>NC_139255.1:11365685-11767454 GCF_977018435.1 Lepisma saccharinum
TATTAATTAATTTAGAGATGCTTTTTTTTTTTATTTGTTGAGTTAATGATTAGGTTAATTTGTTATTTCTCGCGAAAAAGAGGGAACCACAGCTGAAAGAAAATACACAACTTGTATTATTGAGGTCAAGAGTTTGTTTTAACATTACTTTTTGCACACATAGGCTAATCACGACTCGGGATATGTTTAAAATGGAATCTGAAACATTATGCGACCTGACTGGAACTCGGAATAGGACACACTGATTACAAGACGTCGATACATTACCACTTGGTCGGTTCGTATCTTATTTTAAACTGTAGGTCCACGCTCTATTAGCCTATCTGTGTATAACGTGGATTTAGAATTCAGTAGAAAATAACGTCGATCTAGCATTTTTTTTTTTTTTTTTGGATTTTAGATGCGTTGAGACCACTAAAATTACCAATTCTTATAATAAAAAACTTTTCCTCATATTACTATTTTGAAAGAGAGAATTAATTGTATAATATTTTGTTGTTAATTTTAAAGAAGACTAATTCAAATAGTAACAACGGGAACGAATAAAGCTTACGAAAAGTTTTTGCCACTGTGAGAATTTGAACCTACGACTATTAGAGTGACAACCCAGTGCGATAACCACTAGCCCACGAGTTTGTTTCTTCTTACGGCATGATTATGAGTTAAGACCAATTTGTTCAATATGCATAAGAAATATAATCCTCCACTCGCTTTTTTTTATAAACAACGCACCCAAATGCTTCTTTGTAGCAAATGAAATAAAGGTGGTATGAATGTCACAAGATATTTAAGCAAAATCTACTATATTTACGTCGCAATTGTTTTACATGGAGAGGCCACATCTTCGAGAATTGAGGTTGTGGTTTGACTGTAATTGTAGGATATCCCATAGGTATTGATAAGCCAAGGCTCTAGTGTGCACTAGATTCGTTTATTTGTAGTGATGTGCTCAGGAATTTTTGTAAAGAGGTATGTGAATATAAAAATTGTGTTAATGCTTATTTTTTTAAACAGTGAACTTATATTTTAATATCTCTCTGTCTATTTTATTATTCTACTTAGGAACTAATTAGTATTACAGAAGTTATATTGAAAAGAAATCTCACGTGACAATGACGAGAAATTAGATTTGTGGAATGAATAGTTTTCATATTTTAAAACCTCGAAGGGTTATGGACTATCTCCCGATTCCCTTTTTCCACAATCCTACCTAGAGTTATTTTTAACTAGCAACGAGGTGACGTTTGGTCAGCACAACGAACCCTCAGCTGTTATAGAAGATATCTGAAACCAGCTTACACCAGTCATTTGTAGCTCCCCCAATTTTTTTGATGGTGGGTTGCTACCGGCCTTATACGTAGCCCGAATAAATTCCGACCAGAGCCGGATTCGAACCTATGCCGTCTCGCAGCGAACATTCTCAAGACGAGTGAACGCCGTAACTCGCTCAGCTACGGAGGAGGACTCTCTCTCTTTTTTTTTCTCCCTCTCTATTTTTTCTCTAATTTTCATCATCATAGTTAAAATTAATCCAAGAGAAAATATATATTTTGTGTTGACATAGGAAATATGCAATAAAAATGCATGATCAATAGTTAAGGTCAAAATCTGAATAAACAGTGAGGGTGATACACGCAAGCTTCCAGGCATGTGATTTGCACAGAATTAAATATAAAAAATGAGAGATGGAAGGTTTTTGTTACTATTAGAATTTAAGGACGGAAAATATGTACAGTGAATGAATACTACGTTTGACTAATCGTGAAGATGAGTATCACAGTACGTTTTTTATCGTTCTTATATAAACGTTGAAACGTTTAAGAACGTATAAGAATGTTTACCGAAAACGTTTCAACGTTGTTTTCACGCAGCGTTGAAACGTTTCGGTAAACATTCTTATACGTTCTTAAACGTTTCAACGTTTATATAAGAACGATAAAAAACGTACTGTGATACTCATCTTCACGATTAGTCAAACGTAGTATTCATTCACTGTACATATTTTCCGTCCTTAAATTCTAATAGTAACAAAAACCTTCCATCTCTCATTTTTTATATTTAATTCTGTGCAAATCACATGCCTGGAAGCTTGCGTGTATCACCCTCACTGTTTATTCAGATTTTGACCTTAACTATTGATCATGCATTTTTTATTGCATATTTCCTATGTCAACACAAAATATATATTTTCTCTTGGATTAATTTTAACTATGATGATGAAAATTAGAGAAAAAATAGAGAGGGAGAAAAAAAAAGAGAGAGAGTCCTCCTCCGTAGCTGAGCGAGTTACGGCGTTCACTCGTCTTGAGAATGTTCGCTGCGAGACGGCATAGGTTCGAATCCGGCTCTGGTCGGAATTTATTCGGGCTACGTATAAGGCCGGTAGCAACCCACCATCAAAAAAATTGGGGGAGCTACAAATGACTGGTGTAAGCTGGTTTCAGATATCTTCTATAACAGCTGAGGGTTCGTTGTGCTGACCAAACGTCATCTCGTTGCTAGTTAAAAATAACTCTAGGTAGGATTGTGGAAAAAGGGAATCGGGAGATAGTCCATAACCCTTCGAGGTTTTAAAATATGAAAACTATTCATTCCACAAATCTAATTTCTCGTCATTGTCACGTGAGATTTCTTTTCAATATAACTTCTGTAATACTAATTAGTTCCTAAGTAGAATAATAAAATAGACAGAGAGATATTAAAATATAAGTTCACTGTTTAAAAAAATAAGCATTAACACAATTTTTATATTCACATACCTCTTTACAAAAATTCCTGAGCACATCACTACAAATAAACGAATCTAGTGCACACTAGAACCTTGGCTTATCAATACCTATGGGATATCCTACAATTACAGTCAAACCACAACCTCAATTCTCGAAGATGTGGCCTCTCCATGTAAAACAATTGCGACGTAAATATAGTAGATTTTGCTTAAATATCTTGTGACATTCATACCACCTTTATTTCATTTGCTACAAAGAAGCATTTGGGTGCGTTGTTTATAAAAAAAAGCGAGTGGAGGATTATATTTCTTATGCATATTGAACAAATTGGTCTTAACTCATAATCATGCCGTAAGAAGAAACAAACTCGTGGGCTAGTGGTTATCGCACTGGGTTGTCACTCTAATAGTCGTAGGTTCAAATTCTCACAGTGGCAAAAACTTTTCGTAAGCTTTATTCGTTCCCGTTGTTACTATTTGAATTAGTCTTCTTTGAAATTAACAACAAAATATTATACAATTAATTCTCTCTTTCAAAATAGTAATATGAGGAAAAGTTTTTTATTATAAGAATTGGTAATTTTAGTGGTCTCAACGCATCTAAAATCCAAAAAAAAAAAAAAAATGCTAGATCGACGTTATTTTCTACTGAATTCTAAATCCACGTTATACACAGATAGGCTAATAGAGCGTGGACCTACAGTTTAAAATAAGATACGAACCGACCAAGTGGTAATGTATCGACGTCTTGTAATCAGTGTGTCCTATTCCGAGTTCCAGTCAGGTCGCATAATGTTTCAGATTCCATTTTAAACATATCCCGAGTCGTGATTAGCCTATGTGTGCAAAAAGTAATGTTAAAACAAACTCTTGACCTCAATAATACAAGTTGTGTATTTTCTTTCAGCTGTGGTTCCCTCTTTTTCGCGAGAAATAACAAATTAACCTAATCATTAACTCAACAAATAAAAAAAAAAGCATCTCTAAATTAATTAATAAAAAACTGTTATTACACCCAAACCTCTATTTTATCGTAAATGTAAATAAAATATCATCTCACGTAGTAAAAACAATATGAAAATTGTTCTAATAAGTGATATATGATTGTCAAACACATACATGAATACATTATGTTACAGATTCCACCGATGTAGTTTCCGGTGAAGTGATTATGATGAAATAACTTTCCGGTTCTCGTCGGTGGAAACCTTTGATCGCACACCGGACACGTTTCAATGTTATTGTGAGATTGAAGTTCATCGCTGGATAATAGAAGCATTTGGTTTCGATTCGCGTAAGAGGCTGCCAATAGTCTCAACCTCTTCAACCATCTTTTCAAAAAAATATTTGATTACGTCAAATTTGATTTGATTGATTATTCAAAAACTGGAATGATTGTACCTTTCGAATCGAATTTATGGAGGGGTAGAGAGAGGGCCAATATGGACAGGTTAGAAACAAGTGATGTTATGATGATAGCCGTTGCCATTTCAGAGTGGCAAATGTTTAACATTAATTGTTGAATTTTATTTTTAGGCTAGGTATATTCAACATGCCCCACTTCGTCAATTTTATTAAAACAACCATTATTCATCCTCATCGTTACCATTAGCCAAAATAGCCTCGCTTCTTTTTTTTCCACAATTTTCGTAGTAATCTCCGTTCGCAATTGGCTTTTGTAGATTAACAAAAATCGTCTGAAGTTTGAACACGTCATACCGGTGCAAGCTGTTTTTGTGATTGTTCTCCTCGATTATTCAAAATATCTAATTTTCGCATATTCAAATACACACAAGTGAAGAGGGGTTCATGCCACATTAGTGATTTTAAATTGTATTCTCGGAGCCATGCACACATTTCCTAACATTGTTGGCTTGTAGTCGATGAGTTGTGCAGGTACAGCTGTGAAGTTGTTAATAATACCCAACACAGACAAGTCACCCAACATTGCTTTTCAACATAGATTTTTAACTAGAAAATTGTTATGATTACAGTACACCCTTATCAGTATACAATAACATGGTGCCATTTTTCTGTTTCTGTTGCCAACAAAAGCAAATCTACAGACCACAGGTTCGAGAAATAAGACATTAACTATATTTTGCATACATGTAGGTACGCCCCGCGAGGTGTGTTATTGGAAGACTCAATACATGTAAGCAGTGGAGTAAATTTTTTTTCTTTTATTTTGATGTCCATGTATTTATCTGAACCCTCTTGTCCAACCAAAACAAAAAGCTCCGGTCCTATCTGGAGACTGCAAAAAAAATAATATGTATGTTTATTCAGAAAAACCATCTATAGACAATACCGTTGCGCCCTCCATGTGCATTTTTCTTGTTGGCTGAACGCGAAGATGCCCGAGACTGCTTTCGAAATTGCTTTCAGCCTCGCATCACGATACAGCCGTTTTCTACAATTCTATTAGCCTACTATTATTATCTAAAACTATTTCATCACACTATCAAAAAATAAAAAATAACATTTCTCTCCTTCCCTCGCTTTTAGCCATCGTCCAGTGTCCTTCTAGATAGCAGGTGAATCGTGACTAGCTAAAGTATTGAAATCGAAATATGAATTATCCGTTATAACCCCCCTCCTCTTTTTTCTCTCCCCTTCTTTACATGCCCGCTCGATGACATTGAAATAAGCAAAAACACACCGCTATGCTTAACAAAAAACATCCATTGTACAACTCTATAGGTCGAGGTTCATAAGTCTCGTGCATCTCATGCCAGAGGTTGTATATCTTGTTTACAGTTTATAGTAGCATCATATTCCTTCACTCGAGAGACTAGCAAGACAGCTCATTACTAGATCTGTTTTGTCCATATGACAATGCTTGCTATCAGTAATAAAATATTTATGCTGTTTAACCTAACAGCTGAGGGGGGGCGGGGGCATTCCACATTTACTTTTGCTAGTGCAATAAATATCAATATTTTTAAGTTATGCAATAATTTTTGACATTATATTCATGTCCATTTCCAAAGCTAGATTTATATACACAAACAACTCGCTCTTGCAATATATTATCTATTGTGAAAAATTCTCGCATGTTCGCGAAACAGGAAATACACGTCATAGCTTCCGTGAATCGAGCGCAAGGTTACTGGAGCACGCAAAATACCGTATGCCAAAAATTAAATATTCCAAATGCAGGCATCATGCACAAATAGAATAATCGGGTTGAATTTACAGTCTAAAACCACCATGTTCTGGCAGCAAGTATCAAAAACATGCGGTTAGAAGATTTTGATAGGGAGTGAGTGAAATAGTTGTTGCAAATTACCTTTTAAACCCAGTACATGTGTAGGAATATATTGCGTATAAGCTGTCTCACTCTCTCCGTATGTGTGTCAGGTAGTCGTGTCGATCGTTAGTTGTATGTCACAGCTTAACTGTACTAGGTAATATTTTTACATAAGGTAAGTTGGCATACTCTGCGAAGGTATATGTTTCAAGCTTCTAGCTGTAGAGCCTATTTGCAAAGTGTAAGTTTGGCTCGTCGAAAGCAACTCAAACAGTGTTGCCAGCTGTAGGTTAATTTTCCCCGTTATACAATTGCAAGAGGTGAGTTGCTTATACCCTATCTGGAAGATGTGTCCATGGCTTATGTCGTAGGTTAATTTAGTTTGCAATAAATCTTGTGTGTTGGCCCTTACAAGTAATATAGCTGCCTTTCTGCCTTTGAGTCACCTGTAAGACTATATGTAGGTGGGCAAGTAAGGTTAGTTTAGTTTACGATAGATCAACCTGTCATGCTATGTACTATTTTCTGCTTTTTGAGTTACCTGTAAAACTATATGTGGGTGGGTGTGTGAGGTTAGTTTAGTTCACAATAGATCGCACTTTAAATTTGCTCACACTCTCTCTGTCTGTGTGTCGTGTCGATCGCTAGTTGTATGTTACAGCTTAACCCGAACTAGGTAATATTAACTGTACTTCAAAAAATAAAATTGTGTGTATCTCATGTCAAACTAGAAATAAAAAAAATCAAACATTAAGCATTCATGCAGATTAATTAAGCCGTAAATTCAAAATTTTGGCCTCCACACAAATTGCATTACATACATACATACATGTGGAAAAAACAAAAGTATGCATGTTTTTTCACCCGTGGCATTTACAAGAGCCCCCTGTAAGTAAGACTAATCGGGGCTAAACCTACAGTTTCAAAAACCACTTGTGCAAGTATCGAATCCTTGAATACCACTGCACCATAAGGGAGAAGGTCCGGTAAGAAGAGGGTGGGGGTAGAAAGCTGGAAACATTAACACCGCTATTGCCAGTTAGTATCTTCTTCATCTTATTGCATACTTATCATCTTATAGAAGATTACGCCGTCAACTTGTAACTTGTAGGTTAGCCTCGCCTGTGAAAATATCATATGTTTAAAAAACAAGAGGTTTGTGAAGCAACTAGTCAGTGTTGCCAACTCCTATTGGTAGGTTAGTTTCGCCTGTGAAAAATCACATGGTGAAATTTTCTTGGGGTGGGTTGAGCCCCACTGAGCCCCACTTTTCGAGCTTAGAACCGAGTTGATTGGTCTACTACACAGTACAGTCGATTTCAAATACCGCTACAATACAATTTTTGCAACATGAGGAGAAAAACATTATAGCAGAAGGCCCAAAACATCATAGAAGAGGTCCCGTTAGGTCGTAGCAGGGGCCAGGGATTTCCTTAACAAAAATAAATTTTGATTATCACACACACACACACATTGTAGAAGATCACACATGAGAGTTTTAAAAAACAAAACACATCGTGGCAGATTACGCTGAGAGCACAAGGTCGTGGTAGATTACACTGAGGGGGCTTACAGTAAAAAAAAACAGCCTCCTTATAGGAAAATATCATAAGTCATTTCAAAAATAGGTCAAAAAACAAGTTAGCATAAGAGCAAAATTTGCAGAAGATAAAAAATAGCTTAAAAAATAATATCAGAGTTTTTTCTGTTCATTTTTTCTCTCATTGTAGGTTAGTTTAGTGCATAAAACATCGTAAAATAAAAAAAATAAAAAAATAAGTTAGCATAAGAGCAACATTTAAAATAGAATAAAAAATAGTTTAAAAAATAATGCCAGAGCTTTTTCTGTCCATTTTTCTCTCATTGTAGGCTAGTTTAGTGCGTAAAACATCATAAAATAAAAAATAGATCAAAAAATAAGTTAGCATAAGAGCAACATTTGCAGAAGGTAAAAAATAGCTTAAAAAATAATATCAGAGCTTTTTCTGTCCATTTTTTCTCTCATTGTAGATTAGTTTAGTACGTAAAACAGATTACGCTGAGAGCAGAAGCCTATTAGCAGGTCGTAGTAGATTACACTAAGAGAGCTTACAGTAAAAAAACAGCCTCCTTATAGGAAAATATCGTAAGTCATTTCAAATGTAGGTCAAAAAGCAAGTTAGCATAAAAGCAACATTTTGAAATAGGGTAAAAAATAGCTTAAAAAGTAATGTCAGAGCTTTTTCTGTCCATTTTTCTCTCATTGTAGGTTAGTTTATACCCAAAAACAAAAACCTTGGTGATTTTTTCGAGTGAGGTGTTGGCAACACTGCAAAAAAATAGGGCTCATGCCTTACGAGAGCAAACCGTTAACATACACCGTAAAAGGCTACGCCTCGCCCTGAGTTGGCAACACTGCGAGAAAATAAGGCTCATGCCTTACGAGAGCAAACCATTAACATACACCGTAAAAGGCTACGCCTCGTCCGAGCTGGCAACACTGCAAGAAAATGAGGCTCGGTGAGATTCGCAGTATTGCCAGCTTTTTGCTTTAAATTAGGTTAGACCGAGATAAAAACCTTGGTGATTTTTTCGAGTAAGGGGTTGGCAACACTGCGAGCCTCACCGAGCCTCATTTTCGGGCGTGGAACCGGGGACACTGTACTACTCATGATGTTCAGGGGAATCTTTTGAGACCAACCATTTCCTACACGGGCTCCCCAGAAAGGAGTTGGCTGGGGTCGACTCATTTTTTTCAAATATCAAGGGTGTCGAAGAATATGTCGTTTGAAAGGTCTTAACATAACAAGAATAATACAGCAAATTTGTGGACTCTACGTAAAACGACATATTCTTCGACCCCCCTTGCTATTTGAAAAATTGAGTCGACCCCAGCTTACCCCTTTCTGGAGGTCCCGTGTAGGGAATGGTAGGCATCAAAACGTTTCCCCCTGAACATCATGGAATACGTGTTTCGCCATTTCTTCTTATTTACAGCCGTTCTCACAATACCCAGGGTGGAGTGAGACTTTTTGTACACCCTGTATACAAAATAAACAAACCAGAATAATCTGTTACCATTTCTGACTATACTGAACGGGAAGGTTCTATATATTCACGAACTAGAAAGTTGTTCGGGTTCTCTCCGATTTTCTTCGAACCCTGAGGATATGTACTTGCACAATATGGTGTACCTATATAAAAGGACGTATACAAGTCGGGGAACTTACATGGAGCGACAAATATGGAAAACCTTTCCTCACGCATTCCTATCTCTCCACCTTTGAACTCGCCTGCTCGATATCTCAAGAAATGTTTGTCTTCCATCGCTAGTAAAGCTTCAAGGGGTGTATTATTAGTTTGTGCCACTATTTGAATTACGATCTGAAGCTCATGTACACATTAACGTATTTACGTAACTCTGAAGATATGAAAGTATTCTAACAGAGATTCTTCAAACGTTTTTTACACTACTACTTAGTGTCCACTGTTAAAATTGAAAGTCACAAATACATAAGCCATTAATATGTTATATTAATTATCAGGCTCGGGCTATCCCGCATGGCGTAGCGGTCACAAGTTCAGTGTCCGGAAGAGGCAAAAGATACAATGGTTTGGATCCTACTTTAAACTGTAGGTCCAGTACTGATTAACATTTCTCTGCATGAATCAGACTTAAAAGATCAAATAAAGAAAATAGGCTGGAAGATTTATTTTGGAGACAAACTGTTTTGTAATACTCGTAGATTAATAAATCGTATTATTCCTTTTCTTTTTATTATAGTGTCGGGCATGTGCTTGCGAAACATTTGTGCACAAGAAAAGTATGCGCTATAAAGATATCATCTTTTCCTGCAATCAACCTTGGAGTAACAATACGGTGGTAACGATAAAGGAAGGATACAGACAATTCCCTTTAAAGAGCTTGGTGACAAAATGCTGATTGTGACGTTTAGACGATATAATTTATCCAAAAGGGAATACTCTATATTCACATTTCACGATATTGTGTTAGCAGTGTATGGATGAGCCCCATTAAAAATATAGTATAACTGTAATAAGCAGAATCATAATCAAGTCCACTTTTTACCATCCATAACAAAAATCTACTTTGTCAACCCTTAGTGCTAAGATAATGTTGAATAAATTGTATCAGGCTATCGCCCAGGTCAGCTCTGGAAAAGTTTCCGAGCTTTCGGTTTCGAGAGCTAACGTCACTCTCATCTTCAGAGTAGAAGTGACTTCCAGAAGTGACCTGGTCGATAGCCCGAGAGAATATATTCATCATTCGTCGTCAGGACAGCTTTAAGACTTGTTTATGATAATGCTGTTCTCTTCCATAATATTAGTGCAATATATTTTGAAATTTGCTTACCCAGCTCTACGTCGTTTAAATTTTTTTACCAAAAAATGTATATAAAATCCTTTTCATATTCAGTGTTGATATTATTCCGTAAACGTAATGCTTGATACCACCGGGTATCGTACCCGCGACCCCTTCATTACAAGGCAAGGATGATACCTCTTCCCCATCAGGGAGGCACTCACAGACATCCTGTTTTGCAACGAAATCTTCGACATACAAAAACCCCGAAGAATTATACCAAGGATGAACTGGTACTCCATCTGAAATAGTGACTATCAAAATTACTTGCATTACTTCTTGTCAAAACCATGTAAAGTATTACAGTGTTTAAATAAGAATTAGCCGATATCAAATAATTACATATAATAATGAAAATATGATACAGTTACCCAACAAATTACAAAATATTACGAAAGTGATCGAGTTTCACTCACCGTATTATAAATGCTCCATGTTCCCTCCACCTGCTGCACGGATAACATCAAGACGATAGCTGGATTCGTTCCAAAAGCGTTTGAGAAGGGTCTTCCTCAACATAATTTACTGCAGCCTTGATTCTGTTCTTGAGCTCATCCACGTCTATGGGTAATGGTGGAACAAACCAACAAATAAAAGTTACAGGATATAATCTATTGCTGAATTGGAGAACACAAAACTCGTTCTGTTGCATAGAGACCATCTTGTGAACGACTAAGGTTAGTGTCTATTTGAGCAGTACTAGTGGTATCTACCGGTAGTTATTTAAACCCTACACCACGTCGTGTAGGTACTACAAGTTTTATTCATTGGCTTTGCATGGTTGCATAGAAATAAGGTTTTAAAATCTTTCAGGTCATTCTTTTTTAAACACACTGTATTTATGTAGTATCCGATTAGCTTCGGCAATTTTTCAGACCACATATGATTTTTACAACTGATTTAGTCAAGATATTTACTAAAAAAGGACCAAATTACACCTAACACAAACTGAAAGGAAGCTGGAATTAATCAGGAAATTGATACATATCTGTTTCATGCTACTTGCTATGCAACCCAACCAACTCCTAACTCAATTTGGTTGCTTACCATCTAGGTAACAGTTCCCATCCACACCCCGCGTTTGAAACGAATGGCCGGGTATGTTTAAACACATACATGCATAAAACACAAGCAGAGTCTAGCCGCGAACAAGGTTACATCTGTATTCTTCCCTCCTACTCCTCGCCTACCACACGAGAAGCTGACACGTCGTTCATCTCGAGCCATGCTCCCGAGACGTCCAGTCGAATGACGTCTGGCTGCCATGCAGAAAACAGGGTTACATTCCCAGTGTTGGTGATTTCGGGTTGGATGTTCCAACCTCTAATAAATGGGTACCAATGGAAGGGGGTTGTAAAAGCGGAAGGATCGTGGTGCTGATCACGTTATCTCCATGCCATCGCAGCATGTTGCTATGAGTTGGTTTGCCATTATTACCTTCAACTACAGAATGTTCCCAAATAATGCTTTCACTCCTTGAACTTTAATAACAGAGAAACTATTTTAAAGATGACTTCACTATACTGTTTTTTTCATTTGAAGCTGGAATGTCTATGTTGAGAATGTGTGAGAGCATATAGGCCTTCTTTTGTTTTTCATTAGTGTACACAACATGGAAGAACATAGAATTTTATCTTTTGAAAAACGTAAGAAGAGACGAATATTCATCTCCTTATTTAACAGAGTTAAATTACTACCTGTGGGGGACTGTGATGGATGCTGTTAACAGCACAAAGCGAGAGATACCGAGTGACGTTGGTGATGAGAAACACAGCAAGTTGTAGAAAGAAGTGTGAACAGCACCTGCACCCCCGACGTCGTAACTTTCAGTACCACCGTTGTTGTCTGGTTGATCTGCGGCGTATTACCCGCTCCCCACTTCCCTTGTAGGTCGCTAGCCGTAAGAGTAGACAAGATCTATAGTGTTCCTGTTATTGACGTTGAAAGAGTAGATTCAGTAAACATACATTCAGACTTTAAAGTATAATAGAACCAGCACGCAAATCAAAATTTGTAGCATTAACTCAAAATATACTCTCGCTATCGAAGTTCGCCTCCTTAAAGAAAAAGATTGCTTACACCCGAGGGCTTCGCAGAACTGGAAGCATGAAAGTAAATAACTAAAGGCTAAATCGTCATAAAAATGTCGATGAAAATGCTAAGAGCTTGTACTAAATTCTGAGATGTCGCAGAAGAATCGTAAACGTGATTGACTTTATTGCAGTTTCAGGAATTCCGTGAGATCACCTACGACAGGGAATCCATCTTCCCGTCGTCTTCCTGTCATTTCTCGCCGATCGTAAATTTTTCTCCACGGCGAACACCCGTGGGTTCTCGCATTATCATATAAATGACGTCCGCCGAAACAAAAGTGTGGCTGAAATCAAGTTATCGAAACCTCGTACTTTCCGGTAACTGCGTTAGTTCTTGAAGAGTGTAACTTCAACTGTAATTGGTTTACTTCTTGAACCAAGTAACTGAAACTTATTTACTTTTAAAAAGTAACTTGCTGAAGGTACTGGCAAATAGTAAGGTTGGTCACATAGTAGATCAAACTGCAATTTATGCATTACATAGTGGATCTACATTTAACTATCCCCACACTGTGTTTCGGTGGAGAACTTCTTCTCTTGTCTTCAGGTGAACAAATTTATCTCTAGCATTTGCCACTGGTAGGGATTTAAACCAATAATCATCTGTAATTTGTTCCAAATCCGGGGCGCTAACCGACTATTCCACAACACCTCTCGGAATGAGCGAATGGTCAATTATCATGCATTTGCTGTTGTTATATCAGCATGAAAATGTATACCTTAGTCAAATCATGAGCAATAATCTTTGAGCCGTAGAAACTGTAAATGAAGATATGTATCAGACTTGAAATACTTAGAATGATTTATAATAGAGAATACATTTTATATTATATAGATACAGTGAAGAGTTTGTCTATTTCAGATTATAGCTAAAATATGATTGATTGATTGCTTGAATTGCTTTATTTTACTTCGTTTTTAGTGCCACGTTTGGCTAATTTGCGAAGATGAGGATGAGTGATGTGATGATGAAATTAAAAAATGGACACTCACAAACATCCATGCCCAGTCCTGGATTCGAATCCGTGACCTCTGGCGTCGTAGCGTGCTATGCTAACCAGTCCGACATGGAGGTCGGTCTAATCCAATTGAAGACTGACATTGTTAATTTGGAATATAATTGATTATTGGGTTCGTTCTTGAAAAAAATGATGAAAAATTGCACATCAGAAATGTTAAAATCGCAGTTGCCTATCATACAAGTAAAGCTCAAAATGACTTTTTTCAAACTTTATTTTCTAGAGAGACTAATATAGACGCTAAACTAAAAACAGATAAGAACTTCACCTGTGAAATGATTGGATAAGATATTGATGTATTTTTCTCTTCGTAATCACTGGCTACTGAAGTCAATGCAACTTTAAAACCAGATGGGTTTTTATGTACAGTGTTATTACAAATGATCTTGCCGATTACAAACTTGAATAACTCACGTTTAATAACACTTAGATATATGAAAGTTGTGTCAGTGGCAAGGAAAACTCAAACTTTTCAGTGGTTGGTACAACTGTCACGTAGTTATTGATTTCGTCGGTAGGGGCGATAGGAGAGGAAATGGATGCCAACGAAGACAAGAAGGCTGTTTGTGTGCTGGATTTCACATCTGCCATTTGTTTATCACTGTGAAACGAAATTTTAGAAGGAAGTTTGGTAAAGATACACCCAATGGGCCTAGTATCCGTAAGTGGTATTCTGACTTTAAAGCAAGGGAGTGCATCTGCAAGCGAAAGTCAACCGGCTGTCCAGCAGTAAGCGAGGCAACTGTGGAGCGTGTGAGAGAAACTTCCGTACGATGTCCACAGAAATCCACCAACACAGCCAGCAGAGAATTAGACATCCTACAACCAACTATGTGGAAGACTTTACGCAAACGTTTGCGGTTCCATCCTTACCGTCTACAATTGTTGCAGGCCCTGAGACCGGACGACAAAGCCAAGAGACTATCTTCCTGCAAGGACATGCACATCGAAATGGAAACTGATGGTTTCATGGAATCATTGGTGTTCAGAGATGAAACTACCTTCGATCTGTCGAGCAAGGTGCAAAAACATAATGTCAGGATCTGGGGTCTTCAAAATCCTAGAGGTTATGTGGAGTATGTACGCGAATCCCCCAAGCTGCCTTTTCTTCGACGTGAACACAATCACGGGGAATTCGTGCCTAGAAATGTTACGGATATGGCTTCTTCCACAACTGGAACAGGATATCGAAGGTTTAATATTTCAACAGGATGGGGCACCACCCCATTTCCACTTAGACGTCAGGCGTGAACTTAATATGCGAGTACCAAAGAGATGGATTGCGTTGGCCTCCACGTTCCCCCGATCTTACACCCTGTGACTTTTTCCTCTGGTGCTTTGTCCAACAACAAGTGTATCGACCACCTTTACCACCTACCATCCAGGATCTTCGTGTTCGCCCACAGAGGCCATTAGTGGATCGTTCAATGTTACAGCATGCATGGCAGGAATTGGACTACAGGCTCGATGTGTGTCGCGTGACACAGGGAGCTCACATTGAACACATGTGATGTGATGTTGTGAACCAAATGCAATACAAAACTTTTGAGTTTCCCTTTCCATTAATACCATTTTTATGTATCTGAGTGTTACTAAACGTGAGTTATTCAAGTTTGTAATCGGAAATATCATTTGTAATAACCCTGTTTTTAATGTTGAATTAGGCATTAGTAATTTTAAGATTGTAAGGCCTTGTCGTGAATTTCCCTAACTTCTGTAGTGAAATAAAGAAATGGAACTCTTAAGACTTTTGTGGAAAATGAATTTACGCATATTTTCGAAGATTCCCGTGCGCTTTCGTGTCTCCTGACGTCAGGAGAAGCCAACCAGTTGGAGATAATCCAAGATTTCTGAGCCTTTCATTTGAATCGTTTTCTTCTTGTAATGAGTTAAGATCCGAAAGCCGTTACGTTAATGAAAGTAATTGTAGTCTGCAATAGATCCTGGGATTAAGGGTAATCCATCTGCTTAAAACATTCTTCGTACCGCCCATTTCTTCAAGACAATTCTCCGATCTCTTAACGTTACACTTTCAATATGGGCACAAAGACTTTGTTTCTTTGGAACGGAAACCTTCACTTTGACCAAACAATAAATATTTATTTCACACATAATAGTTTGTTAGTCCTACGTATAATTGAGAAGATGGACATTTATACTGATGAGAATTGAAAAATATTTATCTCCTTTTGTTATGACGTCATATTCTAGTGTGGTGATATCTAGATATGGATTAATCTATAGCTTTTCAGTTATAAGAGACTGTTTTGTTTTTAAACAAGATATTCACATTGAATGTTTTATTATTGCTTTTTTAAGGCAAACTGACATGATATAGTAAATTTGTCTTTTACAATGAACGAGTGAATATATTTATACAAAAACAAGTTTTCTAGAATGTATTTGAGCTCAATATGTAGAAATTTATATACAAAATGTCTATTTTTGTATTGAAAATGTATGCTTGTCGTAGACAGCCAGATGCAAAGCTCTATGTCCAATAAAATGTATTTATAAATGATGATTGAAGTTAATAAAAAAATTATGACATGTAAAAAATTTAACTTTTACATAATCAAATAAATAAATAAAATTAATTAGAATACGAAATGTATTCCGTTCCAAAAAGGGATTATTTTGTAATTTTAGCACTGTAAATGAAGATAGGTTCAATATTCTCAATCCTTTCAGTGTTTCTCTTAAAGTATAATCTATAGAACGAATGTTATTGGTGGCAGTGTATAGAACAAAACGAGATAAACTCTAGTGAGAATACTTAAGGTGTTACATCCTACATTCTATATTTATTCTCACATCTAAGAATATTTCATAGTTGGCTGTTTCTCTCACCTTTTGTCTCTAAGGGAACGATACATTTATAAATTAACTTAACATCGGAGAAACGTAAAATGTTCCGACTATAATACACTATAGTACTAAGGTCATTCTATGTAGATTCGACCAGGCTATGTCACCAGCGACATAGTTTTCAACCACGTTTTGTTTCTTTGTTTAAGGTTTAAGTCCACTTTATGCACAAAAGGATAATCGGGACTGGGTATCAAACCCATTGATTACTTAGCGATGATGCTAATGCTAATTAGCGATAGTAAGCTTAGGTTGTCGTTCGCAACAATGATGAATGCCAACGTGGAAATTTTGACGTCGCCATTTACACATAGAATCATTCCCCATTTATAAAATAAACAGCCAATAGGAGAACATTGTATTGTAGGAGAATTTCCATGCATTATTGTTACAATATTAAATAACGAAACTGATTTTATAAAGTAATTCATATTTGCCCTTGGACAATAAATGATTAAATAAAGATATATAACGAAGACTGAATTAGTTCAATCTTGTCCATTGTAGAGTAAAATAAATATTAAGAGGAAATCTATTTAATATGTGCTTAAACAACAACTTCTGCGTAAAAGATAGAGATAATTGTAGACATTTTGGATTAGAAAAAAGTAATTTCAGAACGTTTCATATAACATTTGGGTTAATTAATAGCCCTATAACTTGAATTAGATGTATACATACGCGAATAATATAACAAGGTAAGATACATCATAAATATATACTTAAATTATGAAACGTAATCAAATATAAATATTTTTATGCAAGTTATTGACTTGAAAGCATACGAATAAGATATGTTCCAATATATGAATGAAAGTTGGTTAACATGACGGTCATTGTAGTATTTATTTTCCATTAATCCTCTAAGTATGTTCAAACATATTATAAAAAAAAAATAATTGAGGTTCCGATGCCTTATGCATAAAATGTATGCTAATTTATGGAACACGCTAATGGAGACTTCAATGGAAACACGTATATTATTGAACATTAGTAAGACTCTTCTAAATTTATTATACTTAACTGTGAACAGAGAGTGACAATGACTATATTTACGACTATTACAGGAAACAAACGGCATGAATTTTTGTCGTGCAACACATATTTAAAAGATTTCAATACATTTGTATACAGGGTGTACAAATAGTTTGTAACCACCTGTATAATAGACAGCCGAGGTGATACAAACAAATCTAATGTCGCAAAACATAATGTGAGTGAGGGGTAAAACTAACCAGGCCATACTAACAAGATGGCCGCCATCTTGAGAGCTGTCATCAAGGAGTAAACGACATTTTTTAGAATGCAAACGTGGTCAAGACATGTCGCATGACATAAACTTAATGCTCCTATTTTCGATCATTTGTCCCCTATTGTAGGTCTATTGTGACGTATGTTCCAAACCTTTCTAATGGATATTATTTCACGAAAACTCCCATACACCGGAAAAGCTTGAACTTGAAGAAAAATTAAAAGAGCTGAGCGGATCAACAGTTTTGAGGCAAAAATAATATGCGCAATCTCGGGTATCCAATTACAGGAAATTAAATGTAAGCCTAATTATGAAAATTGGGTATAAGGGTGGAAGCTTCCATGAAATGTAACAGGATTATGAAGAGCTTTAACGTATCGAAACTTCTAGACATTTTTTCAGATAACTGACGTTATGCACAAGGCAACTTCTTAATTTCTTCCTCGATAAAAATAATAAATATATCGTTGAAGTAAGAATCCCTAAAATGGTTTCCGCCCTCTTTTGTTTTTGGCTTCATATCATTTCACAAGTACATTAGGAAATAATTAGGCACGTTGCGAGGAGGAGATTAGGGCGAGCAGGAAACGGGCGGGAAATAACAACGACCACCGCATCTAAATTCAGGGGAGATTAGCCAACAGTGTTAATACAAAAGTTTTGCAAGAACTTTTTACTGCGAGTCCTTGGAAAAACTATCCCCTTTGGAATTGTATCAGTTTTAACGCCAGAGGGGTGAAGAAAAAAAGGCATCACTGCAGAATCTATTCCCAGGAGGTTGCTTTCACGCCTCGAGAATAGAAGGACGCTGTACAAAAAATATGAAACCAGCAATTACAGCGGAGTTGCTACTTTGTTGGAATAAAGGAAGAGGAAGAAATGTTGCAAGGGAATGGGCAGTTATAAGGTATATTGCATGAACGCTGTAATAAAAGCAAGAAGGGAAATTTTGGTGACGTTGTTTCTGCCCTTAAGGACTTATATGAAGAAGTCTGACCTTGAATCTTCGTAAGGTTTTTCGCTTAACCATTCCAGGACACTGCAGGCAATGTTTGCATAAGGTTGAATGCGAACGTTGCACATAACAACCTGGATATTTTTACACAAAGAGAGAGCCCGGCAGCTGAAAATCCCAGTCATTAAAGTAATAAAAAGTAATGGTAAGTTTCAACTTTCAGTTATCTTTCCAACACCCGTAGTCACGTTAGATCTAAACTTTTCTAGTGCTAAGTTACGTATGAATATATTCAGGAAAAGAGAATTTGTGTTTTCTATAAATTGGTTTCCTGACTATCAAAACTGAAACGCAACAGTGATCAGCCCATACCTCCATCTGCAAAGTGACCAATGTTTGGAAGTAACAAATTACTTGTATCCCAGTTATTAGTAATATTTGAAGGGCTCGAGTGTAAAACATAGTAAATAACATTTTGGTAATTTTTAAGTTAGGCCTAAAAAGAAGAATGTGCCATCCTTCAATTTTCTAGTGAATTGCCACGTTATACAATTTGCATTGAACTCTATGAAGTTTCCAGAAATTGGTAAACACAACACGAAAACAATTTATCCGTAGTACAGCTTCTAAAAAAGTATCATCTTGATGAACTCAGAAGCAAAAAATGACACTAACCATGTTTTACACCATGGCCTTTCATTTACTTTTTGAGAGATTCTAACTGTAACTAAGCCCCGCGACAAGTTAAGTTTGCAGCAGGTTTTATGTATTAATCCACCGAGAACGGCACTCAGCATCTCTCGTACCAGTCTTTCCTCAACCGCGGAGCTGTTCATTTCACAGCCAGTAAGAAAATCGACAATATTGCAGCTGAACTTAGAACACACCAATGTGGTTACCCATAAGTCTAACCTGTTTCTATCAATTTTATACAGCATAACTCCTATATTTTTATAGGGGGTTTTAAGGGACTTTTGAATCAGTCTGTAGGCCCTTGTACGTGACTTTGTCAACATGAGATCAAAAATTACACACACACACATACATGATGTAATATATATATATATATATATATATATATATATATATATAATGTATGTATGTATAATGCGTGTGTCTTTGTGTGTGAGAGTAGTTAGGTAGGGGGGGGCCTTTGGTAAAATTTTGCGGGGGGGGCAAGATTTGTAGATCCGGCACTGCAGAAGTGAGCAATTTATCATTCAAGACAATTCGAAGTATGAATTGTTGAATTACCTCCTAGATCTCCCAATTTAAAACCGTAATATTTCTACCTTTGGAGAACTGTGAAGAATGATGTGTAAGCCACAAAGCCATGATCAGTCGATGACATGAGACATGCAATTGCCTCAACCTGTTCATTTCTTCCCGTGAAAACCATATCTTCTGTTTGTTTGTTTGTCTCTCTATCTGTTCTACAGCATTGCAGAGGATGATTTGTTTCCAATAAAAATCTGTATTTTTAAGGTATGTTTAAAGCTACTTGCTGTTATTAGTGTTTTCTGGTATTATCACTATTTTGTGAGGAATTAAGAAAAACATCACTTTCTCTGTACAGTACTCATTCAAACACACAACATCGTGCATGCAAAGGAATTTTTTTGGACACCACCAGGTTCAAGTAGGAAACAAAACTGAGTGGCGCTTGTAAATAAGAATAAAATACCCAGTTCGTGGGGAAAGGACAGTCTCGTTCCAGCCACATTACCAGACGCGCGGGGCGTTGTTTTAACTTGCAATTCCCAACGAGTCAATTAAGAAACCGACGAACCAGTCAGCCAACGGCTATACAAATATATTTTTGTATATGTGCAGTATATATACCTAGAGCATTAAACCATTTCAGAGATAGCTTTCAAATTTTAATTTGAGTATCATACATTTCGATTGATATTTGTTATAAATCAAAGTTGGGGGCAAAATGAATATATTTTAAAATCAAAATCATTATAATAATTACGGCTAACTATGTAGTAGCTATTATTACTTTTGAAACCGCTATGGAGGATCAACGGTGTTTGACCGTTTCTGCAATCAACGATTTATAATGTATCTTAATCTTACCGATACTTTGAACTTCTTTGAACACACTCCAATAGGATATAGGTGTTAAAGACATTTTAAATTTTTTGTAGTTTATTTAGAGCGCTGTTCATATATTCATATTTCCAACCATATAAAAAGCAGCTTCCGGTAAATTATCATATTTACATACGCCCATCAAAAAATATCCTTACGTCCATTAATCGCAATATATACAGGCTTCCACCTACTGGCACCTTCATTATAAAATTAATCTGGTTAAATAAATCGATAACCTGACAATTAAACGAAATTATTCATATACTGTTTTCAGTGCTTTCTTCCAGAAGAAAATAACACAATTTACATTTAGAACGTAATTATTACATTGGAATTTACATTTTTAAATGCTTGAAATTAAGAAAATGTTGTTTAGTTGACATCTGTGATTGTAAATGTAAACTCCATTTATGTGGTGAATGCGAGATGAGTAATTTAAGTACAATTATATCATGACAGAAATTATAGCTTTTTTAGTAAGATTATTTTTGTCATTTCATTTTAGGTATGTGCATGAGTAAGAAATCATCGATAAAAGAGGAAATCTGAATGATGGACAATGCAAGTAGAGGCAATAAATGATGAAGATAACCTAATACGTTAATGCACAATTAGTAAAGGAATTCATGTGTTTAGAATGCTTGGAACACTGACAAAAGTCAACGTCCAGGGTAGACTGTGAGAAGTAACGAAACATGCAAAGTACCCAGACATGACTAAAAGTACCCAGACAGTAAAAAATGTCGTTAGAAGGTGCGAGGACTATTCTAAGTTTTTAAATATGTGGACAATGTCTAGTTACTTGTAGGATAAGCACAGCCTCAGAGAAAATGTTCGTTAAAATATCATACATTAAGCAACCACGTATAATGTGGCACAGTAAATTTAAATTGTCTAGAAACGTATTCATGCATGACAATATTACTGATTGTTCAATAAATATTTTTGTGTGAAACTGCTTATGCTTTGTGTCGCTCACTTTGTTTGTCACAACGGACCTCAATTCAGACCACAGATCTCTAGATACAGACTGGAAACGATGTGCTCTTGCTTGAAGCCGCGCATCTTTTCTCGCTCATAGCTAGGTGGATAGAAATATGGCGGAGATGCACATTATAGCTTATTATTGTTTTCATATGTATTAAGAAATTATTTACTCTCTCTTGTGGAATGGAATATACAGTTATATCCTTCTTAGTAAACTTAAAAATTGCAATATTGTGTGATGCAATAACTCAACAATCTTCAAAATAGATAGCTGATACAAGTATAAAGATGAAGTATGGTCGCCGACATGATAGTATCCCCCGTCTTCGAAATTTGGCTTCAAGTTGACCCATGTTAAAAGGGCCACGTTTCCAGTCCGGTATCTAGAGGTCTGTGATTCAGACTAAGAGAAGCCATTTAGGTTTTATCGAACTTCAGATATACTGAACCATACCTGCTTACCCTGCGCTATGGGCTAATAAATTTCAACAGAAGTGTTAAATTATTTAAAAATTATTTGTCACTCTGTCACATTTGTCTAAATCAATCTTTACTTTCGTAAATGATATGGGATACAAATTAGTACTTAAAATGCAACGAAATCTTGCATTTCGAATTACGGCAATATATATTGAAGAAGCTACTTGATCATGTGGACGAATGCAAACCCGTATTGTATGTAGGTAGAAACATGAACGAAATTGCACTGTGTTTGTGAAACAGTATTTATGTTGTGTGTGCTCGGTTCTTTCATGGACGTAACTTTGGGTTTAACCTTGCGGGGGGTGAAGGGCAGAAGTTTCCATACCGTCTAGGACTATTTTGTTAATTAACTGTTAAATTTGCGAATTCATAAAAATATTATTACTTTGATTCTGAGGTACAGAATGTTAACAGAAGTATCCTTACCTGGTAAAATTAGTAAAAGCTGAACATTTTTGAGGAGGTAGTGCTCCCCTTTCCCCACCAACGTACGCCAATAGGTTGTTTATTATCGCTCATAATTTTGTGTTCGTGATTTTCTATGCTGTTATAAACTCCTAATAAGCCATCTTGAAGTCGAACAAATACAATTTTAGCTTTCACCATTATATCTTGCCAGTGAACTGGCTCAGCCAGCGCATACGCAGTCTCTTCAACGTTCGCTTTTCTGTTCCGTCGCTGATAATCGACTTGTAGAGTAAGCAAACAGGTTACTAATGCGTGTAAGAGCGTGTTTGATCGAAGAATTTATTTTACGTTTCATGGGGCTTCATTCTTGACCTTGTTTCCAATAGCCTACATGTACATCGCATTAATTTTTGTTGTAAAAATATCACCGTGCAATATGCATCTAAAGGAGATTCCTTCGTATTTCTTTGTAACTCTCAAAGTTTAAAATTTCCTTATGCTGCATGAGAACGATAAGGACCGTATGAATTATGCATAAATAATGCTTTGCCTCAAACTGGGGACAGACGAAGTAGCACGTGGAGAAAAATTCATACACTTTTTTCTGATACAACGAAGTAAATATTATCTTCTGAAGCATGGATTTTCCGAGGCGGACTTATCTGGCTAAAGCGTCGGTATGGACGAGATACTTTCAGTTTAGTAAACAAGTACTCTATTTCTAGGAGCTGCGAATTTAACATCAAAGGCAAGTGAAAGAAGTCGACTTTGAAGAAAGACATTTATATGATTCAGTATAAGACTTCTTAGAACATAGAAGGGATGATAAGAGGGTGTGAGTGGTGAGTTATAGTAAAGAGCGAATTTGCATTGTAAACGCTGGTTCCCGAGATCACAGAAACCGCCCCGAGCATGTTCCAAAACGACTGCCCCTATTTACATAATGGGAAATTCAGCTTGCCGTCAACTGGAGGCTTCGAAAGACAATTGGTTCTGTTCTGATTTCCTAACAGAAGCTGTCATATGGAAAGGACTGAAATGGTAATAACCAGATATTGCATGAGAAATTTTTATTTCGGCTATCAGAAATATTATGTCGTTCGTTTGATATGGACTCGTAAATGCAAGGCTAATTTCGGATGAAAGGGAGCATATCGCGATATCATAAAACCTTTTCATAATCATGGAATGTATGTAATATCATTCACCTATTACATGTTAAATGGTAAATTTCAAATTCGTGCTGGTTCAGTAGCTATCTCTTCCACTTCAATGACAATTTACAAAGCCATCGGTGTATATTTTTTATGCTACGTTGACAAATCTATTTAAAGACCTGCCCTGCGTGGTGGAGTGCTTACCACATCGGGCTACGACGCCACGGGTCACAGATTCGAAACCCTACCTTGGCATTGGTGTTCTTTTTGAGTGTGTTTTTATCAATGAACTACATAATGTCATTTGTCATCCACATCTTCGCGATTAGACAAAATTGGCAGAAAAGCGAAGTAAAATAAATCAAATCAAACAAACAAAATTTAATCAAACTAACAATATATCAAACAAGCAAAGAAACAATTAATCAAACCAATAAATCAAACAAACAATCAATCAACCAATCGATCGTACAACCAATAAAATAATCAGTCAGACAATTAAACAATATATAAATAAAACAAAAAACAAACAATCAATCAAAGAATCAATAAATCAGTATATTTTGAAGAATAAGAAAATATTTTTAATCTCTTTATACTAATCTTTGTTATACGTAATGCGATTAATGTATCCTTTCTTATCATAATTACAGACTATAGTGTGGCCATAAAGTCTTGAATCGGTGAAGGAACACGTCAACAGCACATTTCCTCAATTCAAAACGAGCTCTGTGTGTCTACTACCAGTTTGAACACACTTTATCAAGAGATTCAATATGTTTCCCTAAATTCTCTTGAGAATATAAGAATCCAGAATAGTCATTGTTGTGGTTTTATCAATTTTTCAACTGTACCATTGCTTATTGATTTTTTCTGATGTTTTTCTATTGAACTCTGCAGACACTTCTCTCTGGGTCCATTCTTCTTGTCCACAAATAAACACGATCCACTCGGTCGTCTTACGTCACTGCCATAGCTCATCCATTGTCAGAAATCATTACTGCCATTTGATGTAGATTTTCTGGCCAGTACAATTAACCCTGTAAGTTGCATGCGAGAATTAGCATACATGCATTCATAGCATAGTCCAAAAGAAATATCCAAGCAATGTCTGTTCAGTTGTTAAACATAATAACAACTTCGCTTGCCACTCAACAGTGTGCGAATTAACGGGAAGGCGGGATGCTGGTGATTCCCACCACAAACATTTTTTCCCCGGCAAAAGAAAATTAGTTTTATACCCTTCAAAGAAAATGTAATTCAAAGTATATAGTATAGAATTTATTAACCATTTAACAAACACAATTGCAAAATATATCGTGTCCATTAATTGTCCAGTCATCAAATATTTGCCTGCCGAAAAGTATGCAGCCTTCTGGGTTAAAGAAGAACACAATTCTACCTACAACTGAACAACTCACCGAACCAAGACACAGCAGGCTGTTTTCCACTGAATGGATTGATTAATTGTTGTCTTAAGTTCACTTTATGCACAGAAAGGCTAATTGGGACCTACAGTTTAAAGTGGGATCCGAATCACTATGTGCCTCCACAGGGTATCGAACCCGGGACCCTCTTTATTAAAAGGGGAAGACGTTACCACTACGCCATCAGGAGTCCTTGTTTCGACTTAAGTTTTCAAATTGTGTTGCTGATGTTTTACATGTAGGTGTTCAATAGAAACTTGTAGGTAGGTAGGATGGACATTAAATTGGAACTTAGCAAGATAAATTTGATCCAGTGTTCGGTGTTACTATTTATGTGTATGATTCGTAATTTTCTTATAATGTAAATGTGATGTTTCTAAATTATTTGTGAAAGTTTTCGTAATATTTATTGACCTAGGTTAGAACCTAGGTATTTAGAACTACGAGGCAATAGTTTACTTTGCTATACGAGAGCGTAGAGCGTCTTAACCTTAAAAAGTCAGTATGGGTAAAATGGATCGCAGCATTGCCAGATCAACAAGCGGAGACGCTTCGAGTCGCGGTTAATCACTAATGATTGCGTCAAATTTACTTCCTTAATACCGTATAGCAAATCTTTTAAATCTATGTATTTGATGCATTTTGGTAATTTTGGAAAAATCTATAGTTACATCAATATTTTCATGTAAACGTTTATAGTTTGACGCAACTATTTACTATTTTACGTTTGCATTATATGTATAATACACGGAACTATTGTTACTTCTTTCGTTGGATGTTGTAACCTTTACATAAACAGAATTAAATAAATACAAAAAAATTAAGATATATTCAGTAACGAACTGTCATCATTTACCCTCCTCAATATTAAATTCAGAGTGAGTACAATGTTCTCGAAAAGCAAGGAATGAACTATGCCACGCACTCCACTTTGCACTATTCTTTTAGACTGCTTTTTTGCCGGCGTTTTGAAACCTTTGGTTTCTTCCTTTCGTATTTTAAACAAGACGTTCAGAACACTCGGTAACATCAGCCCCTGTCTTAACCGCCTTGCTGATATTCATTGACTTTAAAAAGTGATTTAACACTCACATAACTATTATGCGTTTTTACCTCGAAGTATATGTAATTTACATGCAATCTACAATTATCACACAGCACACTTCCTACGAACCGGGACACCTGCCTGCAAGTGAATTCTAACGTCGGTGGCGCGCAATGAATTTCATACGAGAGGCAGCCCGCGTAAACAATCTACGATTTTACAATAAATAACGGTGCTGTGGAGTAACAATGCATTCTAAAAATAACTTCAAACATTGGTCAACACTTTTCTTCTTTGGTCTGCACCTGTATCGCAACAAACAGAAAAGTTTCTAGCTAACCAACTTTTTCGTGTTACGGTCTGATGATTTATACAAAATATCCAATGTATATATATATATATATTAATTAATTAATTCAGGCGAAGAATATCATATCTAAAAACACCACAGATCCCATAGAAAAAAAGACTGGCAATGTTGTTCAAGCTGTTTGATATTCATGGCTTTGAAGTATTTACTAGAAAAAAATTAAGCGTTTTGCAAAATTGCATTATGTAAATTTCAGATCACATGAATTTATGACAGGTTATATAATGCTGTCAGTAAGTAGCGCATAAAAAAATCTACAGGTTAATGATTTCACCGTTTGAAATTTATGACATTTACATTTTGTAAATCTTGTAACATCTAGCAACGCAGTGGTCGTAGAGAAGGACAGAGCTATTGGGAAAACTCTTGTATTGGAGAGAGAGGGAAGTACTCCATTTACTTCCATACTGACTTTAAAGGTCGAGGCACTTTATAACTGGTAACATATACAAATTTACAAACCCAAAAATAAACCTACCTTCTGAAATGAAATAACTAATATGCCACTAAGTGTTTATCCGCCTCCCCCACCCCCCCCCGCCCCAAAGATATTTATTTATACAGTGTTTAACTGTATGCTCTATTGTGCGTGGGTACTGATCAAAATTTCACATATCAATACTTTATTGGTTATAAGAAAAAATAGCTTCATTAAGTCCACTTCATGCTATCTATGACTTAACCTTAGAGTTTAAGATTTAAATGCTGTGGAATTTTCCTCCACCGGGAATCAAACCCGAGCCTCCATAATTACAAAACTTCACTGTTAGAACTACGCCATTGAGGTGACGCTTTACTTTAATTACCGATTCTTGTTTTATGTATAGAAGTTTAAATATTTATCTCTTGTTACCTTTGTGCAGTTTGATTCAGTAAACAAATTATTGTAATGGTCAATTTCTTTATATGGTGTTAAACAGAATGTATTTGTCCACAGATATCTCGATGATTATTTATACCAGTTTCTTAGCAATCGAAATGCATTCATTGGTTTTCATTGTCTCTTTGATTACGTACAACGTAGACCAATCGAAATAACCGTATCCAGTCTATACTAACTGCTGTTGTACGAGCTGTACTATAAACGCTCGCCTTTGGCATTTCCTTATTTTAGCTCTAGTAAAATAAAAAAAAGAAACAATCGTTACGGCCGTACGTCAATACAGTAGCATCAGAGTCTTATGATTTCCCTTTCTTTCTTTCTTGTTGACTTTTTAATGTTTTTCTTATTAGGCTCTGCAGATTGTAACTAATCAAAAGTGTTAATGATATCAAATGCAAGATATCCAGCATTGAAAAGGAGATGATTCGTTAGCTCTGCAAACCTAGTCTTTGCCCATGTGTTTGTAATATGTTCATAAGATTTTAGCATATTCTTTTCTTACATAGTTACAACCTGCGATAACATGGACAGGTTAAATATTTGTGTAGAAACCAAGCCATTGAGAATGTGCAAACTATTAGATTTAATATTACCAAATTTAAATTTTCTTTTTTCATTTTTTTTTCACTCCATCCTAATATGTGTGTGTGTGTATATATATATATTGTCATAAAATATATGTCCATTATTAAAAAAATAATAAATATCATTAAATAAGGTATTTATTTATTTATATATATTTATCAACATTTATAAACAAATTAATTTGCTACATTTATAAACTAGCAAATCAATTCCTTTAACGACTTGTTCAAAATGTTAAGAAATAAGAAGATACGTGAAATGTTTTTAATGAGTGTTAGATATTATTTAATTAATGCTGTTTATTAAAAATGATAATTAAATTTTAATACATTTCTTGTGTTATATTTTTATAATGGTGTAAATCTATTAATGGTCTCTCGAATGGAAATATTTTCTTATCAGAGTTGTATCTAGAGACTTCTGCGTCCAGGACGAGAATGATTCTCGCACCTCCTGCACCTAATTTGCACGAAATGCATACTGCACAAAGAAAAAAGGATTGCATGTCATCAACATTCAGGCCCTGGTTATTAATAATATTCTAACTTGAATCCAATATTTTTATCATATTTAGTTTTAGAAACCAATATTTAAAGGTATACTTATTCTGCTACGAAATTTGTCTTAGAATATACCTCCTTGGCCAATGACCGAATTTTGATTTGGGATCATTTAACTTCACTTTCTTGCCTGCAGAGGAGAATGCTATAGAGTGTCAGAACATTAAATAGCAAGTATTGTATTTTCCTTATTTTGCGTCGATTTCTCTTCATTTTCATGCTAATTGCGTACGATGTTGCGAATAAATTATGATTAATAGATTGATGAACAACATACATATGCCGGGACTCGAACACGAGACCACCAGTAACGTTATTTGCGAGTCCAGCATTCACTTTTGGAGTGTCACGCACCACGTATAATTATTATTTTCAGAACAACAGCATTAGGTTCGTTGTTGTTCCCTATTTGATTATTATGTGACTTGTTGCAGTAGCTATAGCTCTCTTCCAGTCTTACGGCGGGCTCTCTATTAGCTGGCAAGGGTAGTGGGTAGTGGGAAGCGATCAATCCAGCGCGATAAGAAACGCAGGAGCCAGTAGAACGAGATTAACGTAGTATTTTTTTCCGCCGGGGCGTGTCTCTCGGCGCCACTGTTGTCTGGTTCGTCTGCGGCGTGATCCCCGCTCCCAACTTCCCTTGCCAGAACTAGGACCGGCAGCCGTAAGAGTAGGAAATATCTTTAGCTTCTAGGATAAAGTGGTTACCGAAGTCAGGATTAGGTTCGAATACTGAATATCAGAAATATTTAATTGGTCTCATAATTGGCATTGTAAATACAAAGTGACCTGTAATTAGATTCGTTTCTCTGAAAGGGGTTAAAGTAGAGTAGAGCAGTTGCCCCCCCGAGATTTTGCTTTTTCAATAAGGATAATCTAGGGAACCCCTCCGAGCATAATCTATTACTCTCAAGTGATCTCATTGCTTCAATTAAAAAAAAAAAACATTACAGTGACTCTTTGAGGGTCTTATAACACGTTTGGAGGGGCTGCCTATATTCTAGGCGGGTTATCCTTATGGAAAAAAATACGCTTGTTGCACGGCCGGAAAATGCCCCTCGTGGTCCAAATTTAGTGCTGGGTGTTTTTAAGTCAATTGGCGCCCAAATGGAGGATGACTTGCTAATTATCATTTTTTGGTACTTTTGGACCATAATATATCCCACCTATATGTGCCTTCATGGCACTGTACAACGTGAATAAGGAAATTTAACTTTGACTTTACATATTTACAGTCTGTACTATACAAAATGGGTAAAGCTACCTCCTGTACTTTGCTACATCCATGACGTGTGAATGCAGATGTAGGACTCGAATTTTCTCGATCTCGGCCATTTGCGGAGTGAGGGGGAATATTCTCCGGTCGTCTTTATTTCCAAGGGCTGTAGTCCTTTACCTATTTACATAGAGGCTAGGTGGATCCTAGACCCAGACCATGCATGGACATTGCTTGAAAAATTGAAGACTAAAATTGGTAAACGCTGTATGTGTCACAATAATTCAAATACTGTTTTCCACGTTAAACAGTGAAATGTGCCATGCTTTATAATGTGGCAAACGTGAAATGTGGCTGGTAGCCCTCTAAGTAGTTCAAAGGTCGTGTAAAGAGGTCACTAGTGTGAACGTTGTTACGGGCTGATGTGCGGAACGATGCGATTTCCCAACACTTTCGCTTTTGACACTTACAACATTTACCACTTTTAGTCCTCAATTACCACCTGCAATTACCCATCCCGAGAATCGAACTCGAGTCCCCCGCGTGGCAGTCAGACGTACTACCTACTGGAGCACCACGGCATTACTGTCAACAATGTATGTCCTTAACATCAGGTACAAAGTCGGAGATGCCCTAATCTACGCCGAGACAAAATTCTAAATTTAACCTCAATTCACCTAAATACGCACGAATTGGACAAAAATATTGCCTTTTCAAGGTACCTCCCTTTCAATTTGAGTTATTCGTGTTACGTAATTTTATGCGCTTTGAATCGTCCGTCTCGACGTGCTTCCAGGGAACCGGAATAATCCTCTATTGACCGGTAGAAACAATGCAGCCTCTGGGAACGACTCACTTTCTGACTTTTGTTCCCCTCGCTCCCTCCGGAACTATAAACCGCCTGCAGGACGCCCCCTGCTGGCCGGCGGACGTCCGTTGTTCCTGCCGCGACAAAACACGACGGCAGCGAGTTATTTAAGCACGATTCTAGTGATTAAATGACGCGAAAACACAAACGTGCAGTTGTCGCTTCGATTGTAACATTGGCCGTGGTTCTGGCATTTCCCTTCCCTCTTCAACCACTAGCGGTAGACATTCTCTTAACTGCAGCTGTATGTCCGGTGCTCCACCCCTGCCACGGACATGTATTCCGTCTGACGAAGGGTGAAAAATGCTCTATTCATGACTTCGCTCATGACGTCGGATAACACGCCTAAAAATATCACAGAAAACGTCACTAATGATGGGTTATGGCCGTTCCTTTTCGAGAGTCAGTTCAACGGAGCTCAAAGGAAGGACCGACACCACTCGTCGATTTTTTCTTTTTGTACAATTGAGCGAAGGCGGTGGGGAGGATTATTGCTGGAGTTGTTCTGAAAGAAAAGGATTAGGGAGGGAGGGAACTTCGCCTATTACTCCACATGATAAAAAGGAGAAGAAAGCATACACAGCAGGAAGGAAACGATGTAACGGTCAGGGTACGAAATCATTGAAGACTGATTGGGAGGGGGAGGAAGATCTTAATGTATTTCAACTTTTTTTTGGGGGGGGGGTTAGATACGATTGTCAGGTTCTGAGTCTTCTCTGTTGAATTCAGCTACGTAGCCAGGGGAGGGGCTCGGAAGGCTGAAGCTCCACCCGAAATCCTACAAATGTGTAATTTACATAGTGTATTATGGTAATTAATTTTACTCCCTTAGCAAGATTAAACGCCTTGCATAATAAGTTGCAATATACTGAGAAATTCATCTTCAGAGCTTCTACGCTCCCATTTTCATCCTTTAAATGGCAGCTGCTGGTAAGAGATGAGCCCCTCCCCGAAATGACATTTCTGGCTAAGGTCTGGTTGGATTCGTTGCTTACGTTGCGTCACATGTGTTTTCGTACCGTTAGATTAACTGTGGCAATTAATCATGGACGAACGCAGTATTTGTTTCTGGAGGGAAGCAAACGAGTCATATTTCTCCACGTAATAGATGATCAGTCCTTCAGTTTGAAATTGTCATTCTAATAATGAACAACTTACTGAAATAAAATAATATGTGTTTAATATATATATATATTTTTCAAATCATTTTTCAGGGTGTCGTTACCCCCTTGCTCCTCCACTTATTGATGTCCATGCAATTGTATAAACGGTCAAAGAAACACCCATAAGAGAATGGAGGACACAACGCTAATACTTGGATTGCAAATAATAGTACTTTAATTCACACGCTCTCCCCAGTCCTCCCGCCCACACCTTTTCTTTACGATAGTAGTTCTGTCGATTGAAAGATATTTCAATAAAGAAGATCACAGAAAACGAACCCTGTGTGTTTCATCGGAGCTTGTTTCCACCTGCGAAGTTCCTTTTACAGTCATTCTCACGTTGCGAAAACATGTCACAGTAAGTGTTAAAAATGAATAACCAGCCCATCCGTCACTCCCTTGTTGTTCTGCTACTGTATTGTTATTTTAAATAGAGTTGCGCTCATTTCTCTGTGAAAAACCGCCATAACAATACAGCAAGCAGAAACAAAATACGGTCGCTCTCTCTCGCAGGTACTTGGGAGTGAACGACTGAGAGCGAGAACTGCTGGAGCGGATGGCAACATACGCAAGGCTCACGACTCCGAGGAACGAGCAACGACCACAGAGGAACTGCTCGTTCACCCCGAAAGAGCGGACAGTTCACAGCTCCCAAGAGGGAGTCGCTCAAAAGGAACGACCCATCACCACACGTTACATACATGTCGCCATTATTGGCAGGAACAAAAGGAGACGGAAAGTTTATTTAGAAATATAGTAGACTGGAATTAGCTAGAATTTGGGACCAACCCTGAGTTAAATATTAAAGAAAATATTTTTTCCAGGAATATTGCCCGAAGTTAAGGGAACTAAAATCCAAAATGCCAAATGATGGAAGCTAGAGCATAGCATTCTACATACGAGGGTCGGTCAATAAGAATCTTTGCTTTGCCTTTATTATTATTATTATTATTATTATTATTATTATTATTATTAATATTATTTTGACTGGTCGCACTGCTTTCTAAACGGACATGTCAATGGAATGAACATTTGTAATTGATTTAGTGTATATTTGACCTCCTCAATCAGTTTCTGTTTTCTTGTTGTCTTTTCTTGGTATAAATGGTCGCGCTACCCTTCATTTGTATCAAAGAAGAATATTGATAACTAAAATTTTGGCCCAACCCAGAATTAAAGACTAAAGAAAATAGTTTTTCCATGTATGTTCGCCAATGACAGGACAAGTCAGATCCAAAATGCAAAATGATCGAAGCTTGGGTAAATCATTCTATAAACGAGGATTGGTCAATAGTTATCTGCACTTTTGCTGTAATTTCATTTGAATTGGCCACCCAGCTATCTGTGCGAGCATGTCCGTGGAATGTGCATTTGATTTGTTATTGATTTAGTGCAAATTTGATCACAATCACTTTCTCTTTACATGTTGTGTTTGCAGGGTGAAAAATGGCTACCTTCCATTTGTAACAAAGAATAACAGCGATCAGTGATCTCTCTTTTGTGGTGTGAAGGTGTATCAAGGACGAATGTCTACAATATAGAGTACTAATGTTCTAATGACTTCCCGCTACATCGATAGTTACTCCTGGTTCAGAATCATGGTTTGGACTTGTTCAATGCTGTCGTCTGTGGTGGATGTGAATGGCCATTCTGCTGCTTCTTCGTGTTAAACACTTGTCCCATCGTTACTGAACTTCTCAATCCATTCGAACACACCTCTTCGTTGTTAGCACATCTCCAATATAGTAATGCAAGCTCATGGCAATCTAATCTCTACCAGCCTAAGTACTTTTGTCTTGGTTGTGTGGAATAGGTATTGGGCACAGCACTTCCTGTGTGCAATAGGAAGGAGACCACCTGTGTGGAACAGGTATTAGGGACCGCACTTCGTGAATGTAATGGGAAGGGGACGCCTGTAGGGACAGGTATTAACTAAGGACTTCCTGTGTGTAATAGGAAGGAGACCGCCTGTGTGGAACAGGTATTAACTAAGCACTTCCAGTGTGTAATAGGAAGGAAGCCGCCTGTATAGAACAGGTATTAGAGGTTGCACATCCTGAATGTAAAATGAAGGAGACGCCTGTGGGACAGGTATTAGCAAAGAACTTCCTGTGTGTAATAGGAAGGAGACCACTTGTGTGGGGACAGGTTTTAAGATAGACTTTCCTAAATGCATATACCATTCAGTATCCTTTGAACTTTGTAGTAAAACTTGAGGTCCACTCCCTACTCCCCCCAACCAAAACGACTGTATTTACCTATTCCAATAAAGAGTTAAACTATATATCAGTGCTTCTGATTCAATGATCCTGAGACGGTTTCAGTGTAGGTCTGAATAATCCTTGCTCCAGACAGAAAGAGCAAAGGGTTACAACTGTGCAATGGAACGTAACAAGGTGTTAAGTCACACATGTTGGGCGCTGATCGCATTGCTCTCTTTGGACTGTATCATTTTCTCATTAGATCAAAGCTCGATTGTGGATGTATTGTCTGTCTGCTCGTCCTACTCAAATTCGCATCCTCAGCGCTGTTCATTGTGCTGGTTTTCGTGTGTGTTCCTGTGAATATCGTACGGGTCCAATCGTCTTCTAGTTTATGGTGATATCGGAGCCTTCGTTATCTCTACAAAGATAACTTATTCTTCTTTATTGCCAACATCTACACTCGATGCCATCCAATCCATCCTGACACAGTTTCTGTGTAGCGCCTATATCCCTGGGCCGAAAGACCAATTTGTGTTTGTGCGGACGAAATCCTCAGTACTTCGTGTTGATAGTTATCTGCCCGGCGTCGCTCCACTATTACCGTCTCTCCCCACTTTGGAGTTACCTATACTGTCCATTAACCTGTCTCTTACTGCTCTCCAAAAGGCAGAGACACCTAAATTTTATTGTTGTTTTTCTCTTGTATCAATAGGTCCATATCGGTTGAATCAATTTGTTGTGTATTGTCGTCAACTAGCACAGTCACAGCTTTGCTTTACATTCTTCTTGTTCCATCTAAATGCCAGAACTCTATGCTGTACTGGAGGCGCTGTGCTTTGGTGAAATTCACACTTTGCGTAGAGTCCAAATTTATTCGAATTCCTTCAGTGTACTCGAAAGTCTGGAACCACTCTCTTCCGGACACTCTATAGTGTAGTGAATTTTTTCGACGGTTAGCGTCCTCCTCTGTCAATGTAAGCATTGAAGGCAAGGAAGCAGCAGCTACTGCTCGCAAAGTCTGTTGACTTCAGAATGTGTTCGTTCTTTCCTCCTTGAGATTTAGAAGAATGAAGTAACGGGGAACGAGCTCCATACTGTGAAGCCCATTGTGAGTGTATGTTGTTCCTCCCACCGCCCCTTATGAAGAGAAGGGAAAATACTAAATCGGCTTCTCATTGGATACCGTCCTCTCACCCATAGGCATTATCTGCAAGAGCTGGATCCTCCATTCTGCTGTGTATTTAAAGTAATTTTAAATGTACGACGCATTCTTATGGAATGCGCAGGTTTTAATGTCCTCAAACGTTTCATCCTCACTACACCTTATCGTCCATGTTTGGAGGAGAGACAATGTTTATAGTATGGCCACCGTAACAACCGGCAGCAGCGTGGAATGTTTAGTTTTACAAAATTCCTGTTTCCTTCTGCTTTGTGGACGTGGGATTTTAATGTTACCTCTTGTTGCCCAACCAGGGGTATGCCTAATTTCTTGTTTGACAGTGAGTTACTTTGTACGTAACTGTGGGCCATTGCCATATAGGCGTTTTCCGTGCCGGCTTTTATCGTGGTCGCACTATAACCTTTTAGTGCCTTTTTATCTATTATATCACGATATGATTTTTTCTTGTAACTTTCATAGATATAGGCGTAACTTGGGACCTAACGTTGAGGGGCAGAAACGAACTTGGAGCTTAACTTGGGTAGGGGAGGCAGAATCAAAAAGTTTTCAAACCCATAATGATATGATCCAGAACTAAATAACGGTTACATTTGCGAAATCATAAAAAAATTCTCGTTACTTTCCTCCTCAGGTTCAGAGGGTTACCAAAAGTATAATTAACTTTAAATTTTCATAAACCTGAAACTTTTGGGAGGGACCTGTGCCCCCCCTTCCCTCGCCACGTTATGCCTATGTTCATGGACATTTATATTTCAACGTAGTCTTACAATGTTTCAAAGCATTCATGTTACAATGTTCCAGGGCATAAGTTTTATTAAGTTAACCTAAAGAGTCATAATCACTCTACGTTTATCGGTAGTGAGAAGTACACCGTGTTCTTAATCATTACCCACAAGGCAAAATTTAATGGCATTCCCAGCCTATCAGTGGTCACGAAATATCACTAGAAGTGAACTCTTTTGATCACTATTTACTCATCCCTCCAATAGTTCCATGCGTCAACGGACATATGCGCCACCCACATAATATCCTTTTGATAAAGTTTAGGGATAAAAATTATTCTTCACAGTATTCATGACAAAGTCTATTTCGCCCGCTTTATTGTACATTACGTATCCGAATTTGCCTAATGGATACAGGTTTGGTGTTTTGGTGTTTTGGCTATTCGTTATCCTGAAATAGATTAACAGCACCTCAAAAATTCATTTCTTTTCGAATCTTAATTCCACTCTTCTGAAAGAAAGTTTCTGATATATTCTGGAGTTAAAAAGCAACAAGGAGCTAAATCAGGAATTGGCATATTAATTAATGATAAAAGGGAAAATATCACTCTATTATATTTTTGGATAAATTCAAGAATGTATTCTTTGCGTCTAAAAAATGAGGAGAAATACATTAACAATGATACGAGTATACGCTCTTACAACTGGTAATAAATGTGAGACAAGAATTTTGCAAACAACTACTGTACAAGACGTAACAGATAACAACGATGGGGGATAATTCTATTTATTATTTCAGAAGTACTATTTTTTGTATCATTCTTTCTGGCGATTTAAATGCAAGAAATCGAAAAGAAACCATTAAAGATCTAGTGAGGCCTCATGGTGAAGCAGTAGTAATGAAAATGGAGTTTATGTGCGAAACTTTTGTACGTACAAGATAGAAATCCTCCTTGCTCAATCAATAGATTTTTATTTCTAATTAAAGGTGTATGTAATATCGTGAAAAGTATTTGAAGTAACAAACGTTTATTTGTAAATTTGAACATCTCGACAACAAACTACGAATAAGAAATTCCTATTTTAGACATCCAAATATGTATAAATTTACATGGCGTAATCGTGGATCGAAACCAACAATTCATTACACAATAGCCAATAAGAAAATGTGACTCAAATTACAGATTGAAGAGTGTAAAATTAAGTCATCAAAGCCTTACATTGCAAAGAAAAATACAGGAGAATTACAAGAAAGCAAATTTTTAGATCAAATTTCTAAGCATAAGGAAATTATATGAAGAGAGATTAGTGATACATTTGAAACCAAAAGTAGGGGATTTTAATAGTGCGCATGAAAGTCTCGGCACACAGACAATTGGACATAAAACATCTAAAATATGGAATGGCGATATCCAAGACTAGACTAATAATAATATATAGAAAAGAATTATGGAGACATGGATCATAGAATTAAATTTTATAGAAAAAGAGCATTAGTCAGGAAATTGCCAAGAAAGGATGAGAATCTATTTATAAAATTTGGGAACAAATGTGCACAATGAAAGGTTGGAACATTTGTTAAGTTTTGGACGATGATATTTTTTCAAAGTGTTTCAGCGGTTAAAAGAAGATTGTTCATAGAAGCAAAGCCATACCTGAAATTACAACTGAGAACTGGAAACAATATTTTTCACAACTATTATATAAGAAGGAGGAAACACAAATTAACACTTCTGTAACGGTAAAATATTATGTAATTTCCAGATATAACGTAATAATACAAACGGGAATGTGAAATATATAAAAGTGTTTGAAACAGATGACATTCCAATGGAACTATGGAAATACAGTGGGAATAAACTTCATAATAAACTTCTTCATTTGTTTAATGATATATGGGGGCATGGGATAAACAAAATGATTGGAAAACATCACAAGTATTAGTAATGCCTATCCACAAAAAGGTAGAAAAACAAATCTTCAAATTATCGGGGATCACCCTTACAGTCAGAAATATATACAAAATATATGCAGCAATTTTAAGAAAACTGAAAGAAAATACAGAAGAAAAAATATTAGAACTGCTATGTGGTTTTAGAAAAGATCGCTCGTGTGCACATGACTGAGTAATTGAACATTATTGGAAATTCTTCCCAAGTCATTTAGAATATACCAAAGAGCCTTGGTGAAGCTACATTAGTAAAAATCAAATTAAATTATGCAAAAACAAATAAAGCCGTTTAAATAAATCAAGGTCTAAGGCAATAAATTTATTTTACTCCATTTTAATTTATTCTATTTCTTAATAAAGTGATTCAGGAGTGGAAATCTTTAAAGCCCTCAGGAATATATATTAACAGAAATATAATACTAAAACAGAAATATTTGCAGACGACCAAATATTTATGGCAGCAAATGAAGATGATCTGCAAACGTCTGTTTTCCAACTCCAATCAATTCTCACAAATTATAACATGAACATTTCACAGGATAATTTGGAAAAATATTAAAATAGACTTCCAAAGTAAAAATACTGATGAACAATAAATAATTGAAGAGGTAACAGATTTTGCACATTTTGGAAGGCATAGGGGAGACCGGGGGATATCGGGTCAATTTGGATCGGTTTTGAATTTACGCTGTTATAACTGGCAGACAAAACGGGAAATATGACTTGTTTATTTTTTACATCGCTTCTTGGCTAATCGCGAAGATGAGGATGACTGATGATATGATGAAATTGATAAAGTGACACTCACAAGGAACATCCATGGCAGGTCGGGATTCCAACCCTGGACCTCTGGTGTCGTAGTGCACTGTGAGATCCTCTCCTCCACGTGTGCCGACTAAATGGAAAGAAGCATGTTATGTTAATTGAACCTGTTTACAACACATTATTACGTAAACATGTTCCCAAAATTGACGAACATCTGTACCTTTCCTTCTTGCAAAGGTTACGTAACATAATGAACGACATGAATGTTATGGTATTACAGCATATCACATCTTTAAAATACCCTGTGTTAATCGATGTTAATTTACAAAACAAACATCTCCCTCCTCTCTCTACATTTCAATATATCAAGTACCCAAGGATTAGAAACCCATCGATGACTACCTGATCAGGATATCCTTCGTTATTCCGTGTTCGAAACAACCTCCTCCAAGTACGTCCCCAGGGAAATAAGTCAGAAGTTTAATTTACACCTTAATATGGAGGTTCATTGTGAATACAAAACAGTTGAATAGAATTTCGAGGATCTGGATGGACCAGAGGCAGTGTCTGACAGATATGTTTTGTTCGAAAGTTGGTGATTGGTGGGTTGGATGTTGTGTCTTCCTGAATCAGAATGCCATACACTGGAAAATGACTGTATGGATATAATCATAAGGACATTAGCATGCAATGTTAATTGGACATTATTAATTTTATACTTCTTTTAACCTATACGTATTATAACACTACGCCTCGAGAGAGAGCACCTCTTCTTGTCTTGAGATGAACAAATTCAATTTATCCAGTGATTGGGATCGAACCTACAACAGGCCTGTGCATTTACTACATATCAGGTCCGCTAGACAAGTACTGTACAGTACCCCTGATATTATGCACTAATTTTTGCTCCATTCATGCTATTATTTCAAAATTTTGAGGAGAGGTTTGATTGAATTCTATACTATTTTGGGCCCTTCCTATGAAGACGTCGTCATTGATATTCCTTAATTGACAGTTTCGTTCTTTGTGTAGGACTGTGGGCAATCTAAAATGTCCTTTAAAATTTCATACTAATGTATAACGAATGCCACTAACATAAAGAGTGGCGATTAGGGGCGAAGGGGGCAGATTCCCCCCACTTTTTGTCACTTTTGCCCCCTCGCTATTTTTAACAATATCTACCAAGTGAAAGTAAACTGTCCTTGCCCCCTCAGCTTTTTCACCTTGCCCCCAAGTTTTTAAACCCAATCTCCGCCACTGTACGATTGTAATAACATGTCATTGTATCTAAAGGTTTGTGTGATCGTAAATAGACAGAGATGCAGTTTTATCGTATGGAAGTAGTTACAAAGTGTATGTGGAGGAATAATTATTTTGTGTGGTCAAAGTAATTGAAAACTTATACGGCTACATACAACGTGTTTACTTTCTCATTCTAGCCACAGCACAGAGATATGACGACATGAATGCTCATGCGCTCATTAAAGAAACAATTGAGTCACGTTTTCGTAAATTAATAGGTACCCTGTTGAAATTTAACTGTGTAATAATGTAATTTTACTTCATATTTTAACAGCACAGGTCATCTAGGACTGAGGAACTAGAACAGAATAAATACAAATATATGACTCCTTCCCAATTGAAAATGTGGAGGTAATTACAAGATGGTGGCTTTCAATATGGCCCCCATGATGCATACCAGCCCCATCTGGTGTGCCGCTCCACCCATTACCCACATCCGAAGTTTCATCTTTCTCTGTCAATCCGTTTTCAAATTAAAAGGGTGGTGCTGGATTTTGCCTCACCCTGTAGATAAATAATTTAGGTGTACACATTAAGTGTTATAGTTTTCTATATTTTAATTGATTGAGTTGGTGTTTTTAGTCTACTTTATGCACAGCGAGGCTAATCGGAAATGGGATCCCAACCACTATGTGGCTCTACCGGGTATCGAATCCGGGATCCTTTGATTACAAGATGACGACGATACCACTACGCCACTGGGGATGCCTTATATTTTTAGAATGTATATGTACGGGTATTTGTTAGAGAGAAAAGTTCTCTCTGCATTTGAACCTAGGCTACGGGTCATGTAGTAAATGTATATAAATTTAACAGTAGCCTGAAGCGGACGGTTGGGACAGTTTGGATTACACCTGTCCCAACGCCAAGTAGCGGCACTTAGCACATCATTTCTCTAAAACCAGATACTTTTTTCCAGTTCTGTCTTATCCCTTCAAGTGAGTATAAAATATCTTCACAAATTAGCGTTCTACAAAGTATTTGTTAAGCCGTTACTTGAATATTGTTCCTCTGTAATGTATGGGATTAACATAAATAACACCAACCAATTAGCAATAATGAAAAATTTGGCTATTCGTAGTATGCGATATACAGCACACACGACTTCACGAACGAGCAGAGAAGACCTGCAATAACCCACGCTTGAATCCAGGCAAAAATATGCGTTCCTACTCGAAATTCATCAGGCAATTCACACGCACAACCACTTACTAAGCGGCAAAGTAATTATATTTAGTAACATGCATTATCCCAATCTGCGATCTGATAACACCATTATAGTGCCTCCCCGATGACGCAGTGGTAGCGTCGTCTTCTTGTAATCAAGGGGTTCCGGGTTCGATACCCGGTGGAAGCACATAGTGGTTTGGATCTCAATTTAAACTTCAGGTCCAGTCCAGATTAGCCCTACTGTGCATAAAGTGGACTTAAAACACCAACTCGAACCAAACCATTAACACCAAGTATTATCCGAGTACCAAAATATAACAAGGCAAGATACGGATCAAAATCCCTATCATCGCTGGCAAGTAAGGCGTGGAATCAACTGCCTGTAGAGTGGAGAAAGGAGAGAAATTTGGCCAAATTCAAACAACAAATTATGATTTTTATCTATGAATACTGACACCATGCCTTATTTACCTCATTTGCCTCATTGCCTCCTTCACATATATTTACTTAATTTCTATTTATTGTGTGTTTCAATTACTTGTATTTAGGTATACTTATAATTTTCTATATTTTATACATATATAAACATTTATCAGAATTATATCACTTAACAAATTAATTCATGTAGGGAAAGAAGCTGCTTCTATAGTAAGATAATCTGTGTAAAAATACTGTAAGCTTAAGTGTAACCATACTTCAAATAATAATAAAAGAAATGATTAGACTTACTTGAATTTCAACGCAAAAACGGTATTGAAAATTTCTCAAAGGCAGGTTTAATATTTGACACGTTAAGATTTTCAAACACACGAAAAATGTTTTTCAAAGATCATGGAATCAGAATTATTCGTAGTGGAGGGTTGAAGTGACATTAAGTGTTATGGATATTTTAGGGATTTCTCATGCTGTACAATAAGGTACAGCGAAAAAAAGTTGAATTTAAGAAACTGGAAGTCGTCACAATGTGCCTCCCAACTACCTTACTGCATCCACACAGAAAAAAAACAACATTCTGTCAGTCTTCACTTTCCATTTCAAAATGTCAGGGGCTTCCACTAATGCAACCACTCCCAACATAACAGACTTGTGACCTTATTCTGCCCCGTTGTACGCACATTATGTGCGATTGAACACTTGGAAGCTAGGCTATAAGATGCACTGCAGTAAGCTATAAATAGCTCCAAACATTTTAAAGTCTGCAAGATAGTTTTAAACCAGTTTGTACCCTGTATCAGTAGTATCTAACATTTCGCAACGTGACAAAACCAAGCGTAACAATGTAGAGTAGTTTCTCCCTTACGATGTTTGTTCTGTGCAGCCTTGAAGAGACTTAGTCACATAAGGAGTATAAGCATGCATACACTCTATCAGACATTGTTTCTTCCTCATAGTCTCCCTGAGCAATGAACGCAGCTTAAAAAATCTAAAAGTTGATTGATTGTAATACAAAATTCGTAGCAAAGAAATAACTTCTACAAAACTATTTTCTGTCATGCTTGTTACTCGAGTGAATGAATTTGTTTTCCAATCCGCTTTATGCAGAGATAGGCTATTGAAACTACAATTTAAGTGCGATCGGAATCACTATTTACCTACACCGTCTATCAAACTCACGATCGCGTGCTTACTAGGCAGCAAAGTTACCACTACGTCATCAGGGAGGACTATTACGTACTTTTTACTTCCATACAAAAAAGGTCCCATTATTAACTTCTGTGTTACATTGGGTAATTTCTTATGCATTACATGAGTAGCGTTATTAATTATTACAGCATAAGAAAAATGTTAATACAATATTTTAATAGAACACATTTGTAATAATGATTTATGTTCTTTAAATTTAGTAAACGCTTCGACGAAGTATTATTTTATGCTTGATACTAACTTAATGTTAATTATTTTGTCAAAACACCGAAAATATATTTCAGATGTTGATCGTTTCCTGTTTTCAGGCCACCATTGCAAATACAATTAATAATAATTTAAATTTACTTGGTAAATTGCGTATCAATAATAATTAACATATCATACATACCTAATAACTCTTCTTAAATATTAAGTATTTATAAACTGGAAGTAGCTACGAGAGACTGTTGCATTGCAAGCAAACCGAGCAAGAAAGGTTTTACTAAATCTAACCTATTTCCTTGCAAACCGACAACAATATTCAACTTTATTGTTGCGGGCCTCGACGGTGTTTATTCTTTCTCAACTTTCTCTCTTTTGTCTCGAATAGCGCCCTCTTTCGTTAGCCCCAAGGGCGACAACGCTCCTCTTTGCTACTACTGTGCATGGAACAGGCTATATCTGTGACCTATTGCAAGCAATAGGAACAAGGAGGTGCTGAATGAGTGTGAAATACTTAGAGTACCACAGACAACCGGTGTCACAAGGACAAGTGCATATCCCGATTTGCCGGCATCTTGGTAGTGGTTCTTATTGCACGACAATGCAAAGCCCCATACTGCTTCATCAGTCCAGCAATATCTTGCCAAGCATTGTATGCCTACTCTACCACATCCACCATATTCACCCGACCTGTCGTGGTGTGATATATAACCAACCCCAATAAAATTCCTTTTCATATACAAACAATTTATAAACAAAATTCAAATAGTAATATTTTTTGTTTTTTTTGTTTCCCCATGTGAAAACTCCACTGAGATATTGCAGCAATACAAACATCTGTGACAGATGTGTTGAGACGCATCCCAGATGAAGCTTTCTCTGCTTGCTTCCATGACCTCCAGGAACGGTGGTTGCTGTGTATAGATAACCGAGGGGACTATTTTGACAAGAACTAGGACCATTAGTTGGTAAGTTGTATATATATTTTTACGAACTCATTCCTGGAACTCTTCTGATAAAAGTTGTAGCATGAAGAAGTGGACTCTTAAGCATATTCTCTTAAGCTAGAAACCAAATTATACGTGGGTGTTTGAGGAACAAACGTTTTATTGAGATTAAATCGAGTTTCTTTTACCGCCACTTGAGATTATCAGTCTTTTGTTCATGACAAGAGGGAAAGGATAATCGTCAGCACGAAACCAACACCAATCTTTTCAATATACATTTTACCACGTGCAGTGGCATATCCTCAAAATTTGACTTGGTTTGCAGCAAAAATGTTTATTTATTATTTATATTTATTTTGTATGAAATTGAAATCCCAGGAACAGCAATAAATAAAAAAATGTTTAACACATAAATATATGTTTAAGAAATGAATGTTTGTTGGGTATTTACGTCCTCACACTAAAAATGTTATGTATTAACAGTTATATTGTAATTTCGTAAGTTAGACTTAAATGCATTCCGACTGCCAATAAAAGAGTTATATAAATTAATCTACGGTTCTAGGTTAGGGTAATGTGTTTGGAGTTTGAAAAATTAAATTTTATTAAAATGGATTTCCAAATAGGCCTAAAGGTGGAAATAAACGTGTTTTTGCTATAACAATTTTCCTCAACAAAAGAGAACATTACACGAAATGTATGGCATGCATAAAATATGTAAACATTGCAAGTCACTTTTGGTATTTATTTGATTTATCATAAATGGAAAAAAATACAAATGCACTGTTAGACAATATCCTTACCCCTTGTACGTATGCCGAAGGAAAAATTTCCGAATTGATGGCAGTGTGTTTTACAAACAAATATGTACACTCTTACAATGTCCATGCACGAAACTACAACACCTGAAACTGCTTAGGACATGAAGCTTTTTTCTTAACGAACACACATGCGTAGTGTGTTCCACTTGTAGGAAGATAACAAAAAGGTTGATTTTTTTAAGTGCTCTTTCAGTTTGTTACGAATACGAGTTATTTTCAATTTGCACCGTTATTAGTCAGCCAAGTTTCAGTAGCCTGCTATGCCGTTTTTCAAGCACTCTAGGCGTAATATACGAATATTACACGCCTCATTGCTTCGGTAAAACAGAAACGCAACCTGGGATAAAGAAATAAACTACTTAAAATTTTCGATTTCAGCCTTCAGCCATCTTATCTTTAGTAGTGGTCATGATAATTTTTAACCTCATTCTTTATTGATATTTTTATCTTTCCAGAATCGAATACAAGTTGACATAATTTGTACAAAGTTCTATATTAACAAACTTGAATAGTATTTTACAACATTGTCTGATTTTAACTTATTATTGAATAATTTGAAATAAAATATGTTTAAAAAAATTGCAAATAAGTTGGGATATAGTTTGCTATGGTGAACAATAGATGTTTCTGGACTTATGAGTATTTTTCTAGCATTTTTCTTTATTGTTTCTGAATATTTTACTGTGTTGGAAATGAGTTAATATCTTGATCTTTTACAGAATGTAGAATTTTATTTGAAATTGAGAATATAAACTACATGTAGGAAGATAACAAAATTTAATTTTTAATTGCCATAAAGAAGAATGTTTGTAATTGCCTTTTATAGAAGTAATAAGAAAGCTAAATTTTTCTTGACAAATGGCTCCCATATCAATATCATTTGCATGATATTGTTATATGGAACTCAACATGGGTTCGAACTAGAGAGCCTTAATATCCCAAACCATCCACTGCGCAACTCAACCAAAACATGTTACATGAATTTTAAAATGTACATAAGTATGATTTTTTCTTGTACAAATGATATGATTACAATTTCTTTTTAATAATACTGAATCTTTTTGTTTTGTTTTCAAACATTACCTAAATATATTTATTTCACAATATTTTTTTAGTTTTACTATTTTTATATTGAAACATACAAAGGCAAAATGATATTTGTACATAATAGAAATCAAGTGATAAAGATTCTGATGTGAAATTATGAAATTAACCCGTATCTTTTTGAAATATGCTAGCTTAATAGCATATTGCTATACAAACAAGAATAGTAAATATGGTATATTACCTGAGTGAATGACAAATTCTCAATGACAACATGCAACAATCATGTTACAAAATAGTAGTAAGTTTTATAAGATTTTTTTAAAAGAAATTCAGCAGGAAACACTTTGCTACTTCCAATCTTAATGCAATACAAGAAATAGTACAAACTCTTCATTTGAGAACAAGATGAACACACACACACACACGCACGCATATATATATATATATATACATACATACATTTATTTTTGACTTCACATTGTCAATGTGAAAAAATGAGTTCAAGGAATGAATGTTATGTACGCAGTATATTTGGAAGAAGATTTAGATTTTGCCGATGATGTGTGTCTGTTGTCAGAATCTTATAGAGATGCAAAAACTAAATTGGGAGATCTGGTTGTAGAAGCAAAAAAATTTGGATTGACATTAAATAAATCAAAGACTAAAACAATGCGAATAAATGCAAGAATCCAAGATTATATTCAATTAGAAAATGAAATATTAGAGGATGTAGGCAATTTTACTTACTTAGGAAGTGTAGTTGCAACAATAGGAGGAGCAGAACACGATGTAAAACAACGCATCAAGAAAACAAATGGGGCCTTTGTACAACTTTACCCGATATGGAAAGGTAGGATTATAACTACAGAAACAAAGTTAAATTTTTTTAGAAGTAATGTTAAATCAGTATTGCTGTATGGAGCAGAATTCTGGAAAGTCACAACTGAAATCACAAATAGATTACAAGTTTTTATTAACATATGTCTTAGGAGATTATTAAATGTACATTGGCCAGAAGTAATCACAAATCAAGAACTTACGATACGAGCATCAGAAGACCAGATTAAAAACCAAATTAAAAGAAGAAAATGGAACTGGATAGGACACACACTAAGGAAAGCAGACAGCAGACAACACAATTGAAAAGCAAGCACTTTACTGGAACCCTCAAGGTGCTCGAAAAAGGGGAAGACCCAAAAGTTCATGGAGACGTACTGTTGAAGAAGAAGGAAAACAACAGGGGAAAAGTTGGAAAGAAATGAAGAAGATCGCATGCAACAGAGTGAGATGGAGACACTTCGTGGATGCACTATGTTCCAATAGGAACTGAAGGAATTAAGTCAAGTTAAGTAAGTCAGATTTGCAACTGAGCGTGTGTACATCATATGTCATTCAAATGCCAATTATACCCGAACATGGGCAAGAAAATAAACATATTGAAGGAGCATACAAATTTTACCATGAGCAGTAACTAAATATATACCGGGCATATTCTTCTATAAAATGTAAGTATTGTGTGGAATGTCATATCGGTGCAATACCACTTTATCAATCTTGCAAATTTAAATTTTTTGTTATTTGCTCTTGCATATGCTAATTGATTTGTGAGTATGAGTGAAAGCACAGAATTTGTATGAGTTATTCCGACAATTCAAGTACCATCAGTATGTATACTTATTATATACCAATATTCAATATTCAAAAGACAAGGTTGCATATCTTACTGTTCACAAAGAACAAAATATTTAAGGAAAATATATATCTGATGAGCTAGGTTTAACTTACATTACACTGGAAAATAATTATTATGTGATTTTATAAAATTACCTTGAGACATCTAAGGGTATCACACATACATTTGCATTACATTTAAGATACCACTCTACAGAGCTTATGCGTCTACGTATATATCAAGTTAGAAAATATTACAACATTTACATTAATAAGATATTGCATACCATGTACTTTACTATTTCTTTTTATTATTATTATCAAATAAAGATATATCTACCTATACATCATTTCTTTAATTTTTTATGCACTTATGTCCTAACAATTAGGAAGAATTACACATAAGCTAAAATGAGATTGCATTGATTAGCTGATTACTTCAATGAACCAACCAAGTTACCATCCTAGGATATTACTAGGAAATGTTTACCACCTAAATAAAATACCGTATGTTTTTCATGCCATAAATATTGTTACGCCAAATGGCGTGTGTCTACAATACTGCCATAGCAACTTTATAAAAATCAAATTTTTATTTATTTGGTTGTATCTATGTTACAAAATGTGGTCTTAAAAAAATCAATCAACCATGTAAGCACCCCCCTCCAGTCACCAAACTGAATTAGGCATCCACCATTTAGTGTTTCATTTGATATTTGATATTTGTTTAGCTTCGCTTTTCTGCCACGTTTTAGGTATAATAAGAACGATAAGGATGAGTGATAATATTATGAAAGTGATGAATACATAATCACAAAGAACACCCATGCCAGGCCGAGATTGGATCGCGGACCCAGTCCGCCATAACGAGCTGTGCTAACACTCCACCCCGGACGAAGCAAGGAATTTCAACTTGGAACATCGACTATAATTATATGCTGTCGTGCATTTATACGGGAACATTTCCTGAACCAATGTAATCTAGTAAAGAGGAACGACGCCTTTTAGTTTTACTATTAAATTTAATAACACAAACTTTGTAAGAATTTAACAGAGATCCCGTCTGTATTTCCACCACAAAATCTATTTTACCAACACATATGGCCACTTATTTTTATACGACATATTTCAAACAATCCATATATGCTTTGTTTGATCTCGAAGCTACGTTTAGTGTTTCCTTGATTGCGAAGGTCTGTTATATTGGCCATTAGATTTCTGGCGCCAGACAGACACAGGAAGACCCCGCCATAAACGCGAAGGCACACAACTTCATTTCTTGTATCTCTGAGCTGTTAAGGAGCTTTAAAATCTGCTACTTTCCTCTGGTTGTCAACAACACCAGATTCCGGAGCCGGTCGTAGTTGTTCTGTTCTCTGTTCCTTATTACCTCCCCGCACGAATGTTGCCACACGCAATATATTGCCGTCGTAAAGCAAGATGCCGTTAAATATTTTCGGGAAAATAACAACTGTCACGTCATTGTCTGAATAAATAGCTTTTGGAAACGTCTCAGGTAGCAATTTGTATCTCTCTATCTCAAATTCTCTTCCGCTTACATAACTCCACCTTCAAGGTCTTCCAAGAAGTGGAAATGCATTTTCAAAACATTTTCTGTGCGGTTGCTTTTAATGAAATCTTTCCGATATGTAGGCCGATTTTTTGTTTCATCCTTTAGAAATTAACATTAACATACTATATGAATAATTTTTAGCAAAAGCAGCTCAGTATCATATCTGAATATGTTCAATTGATATAATCTGTATGCCAAATTAACATGTTAATTTTATATTTGTGCAATGTAAATTGATATAATAGTGCATCATATCGAAAATATATACCTTCATTTAATTATTTTTTTATCTGTCTCATAATTTCAATGTGCATTATTCTCTTTGTTGTCTTAACAGCATTGCAAAACTTAGTAAAGACATACTGAAAATGGGAGACATCTGTCGTCAGCACTCTTAGTATCAGATTGAAAACGTCCAATCCACAACAGAGTGGATACCATAGTATGTTTACTAAAAAGACAGAAGTCCTACTATCGGATTAAAAACTATAGATACTCCAGTTTGGACCCCAATTAAAAGTTAACCAGGCGGACCTCCATAAAAACGAGTTATATTGACATTTAGCCTTTTCAATTCTCGTTATTCTACGCTAACCAAATGTCTATTCGAGTATGCCTTCTATTTTTTATCCCCGTAATATCAAAAAGTGCCTTTTATTAGTTTTGAAAACTATCGTTCTCATATAAATTATATACATAAGAAACAGGGAACCGCGGTAGCTCATTCGATAATCGAGCCCCGTGGCGGAATGGTTAGCACAGCGCGCTACGACGCCAGGGGTTCCGGATTCGAGTCCCGGGTAAGGCATGAATATTTGTGTTTGTCCAAATGATAAAAATTGAAAATTTAGATAAACCGAGAAATGAAAACTAAGTGAAAAACGGGAATATTGCTGCTTAGGGGTATTCCTTTCTAAAAAAAAGTCGTTAGGCCGTCTGACTACCATGCGAGAGACCCGGGTTTGATCCCCGGCGGGGGTGAACCGGGTCTTTTTCAACCTGCTGAGGCGGCTCCGGTGCCCACCCAGCGTCGTATAAAGTTGGTACCTGGAGGAAATCCTGGGGGTTAAGGCGGCCGGGGGCGTGGTGCTGATCACATCACTCCCAGCTAGGCCGAGATCAAGAAAGTTTGGGGCCCTTCATGGTGTGGTACACAGCACAGGGGAGCTACTTTACTTCTTCTTACTTTACATGAGAAACAGGTGGTCCGATCGTGATGAAATTTCAGTACGGTGCAGGCAGAAAGGTTTTAAATAAAATTGTTAATTTTTAGATTTTTAAAATTTGTCGAAAAACTGTTCTTATCAATTTTGCGAAGCAACTTTTTATTAGTATTGGGTAGTCGCATAAATACAATATTGTGTTTTTGTAAACTCTTTGCATCTGTTTTAAAAATCCAATATAATTGTTAATTCACTTTTCAAAACTTGTTTTATACATATTTTTATTCAAGGGAGTAAAGTTGCAACGTGGCAACATCTACTCACTGACTCCCAGTCACAGCCTACGGTTTCCACTGTTCAACGGACATAGCTGTGTGCCGTGTTTTGATCTCAGGAAGGCTTCTAGAAGATTGCTTGACAATCCATATTGGTTGTTTGTATATTCGTGATCGTGTAAGAGTGGAAGGGGAATAGAAGGATAGCAACTACGCTTTCTTCAGTTCTTCTAGTAGCGTTACATGAAATCTACAGCATCAGGGTTACAACCCCTTTAAGGGTGAATGCAGGGTGAGAATTAAAGAGGAACAATTTAAATGCTCACCTTTCACTACACGCAACATATGACATTATCCAAAAAAACATTGTAATAGTCATCAAAAATGTCAAGTATAAAATTTAAAAGCTTATCATGGAAAATTCTAATTATTAATTTATGTGAACAAGAAAACAATATTATTTTTAAGTATAACATTAATTCGTTTTAAATGTCTGTACGTAACTCATGTATGAATAACAGAATCACGCGTGTGTACACACATGAAGACACGCAATATATTTTAAAAAGCAATAGGAAATAGTAAAAAAATATAAGAAGTTACTGGATGGAGCAAAAAAATAGTGAACATTTCATTGACAAAATGAATATGTGCTGTAAAGTTTCCTTTCAGTTATTGCAATTCTACATTTAAAAGTTTCCAGCGACTAAAAACCTAGACCCACCAACCGCACCGACGTCAGAGCTATTGGACTTCCCAAATGGCGAAGTGGTAACGTGTTCGCTTTGTAATCAAGCGGTTCAGGGTCCTATACCCGGTGGAAACACATAGCGCTTCTGATTCCACTTTATCCAGTCCCATTTGCATATCTGTACACAAAGTGGACTCAAGACGAAAACTCAAGAAATTCAACGAGAGCTTTTGGCTCGTAATAAGTATCATTTCAATACAATTAGGATTGAACAGGAGTGAGTACCTTATAGTACCTTATAGGATGATAGTAAGCAGTGGCGTCTCGTGGTCTTAAATTTGGTCGGGGCTTATTTTTTAAAGAATTTAAAATATAATGACAATTCACATGAATTACAAAAAATAGGTATTTTTTTCTTCTAGACTTCAAAACTGGAATTATTTTTTGAAAAAATTTAAAATGTATTGACAAATTACATGAATTACAAAAAAATGGGTATTTATCTTCTTCTAAATTACAAAACTGGGCTTATTTTTTTTAAATAATTTAAAATATAATGACAATTCACATGATTACAAAAGAAACAGGTATTGTTGTGAAACATACCTTTCTACAAACGTTGACTCCTGTTCTTCTGTTCAGCAAATTTTGTTATTACTTTTTCGTTGAAGCCCTCTATGTTTGAAATGTATTCTATTGTAAGCAAGTGCCAAGGCATTTGGTCTGTCTTGTCCCATTGCATTTCTTAAGCAGGTTTTAATACGCTTCAATCTGCTGAAACATCGTTCAGATTCAGCTGTTGCCACTGGAGTTATTAAAACTATGTTTGTCACTTTTACTGTTTCTGAAAAGGTACCCAAAAATAATTTTAAATGAAAAATGAATGCAATCTACTGATAGAGTTTATGTTTTTCAACTCTTCACTACAATAAAGAACACGAAGTTCCCTCTTTAGTTTTCCCTCTTCTATGAAGGGATAATAAATCTGGGAAGATGCCTCTGTTTAAAGATTATTCTCTTTCATTATGTCCTCGTAGAGCAAGTTCATGTCGACCACAGAATTTTAAGCAATCGATAATTCTTTTTAATATGTGCCTATTTTTCATGACAAATTCATTGTGTCTTGTAATTGACAGCCTATGTCCTTCATCAATTTGTGTTCGAACGTCAACCCTGCCAAACTCACTCAAACATAGCGAATGAAAGCCAACACAACACTACAGAACAACACGCGAGATCGAACGCGACGCGAAGGAACTAGCCCCGAATCAGAACTCAAATCCATTGCACTCTTCCCTTCTCTCTCTGCTAGCACGTGACCTTCACTGTAGCGTAGGTGGGTGTAGGCCACGCCTTCCTTTGCGACGTGCCCCGGAAAAGGATAATCGACATCAATGCCGCTAGGAGCGCTGTCGTATCCATCGCAACAGACGATGAATTTACGTGGGTAAAAATCGTCTTTTAAAAGACTGTGTGATAGTTATGCTTGATTGATTGATTGATTTGGTGTTTTAAGTCCACTTTATGCACAGTAAGGCTAATCGGGACTGGACCTACAGTTTAAAGTGGGATCCGAACCACTTGTGCCTCCACCGGGTATCGAACCCGGGACCCCTTGATTACAAGGCGACAACGGATAGTTATGCGTTATGGTGATTGATAATTACTTGAATACGTCCGTTTCTTTTAGGGGCTAAGCCCCGGAAGCCCCAAGGGACGAGACGCCACTGATAGTAAGTTCAATATGTTCCGTAAAGTACAGTTTGTGTAATATTGGTTTGTTAAACTCTATGTATTAGAATTACGCACTAGTGTCCAACAGTTAACCATAAATAAGACATGAGAAAATATTGTATTATTGAAGTGTCACTACTGGACAAAACTTTATACTCCTAAAAATTAATCAAAAATATTTCTGGTATAAAATAGAGTACAATACATGAAAGCAGCATTTTTTTGCTAGGACACACATGCAAAAAAATTTAAAATAAGGCGATCACTTCCACAACAAAACAAGAGAGATTATTATAATGTGTGGTTATCCTTAAGGCCACTCACGCCTCGCAACGACGTGCCATGCTCCCTATACAGTGATTCAAGAGCTCTACGGGCAACTGGTTCCATTCCTCACAAAGAGCAGCGTGTAGTTCTGGAATTGTCCTTGGTGCTGGCGAGGTGCAACTCGTCTCCCTCATGCATCCCAGGCATTCTCTTCAGGGTTCATGTCTGTAGACATTTCTGGCGAGTCCATGCGATGGAATTCTTCACCTTCAAGAGAAATTCTTCCACCAGTTTCACGCGGTGCGCACGTGCATTGTCGTCCGTAAAGATGAAGTATGGGCAAACTGCGCCTCTGAGATGTTGCACATCTTTTTGGAACCTCGTCTCCGTATCTCTGGGAAGTAACAGTACCTCCGGAGAAGACGTGCAGCACTCTTGCCTATGCACGTAAGGTAATTTACACTCCTTGTAAATATTGAATGTGATCGCGCAAGTCCCCCTCCCAAATTTCTAGTTTTCTAAGTATGCCAAGCCTGTATATAACGTTCATGTAGATAATGTGGATAAGTTCAAGTTGAAAAGTCACATTTTGGGAGACAAGAGATTTCATCGGACAAGAACAGAACATATTCCAAACAGTGGGAGAAATGCGTAAAAATATGGCTAATCACACCTGTTAATAGCATGAGTCTTGAGTGATAATGAAAAGGTTTGCCACAATTTGTTTTTGGTTCATTCGATCTACAATCAAACTATAATCGATATCACTATAAGTCTTAACCTAGATTCGAACCCTCAACTCCTTGATTAAAAGGCGTTGAATAGTTTAATCTCTTGTTATAACTGGATTGTAAAATGCCTATTGGTATATTTGTATCATCATCTAAGTTTCAAGAAAATATAAATATTTTTTATGTATGCAGACGTTCATAATAAAGAAAAGCATATACAGCGTATGTATAGTGTACGACAAAGTGCATAATTGTGTATGTGTGAGTGTGTTTGTGTATTAATATTTATTTTTGTTTATAATGTATGAATATTGACTTTTAATTTTGTTTCTTCGTGGATCTACTTCATAAATTCATCAGTCATCTTAATTGTCGCGATTAAGATGGAGGTAGAAAAGTGACGTTATGTTACTAAAACACAAGACGTTACTTTGCTTCTAAGCACAAGCAAAAAATAGAGAGACAAGATTATGTTACATGACATTGTTCATAATGATAAAAATTTAGGGATTCTTAAAATATTGCTGACAAGGTCCACGTGACGTGATAGGTGGAAAAAAAATCTTCTGGGATGGAATGACCTCTCGTGGACGTAAACAGGCGTGACATCAGCAAATATTGACGGTTCTGGATAGTGGGGGATTCTAGAAAACAGAAGGATGAACGAGCGAGTAACTCCTGGGAGAGTAAACACTCCTGTTCATAGCCCCGGTTCGAGAATTGAGCAAGGTGGTCAGCCAATGGAGCACCTGGAACTCTTGTAGACCCTTCTTTAGAAAGATGAAATCAGAGAAACAATTGACGTTAAGTAAATCCTTTGAGATCAAGAATTATTCATGCAAGGAAAAATAATACCTAGGACTCAACTAACGATAAATAGTATTTAGCATTTTAAGAATAAGCAGACGTATCAAAATGCCACATTTTAAAGATATTGGCGTAAAAGGTAAATATAGCCCCGGAAACCTTTTGTCACTTTTGCCCCCACACTAGGCAGAACCTTATGTATCTGTTGAAAGTAAACTGTCCTTGCCGCCCAACCCCAGTTTTGGCACCCAACCGCCGCCACAGGTCTGGAAATTCGCAACGTTCATTTCAAGTTGCGAGAAGTAGAAATTGTGTTATTTCTATTGTTAATAACTGAATGAAAGTTCATTTAGTTATTATTGGAACAGAATAATCAAAGTAAAGAAAACATTGAGTGAAAAAACCAGGTTAAATTTTCATATTCTACTATGTAATATTAAGAATAAATGTTTCCACACTTGTCAAAATTTCAAATATTATAGTTTTAGGTCAGAGATCACAAAACATAAACTTTACGAGTAAAATGTTCTCCTAAGTTTTAAAGTGATTACTTAAACGACATGAGTAAATGATAATAACAAAATACAAAAGCTCTGTATTTCAGTATACTAACTGTACGAAATATAAAATAAATAATTAAAAATTGCGGTTCAGGAAATCCATTCGTATAGTGGATCAATTAGAAAAGTGTCCTCATATATATAATAAATAATAATAATAATTATTATTATTTTCAAATATATTTTGTTTGTAATATTAATACTACATACTAACATTATTACTGTGGTAATAATAATTACTGTTGTTATTTATCTCCTATTCAATTTTTATCATTGGCCAGACATCTCCTGTCAATTTTCTGGCGAGGCTCATGACTATAGCATCTAGTTCAGGCTGGAGGTGATGTGGTCAACAACACTCTCCGTAAGTCCATAAAGAAGATATATATTGATTTGAGGCTGGGTAAAGTTGGGAAATTCCGTGGTGCCCTCCCTCACTTGCAGTCAGACGCTGTACCAATTCATCCAATAAAGAAAATGATGCATTAAGAAAAAACTCAGGTTATAGCCTACACGCGTCTACCATACATTGTCACAAAGTTTAGTATTCTTTTATTTCAAAAAAGGCCTTTTCATACAAATATACATCCATTGAAGAGGCGGAACTCATTCTTGTGCACATTAACGTTATAAATATAATTTTCTGATCTGTGTTATAGCTATCATCTTCGATACTCACGGAATTTTAGTTGCTACTAGACTTATAGACATTCTAAGACTTATCAGTGATAAATTATCACTATCCATGGAAGGGGTACTTTAGCAGAGTTCAACGATTTTAAAAATATAACAACTTGTATCTCAACAGCACTTGAGGGCCAGGGTCTACCTACCGTCTGCAGGTCTCATTCCCACATGCCTCAGCAGAGGTGGGCGACCACGTGTGGTCAGCACGTCGAACCCTCAGTCGTTATTGTAGGTTTTCATGACCGGGTTACGCTACGCATTCGTAGTTCCGCAATTTCCTCACGATAGTGGGTGGCCAATGTCCCATACACTGGCCGAAATCTCAAGAGAAATGTTATTACGCTTCCCCAGAAGACTCGAGTTAGCGCGTGTTCCGTAGCCCGTACCCAAATATTGCGCCTGAGATCGCACGCTCACGATGCGTTTCTTTTGAAAATATACATAACTACCATTATATTATATTTTCACGGGAGTATGTTATAAACTTTACATGCTCTACGATTTGCACCTAGGACACGCTCTTTCACTCTTTATGCTCAGGTTATATAAATATTTATTTTATCCTATGTAATTACACTACATTTTGTATTTGTTAAGTAGCCAGGTTCAGCCTACCTTCCAGAAATACTTTATCTCTTTATTCCGTGAATGTTATGTTTCTATGCATACCAAAGTGTTGTATAGTGCGAGGCAATTAGACAGAATTGAACAACAAATCTTATGTACAGTGCGTTCCAGGAAAAACGTGTAGAAATTGAAATCTTAATTGTACATGTGGAGCACGTCCGAAAAACGTACCATGAAAAGTAATTAAGAGATGGGAGTACTTTACTTGTCATATTTTCACCGGGTTCTTGAGCACCTGCATACCAGGTGGGTAAAACTAAATTTCCTCTACTCAGAACTTTCTGGAAGAAGTTCGAAGCATCAGGTTGCGCTTAAACTTGGTGAAGAGTCTATGGAGACCATGGAGAAGCGAATGCTGACGAGAAAAATAATATTCCAAATTTTCACCGCCAGGTGGAAATGTGGCGCTGGAATATTGTGCAAAGTGAACAATACTTCTGGAAACGCTTCGTGTAACCGTTGATCGCAATGTTTTACATTTCCAAATGATCGTTCACGTTCACGGCGCGAATACTGCTGTACTGACATAAAGTTTTGAATGTCAACTTCTCCTTGCTGTTATTTCGGCGCCTCGTTTCTACCTTGTGGTGAAAATTTCAACTATTTATTATTCCTGCGGCATTCGCTTCCATGTGGTCTTAATAGCTTCTGTACGAAGCGTCACCGCTATCTGTTGTTTAGAAAAGGCTCCAGAGGGCTCTGAGTATGTGAACTATAATTATGACCATAAGATAGTTTTCAATTGTTGTCTTCACAAATATTATCGCTCCGTGGTGACGATACATGTTGTATTTGAATTGTTACTACCTTAGAGGTAAATATACCGTACAAAATAGGAAAGCGTGTTTCTGTTGGCTAAAAGCTGGAGACACCTGTTACAAATATGTTGACACAACAGAAACGTGTGCGTTTGACATTGTTGTATAATTTTAGGAGGAAAAATACATTAAAAAATTTCAGCAATGCGGAATTTATATAATTGTTTCCTTCTCTTTGCAATTTTAAGTGGAATTCTGTTTTTATCCATTTTGCCTACTTTCTTCCAGAGACTCCGAGACTCTTCAGCCAATTAATCGCGAATTGTGGAGTTAATGATGAACGTTTGAAACTCGCCCAAGTCTGATTCATTTAAGTAAATTTCTACCTTTTACAAAAGACGTCTGATAAAAAGGATAAATTCTTCTCCAAGTTCATCTCACATTGTTTCATTAAGAAAGAAGTTTCCTAGACATGTCTTGCTATTTGAAAGTCCCTTTGTAGCATTTCAAGTTCAGAATAAAAGTCTCTTAAATCTCTATTACAGAACATGATATTAACTACGGCATTTTTGAAAGGCATTTTATTTTGTAGATGTACATATCTCATGAATATTGGTATTACTTTGAAATATTTCATTTGTTCATGTGATAGGAAATGCAACATTGGTTTGGAAAGTGGAATATGAAGTCAAATATCTATGTAATATTTCATTTTCAATAATCTGATTTTATGAAACAGAAATATTGAAAATGGGAAACATCATTTTCGTATATTATATTCATTTTATGTTACCTTGAAATCTAATTACATGTATATGTATTGGTGTGTACATGGGCGTATTTAAGGCGTGGTTCAAAAGTCCAACCTCCCCTTATGGTTCAATAAAATTACCAGATTACCTGTTCTATCCGCTTGTTCATAAAAATGTCTTCGGACTTATGTTATTCTCTTAAATTCGAGACGTATAGGAAGGGTTACGGAGGGGAAGAAAATTACGTAATTTCACACATTAGATGGGACTGCAGACCAAATGTCTGCAATTTCCTAATAGTTTCGGAATTTCTGCGATAAGAAACTGCATTGAGACTGTCAAATCAGTTATATTTTTTTTCTTCGAGTTTTCTTAAAGGGATTTGGCTTTTAAAAACGCAGTGCAAGAAAACCACGGAAATACCGTAACAGTCTCAAGTTGTTTGACACAAGATGAACAGAAAAGCATCTATACTAAGCCGAGTACCTTCAGTTTCTTCACAGTGTAACCTGTGGGGGGTTTGTTGAATCATCTTCACTTGTTCTAATGAAATTGTTTTCATTCAGTGCAAGATTATGTTGGGCACCTCAAAAGAGGTACTGTGAACATATCAGTATTCTAAACAAGATATTAACAAAATGTCCCCCCAGTTATAGACGTCCGCAGATTTTTTCAACTGAGGGACAAGCAAGGTATTTTTCCATGGGGCATATTACCCCAATAATAGTATTGCTCCCTCAAAAACACAACTTGAATTTGAAATTATCACATTCCCGTATCCTCATTATAAAAATTAATGTAAATTACTGTAACTGAAATCAAATTGTACGTGCGAAATATATATTTCTAGATTGACATTCGTTTTCTAAGGGCCTCCCCGATGGCGCAATGGTAGCGTCCTTGCCTTATAATCAAAGTTTCCCGGGTTCGATACCCGGTGGAGGCACACAGTGGTTCGGATTCCACTTTAAACTTTAGATACAATCCCGTTTTGCCTTACAGTGCATAAAGTGGACTCAAAACACCAAATCAATCAATCAATCGTTTTCTAAGGGGGAAGTGTGGCCATCCTCGTTCCCCTTCCAGTTTTGTCCATTCCCCTACATTATACTTTCACCTAGAAATTTGGTGTAAATCTTATTGCCTTTATTAAACGATATTATATCTCCAAGCTGATGAAAGTTCAAAGGAACTACGGGGAAAGGTGGTACAGTGGACGAAAATCAATTCTTGGTGAAGGGGTTCAAACATTGAAGTAAGAGAAAGCAAAGCTAGCCGAATCTAAGAGTAGCAGGACAAATGGACAATGAAGATGGTATTAGTTTTTACGTCTTTCTTGCATGTTTTCTTCCAGGCGGCCAAGAGAACATGCAGTGGGGCACAGAGGGGTAATTGCACACTCAATTTAAAATTTTACCGGGAGTTGGCCCTCGGCGCCAAACAGTCTAATCGAAAAGAATATAAAGAGAATGCCATGACGCACCATGAATTTTTTTGTGCCCTATTAAATCAATATTGTTTTCAGTTTGCAAAAATTTGGATCAGAAATTTTTCTTATTGTCAAAGAACTGCCTGGTTTCGTGATTTCTTTTTGGGCAATTTATGGAACATATCGTAGCACGGTACGCTAGCAGTGAAGTTTGGTGTTACGCAGAACTAAAGCCTTGCCAAAAATTAAAGGTAATGAAATGTAAAACTGATTCGAGAAATTATGAAAACCTGTAATTAAACCTGTATGGACAAAGTACAAAGCCCACCCTCGAACAAATCATAGTCGTTGACAATAGCTTGAATCACCTTTGGAAAGCACGATTGTTAGTTGTATGAACTGGTTTAGCAAAACACTACTATATTGTTAATAATAAGGGCAACTCTTTCAATGGTTTAACTCACCAAATACCCACACCAGCATACATGTAACACGTTTTCCACCTGGAAGGAACATTCATGATTATTACGCATAATTCTCATTATACTGGAGCGATGTAGAGTTGCATATGGTGAAATGTAATCACTGCATGGATTATCAATGTTTATTCAAATATAAAACTGTATCCAAACAAACCAAAAATATTAACCTGACCATTCCCACTGACCTTCATATACTATTTAGTATTTCTCTAAACTTTATCATCGTTTGTTACAAAATAATGAGAAATATAATAATAGTAAGTTACAAGATGTACTACATAGTATGAACGGAATATATAGTTCTTAGATCTGACGTGAATACTAGGGAATACAAAACACAAGGCTCTTCCAGCTTAACTTGTCTGGGTAATCACTGTAATGTTTGAAAATAAAACTGTACACTTAAGTTTGTCAATTTTATCAATAGCTATCCAGACCTTTGTTTTTCTACATAATTAATACCCTCTTCTAATGCACGTAAATAAGCAAGCAGCGGTCATTGCGAAAAGATAAAGTTTTGGATTCGAGTTCGTTAAAGGCAACGACCATGTGACGTCATTCTCTGCATTACGTTCGTCAATAAGACTCATCAGATCCGGCAACCCAATGCCCAATATAAGTACGTTCGTCAACAACCTTACATACGTTCAAGCACCTGCGTGTTGCATTATCGCTACTGGTAAGGAAATCATGATGAAAGAAAAGATGGACGGGATTTAAGAAGCATGCACAATGGCATCTGGTAACTTAATCTCAGACAAACAGAGAACATATATTGCTTCCTCACAGTGATGTTAATGTGTCGAAAATTGCATGGGTCATCAATCGTGTGGCTTGGTGTGATTGGTAGGACACCTCCTACCTTCCTGGACGTCAGTCTCCCGTTACCTCGACGCGATGCAGTTTTCCCCCGGAACCTATACCACCTCGCATCCCCAATGAAGTAACATTCCAGGAATTCACTGTAAAACCCCTGCTTCGTCTTGTATAGAACTCACAACATCGCCGCCGTCCTAGAACTTTTTGAATTCATGAAAAATTACGTTTTCCACCCCATATTGACACCATCACCGGAAGCCCCTTTTTCTTCCCACGCGTAGCTGCTCCACCACACGCGTAACTCGCACAATTGTCACAACTGATCTAACTCTCATTATACTACCTACTTACCAGGCACGTATCCAGGAATTCCTTTCGGGGGGGGGGCTCAACACCATTTTTTTAAGGGATATAGTAAGAACCTCACAATGGTATGTTCAAGACCAGTGGTGGCAATTGGGTTCAAAAACGGGGGGTGTGGGTGCGGAGGGCGTTGCAAGGAAAGTTTACTTTCTCTTGGTAGACAAGGTTTAACATTAAGACGCCATACTGTTGAGGCATAAAAATGGGGAGCAACTATCCCTTAAATCGTCGCTACTGTAAGGCAGTAGTTATGGTACCGCCTTGAGGTCGATAAATCAATTGATTGGAAAAGATCGATCAAAGATCAATTGATGACGCAGCAGTTTTTTTTTTTTGTTTTTTTTACGTCATAAAAGGGGCGGGGCTTATTTTGTAAGGATGAATTTGATTGGTCGTGACGTCATAAATGGGCGGGGCTTATTTTGTAAGGAGCGTTTTGATTGGTTGGAGGAATTCGGGTTTTTCCCGCGGGAGTTTCCGGTGTCTGAAAACAGATGGCGTTGATGAGTCAGAAAGTCTGGAGGAGGAAAAGTACGGGGTGACGGTTGGTTTTCTCGGAATTGGAGTACGTGTTTCCGGTGTGTGAAAACAGATGGCGTTGATGAGTCACGGGTTTTTCCAGTGACGGTTGGTCGGTAGTTTCCGGTGTCTGAAAACAGATGGCGTTGATGAGTCAGAAAGTCTGGGGTGGGGAGGAGGAAAAGTAGGCGACGCGGTGACGGTTGGTTTTCTCGGAATTGGAGTACGTGTTTCCGGTGTCTGAAAACAGATGGCGTTGATGAGTCACGGGTTTTTCCAGTGACGGTTGGTCGGTAGTTTCCGGTGTCTGAAAACAGATGGCGTTGATGAGTCAGAAAGTCTGGGTTGGGAGGAGGAAAAGTTTTTGTTATGTTATTTTGGCATGTGACGTCATATATAAATTGGAGTACGTGTTTCCGGTGTTTGAAAACAGATGGCGTTGATGAGTCATTCTAGGGAATTCCAGGAATTGGGCGTGTCTGTTTTCTGTCTGAAAGGAACATGTTCGAACATGTTTTAGGTTGATGAGCCATTCTTGGAAATTCTTGGAATCGGGTGTGGTTATTTTCTGTCTGAAAGGAACATGTTCGAACATGTTTTAGGCTCGGTCTTCTAGAGGACTATTTGAAGTATGTTTAACGGAAATTTGACGTAGAAAAAAGGAAGGTATAAATAGAAGGGATACATGATAATAGCGTCATGCGAGGATGGATGTGTGCGGTACAAGACTGTCTGATAATGGCGTGAATTTCTACGAGGTTAGCTACGAGGAGTTCTGGGAACTTGTTCGATCTTGCGGCGACCTGGACAACGATCGAACGGCCCTGCATCGGGTGCTGAGTTATTTCCCGTTTATGTATGTAGCGATACCTGAATCTCCCTGGTGTGGATGTTACCTGTTCAACGGATTAGGAAAAGGAGTCCATCATCACTGCGAGACGTTGAAGGAGATAGAAGAGAGGAAAAGAAGAGCGGACGAGAGAACAGGATTTCCAGGTCACAGGTGTATGTGCGAACTACGTCGCAGGAAGGAAGAGGATAAGATCGGTGAAGCTTTGAAGGAGAGAGTGAAAGAGTGGCTGTCTTTGTTGGCGAACAGAAATTCCTTGTGGTGTTCTGGCTGTGATCGTCCTTTGTTACGTAAATTAGAAGGACATCCCTGTTTCCCTGTGGTTCCTGCAGAAGGTTTCGGTGTCCGCAGACGTCTGTTCCCCGACGATCCTCTGGCTGTTCCTTTATCGCCGATACCTGGGACGCCGTCACCTACAGTATCCGATTACTTCACCTTTTATGACGTATGAGAGTGTTTACTTATCACGTCTGCAGGACTCACGCCGAGCCGTATGTTATCAATTACTTATCAGTGAATTCGAGATACAGAACATACAGAAAGTGGCCTATAGGATTACGTCAGACTCCGGAAGAATTAGTGACTGCAGGATTTTACTATTCAGGCTTTAGCGACAGAGTATTATGTTTTCATTGTTCGTACGGACTTTGCGATTGGACATCCAAAGATTGTCCGATTCTAGGACATTACATGTTGGTACCCCAGTGTCCTTTTATACAGAGTGTTGCGGCGTTACATCGTAACTCCAAGAGCTGCAAGTATTGCGACAGTATAGAGACTCTTGAGAAAACGTCCGATAAACCTAGTGTGGATTCTGTGTGCAAAATATGTTTTGAGAATCCTAGCAGTGTTGTAATTCTCCCGTGTCGACATTTTGTTTCCTGCGGATCCTGTGCTTCCCAATTGGACAAGTGCGCCGTATGCCGGGGTAGCATTGAAGATACGTTGACAGTTTTCACCTGATGAACAAAATGGATGTCTGTTTTTTGGACGTTCAAGGTCTTCGAGGAGCAGGAGGAGTATTTGTGTGGAAAGAAGTCGGAATTTTAAAATTTCCTTTTGACAATGCATTTGATTGTTTAGTGAAATCTCCATATGGTTTACACTGTTTGAGTGAAAAGTATCGCCGAGTGAATTACTGGCTCCGTGCCAACAAACACGGTCTCAACTGGGGAGATGGATGGCTGCCGTATGAGAAATTAGAAGATCTATTATATGTTGTGCTTGTGAATCAAATAGTGTACGTTAAAGGTACGGAGAAAGTGAAATGGTTTGAAAAATTACTTGGAAAAAAAGGTAAAAATAAAATATCCGTACGTAACATCGAAGAACTTGAATGTCCAAAATTGAATAGTGTGAAAAACATTTCAGGAAGATGCAAAGAACATAGCAAATGTGAAAATGTAAAAAAAACCTGTGCAGTTGAAAATGTCTGGAAGATGTACAGTTTCTATTGTAATAAGTACAAGAAATAAAAGAGTTTTTTAAAATATACAAATGTTTTATTTACAATCGGTAATATGGGTTTAAATACATAGCATAACACAAATGTTGTATTTACAATTGAATATGAAAGGTTTACAATACCTGAAGGGTTATATTACAATACATAAAATAACAGCGGTTGATGTACAATACATAAAAGAACAATGATTCATTTACAATGGCTACTTACAACATCAGATACATGAAAGTAACAGAACTTATTTACAATGTCAATGTCTGCCCAAGATTGTTCTCAAGATATATTTCAATCATCAGTTCGTTGTACCAAAGAATATAAAAATAGTTCACTAAATTGGGCACTTCTTTTTTTTCTGAAACCATATTTTTCTTGATGCAATATACAAAAGCCTCCATTTCGGGTTGCAATTTATGATAACGTTCGTTCTTTAATTTCTGCAGAGGCCAAAAAAGGTTACACAAAAATAAGTGTAGTTCAGAGGCTGTGAAAATAAAAGCATCGGATGAATGATGCTGATACATCGAGATACAACGTTTCCCGAAAAAATTTACAGCACTGACGGTGATATTTCCTGTAACCAAGTAATTGAATCGACGACCTGTTTCGACGTAATTCAGTAAGTCAGATTTCAAAGCCCACAGTTCTCTAATCTGCTTAGAATCGATGCGTACGGGTGATCTCCCCTGTTGCGAAAACTCCCACACCAAATTGAAAGGGGATTGCTTTTCGAATCCTATTGCCACGAACTTGTTTTTTTCCTTGTTCAGAAAATATGTGTTAGCAAGATAGAGATCTAAACACGCCTCTACCTTGTGTAGTCCAGGACATTCGATTGTATCTGGGGAAAAGCCGATCTCCCTACGACGTTTCATGAAATCACAGTCTGTAGTCACATCTACCCCCTCGTCCATCGGTTCGTTCTTGATAGGGACAGTTTCGATTTTGAGGGGCTGCACACGTTTGCGGGTTTTACGTTTGGAAGCATCATCCTGATGGGTCATGCGTTTCACTAGTTTATCGTGTTTTTCCATTGTAGAATCCTTAGTAGGCTCCATGATGTTTTCACTAGAGCTGTCTCGACGACACTGAGAGAAAGCTACAGCAGCACACATTTATATAGCTTTTTGCATAACACGACACCGGATCGTGTGGATGGAGCAACACGATTGATCCCCTCTCGGGCACTTGGAAAGGGGTAAACATTTGAAGATCTGACGAAAACGGTGTAGGATATATCCATCTTTACTGACACCGGGCGGAAATGCTTGAATGAAATCCTTGGTCGTAACATGGCGTGCTTTGTAATAAGCATACACGCAACAGTAATGTCCGCACGTCGTGGCCAATACCCCCTGTAAGGGAATGTTGTTGTAAGTCCAGACCGAGGAATGACGATTCAGGAAAGTTACGAATTCTGGATAGAAAGGATGAAATCCGTATGAATCGAAATATTCAGCAATATTGTTTTTGCCAAAATAGAAGGCCACCCAGTGTGTACCCTGGAAGTTGGAAGTGTCAGTGTTTGCGATTATCAAAGCAGGGGTAGGAAACGTCCGAGGTAAAAGATCTCTCGAGTAAACACCGTAGAAAATGTTCTTGGTGGAACAGTTTTGAGATAGAATCTCCCTGATCTGCGACGTGTTCATGCTGCCTATGTTTCCGAAAACGTAAAATGAGAGTAAGATGATATTCTTCTAATATTTTGGGGGACGGTTGCGTGTCAACAGGTTTGGCGGACAGTACTTCCGAAGAATCACTATTATAAATATCATCACAGGTTAACAGTTCGATGGGTTTTCCCATCTCACGTTACATATGTTTTCATATGTTTATAATAATATTTCTGTCTTTGGTTATTTCTATGCTCCCAGGGCTGTTGTCAAGTAGTTCGGGAAACGATTGTATGTTCACAGGTTTTGAAGTTGTCACTTTCGAAGAAACACTACTATGCTTAATAGTACGGGTTATCACTTTGGTAGGTTTCTCCATCACAGGTAGTATAATGTCTACGTCAGAACTGTCTCGATAACACTGCGAGCCAGAAACACGAGCACACATATTTATAGACAATTCGGTCTCACTGATGGAGGATAACACTTCTGTCTTTTGTTATATCTACTGCACATTCGAATTCAGCATACAGAAGGCATGTTATATTTTCCGACAGCTGGGGAGAAAATTGCATCTCGGCTCCGATGATACCTTGTTCCTGGAGACTGGTGTGCGTGTCGTTTCCTGAAGAGTCAGGTGTTATGTCGAAAATCAGGAAAAAGGATCCGTTCTCGAACATTTTCCTTGTGATCTGGTGTCCGTAATTGGCGTGGTGAATGCCTGTACCGGAAAATAGAGTTTGATAGGCACGTGTTATCAATCCTCCGTTTCCTCCTGTGGTGACCCGCAAGGGTTCGTAAGGTACGAGTTCTCCATTTTTCACAAGATGGAAAGAAGATAGATTGAAACTTCTAAAGTCGAACGGATTTTTCTTAGAGTCTCCGAGAAAGCTGGCGGTGGATACCATAGCAAAAAGAACAACATTCGGAAAAGCACCTTGAAAAGCATTATCGATCGAAATCTGCTGCGTTCCGGCAACGTAAGAATAAGCTTTGATGACGCTTCGGGTGAACGGATAATGGGCTGGAGCGTAACAGAGTGCTCTGTCTATGGCCAAACTGGTGGTAGGAGTAGGAATGATGTGATTTATTTCGAGAACAGCCTTTAAAATTTTTATTCTGGTGGTTGGTGAAGTCTGATCTCCCCAGATGTAAAAAGCATCACGTGACCTGGCTAGATCGATACGTACTTCAACGCCGTTGACCAGGTATTTAGGCTGGTGGAAAAAATCTATGTGCAGTTTTCCCATAAGTTCGACTACGGCAGACACTTCCGTAGGACTTCCGGTTGTCGGAACGTGCTGGAAAAAGTCTTTTCTGGTGGTGAAACCTTTGTTGTCGGCTGTGATTGCATCTTGATGTCCAGGTGTGTCCAAGTACCACAAGGCATTTGTGAGATGCGTGTTCGCAGCATCGCTGCCGTAATTGATTTCTGCTTCGAAGATTGATTTATATGCGTAATTGTTATCGGCAACTGTTACAGCGATACCGTTGAGAGCCACTGTAACTTGTGAAAAAAGTGAATGGAGAGGATAATTTACGACCCCGCAGTTTTTTGTGAGGGCGTTGGAAGGTTCGGAAGCACTCATGGGAGACCCATCTTGATTGACCATCTGCGTTAGCAGACGGAGATAGGCAGATGAAAGATCTAGAAAATCTGTTCCTGCCGGCGGAACGGCAAATTGAAGTATGTTCTGATTATCGATGGAAGTGATAGGCTTGTAGGCGACCGTGTAAGTTTTTTCGACATTTTGCTGAATAGGTTTTTTGCTGAAAAGATCGAACTGTGAGATCATGCAAGTGTTATTCTCCATGATTATCCAAAAATATCTTTTCCTACCGCCTTCTGTTTAATTTTCCTTTTGCGTGTTGTCCTAGATTTTGTGGATGTTTTTCTCCGCTTTTTGGATGCGCTTTTTTTACGGATCGCAGATGTTCTAATACGGGTGGCTGAACGTTTTAACATCGACTGAGCAATTTTTGTTGCAGGTTTTGTTCTTATACCGGAACCTACCAGAGAGTCGATTTTCCGTTGTGCTTTACTTTGAAGATTTTGACCCGCTTCACGTACACGTTGACGAACGATAGTTCTTGGAGTTTGCTGGCTTGTTGCAATTTAGGTGACAATGTTAGCGCCTGTTTTCAAAGCTTCTTTTCCGATCGCTTTTGCACCACTCCAGAGTAGAGGTTTCACCATTCTAAAGAGTCCTGCGAAGAGAGACCCCAATCCTCTCCCTTTTTGAATTCTAGTTGAACGATAGATGGGTCCAATTCCCCCACGGATCTGATTACTGTAATATTCGGTCTGCGAATTCATGGTGATTCATCAGCTTTTCGACATAGACTGAGCAAAATGATTCCTTACTGTTTTTTAAAAGGACTTTGCTTTCCTACGAAAATGTAAAACAGCTATTGTAGGTACGGAGCCGTTTCTCAAAGGCAGAAAATATCCTTTTCTATCATACATCGCAATTTCTATTGTTTCGAAAGAACCTTTATCCAGAGAAACGTAATGAATCGGATTAAATGTATGATGGGCTACGGGTACTGTGCAAGATGATTCTGTTTCCGAATACTGTTTTCGGGCAAGACGTAAAAGACGTAGCATTTCTCCTCCGACCAATTGCTGTTTCACGAGATCGGAATAAATGAATATGTAGGGGTTTTTATCCACGACGTTATTGGACACTACGTGCGTAGAATAAATAGATTTCAATACGTCATATCGAAATTTAGCGTAGTCATCAGTTTCGTCTATGGGTGTAACAGTATTTGTTGGAACACCTTCCAATTCAGGATCGGGAACCCCTATCACGGACAGATGTTTGTTCACAGCCTCTTTAAAAAAAATCTGAGATGAGTAGGAACAACGGCGTTAGCAGGGTTTGTTTTCAGGAACTGAATGAACTCCTCTATTGTATATGTTGCTGCAGGAAAATAAAATGGCTGCTCGTTAATATAGAGTGTATTATCCGTAGAAACAGAAGATCCCGATGCGTCCCATTGCGCTTCCAACAGAAAATGCCAGAATTGCTTAAGAACGTTTCTCCGTATTTCCAGGTCGTTGGGGAGGGATTCTTCGATGGTAGAGATCAGGTCCTCAGCACTTGCATACGTCCGAACAGGAAAGGTTACCGTTCCGTAATCTGTTTCCAAAACATTGTCGTATAGAGTTGAATAATGCAGTTCTGCTAATCCGACTTCCCACAATTCTGGAGACAGATCGATCCGTTTTGCAAGTTTTACGTTGAAATGGGTCAGCGTGTTGTTCGGAAAATAATTCTCCGATGCAGATGACGGAAGGTAAACATAGAAATTATCGTCCATTCTCGTCGAACACAAAGAATTCACTGGATCGTGGTGACGATATATTTTGATATAAATATGTTTTGGAAATTATTTTTCTGATAACTGTTTTACGGAAGATGCCTTGATCCACGAATCGAAACTAGGTGGATATCCGAGCCAGCGAACCAGGTATTCCAAATTTTTACCTTTTCCCCGGCTGTTCAAAATCTTATCAATTTTATACTCTTCCTCAGGATCCGAATAAACTTTTTGCAGTTCATGTTTGTAAAATGTACGTTTTACAGGTTCTTCATTTAAATCGTCTAATATGTATACAGGTACAGGTGATCGCTGAACAAGGGAGTGGATTTTGAAAAGTTCTCGTGACCACGATTGTTCGTATCCCTTCTCGAAATGTCCTTTGACGACGGAAATTCGTACGATATCACCAACATTCAGATCTGAAGATGGCTGTGAAATATGTTTGTCAGCTTTGTTGAGACGTTTCCACACGATGTAAACGTTAGACTCGTTCACATCTCGAGGAGCCATTCCTATGGAACTGTGGATAGTTGTATTGTAACCTTCGAGAAGTTGCGGTAAAATGTCTACGTAACGTCTTGTTTGTTTCGACGTGAAATATTTCCACATTCGTTCTTTCAATGTTCTGTTGAAACGTTCCACTACACTTGCTTTCACAGGATAATTTGAAGCGATCGAAAAATTTACATCTTCATTTTTTAAGAACTTCTGGAATGTAGAATTCGTGAATTCCGTTCCTTGGTCGGTCTGTAGTGTGACGGGTTTTCGTCTGCTTCGTCCGAAAATAGTTTTGAAAGCTTCGGTTACCGAATTGCTTGTTTTATTTTTTAGCGGTAATGCAAAGGCATATTTTGAGAATACATCGATCACTGTCAGAAGATATCTGTATCCATCGTTATGTTTTTGTATCGAAGTCATATCGTTGAGATCAGCTTCCCAAAGCATGTCTATGTTCCACACATTGTAATGATTCCGCAGGAACCTTTTTCTCGCAGGTTTGTGGAGAGTGTACGTTTCCTGGTGCATCAACCATTTTTTAACTGTATTGCGGGATATATTTTTATCCCGTACCGCGTTCCATAAACGATCTACAGATGAGAATGAAGCCCGGTGTCGGGGATCGTAATATATTTTGGTGAGGATTTTATCGTGTTTTAACTTAGGGACTCCCATGACTGATCTCTCTGTCTACGGCTTTTTCTCAAAGGAACCAGCTTGTATGCGTCAGGTGTTCTCAGAAAAGGTGTAGTTTTTCTGGAAACACGGACGGCCACTTTCTTCTTCTTTTTCTGTTTCTGTCGATGAGACGGTCCAGGGCTTTCCGTTGACGACGCTGAGAAGTTCAACGTCTTCGGATTAGGAAGTGTTTTTTCCTGACGTTCGTCTATCAAATGTTGAGCCGTAGATTGGTACTCGTCGATGATATTTTGTAACTGATGACGTGTATTACGAGGTAACGTCTCTGCTAGGTTCGGAGGAAAATACGTCGATCCTGGCGAAATAGTAGAAGAACCGTCGTTATCTTGAACAATAGGAATTTGTAATGGTTCTTGGGATTTTCGACTCAGATATAAATACTCGTCCAGTTCTTTTCTGTAAAGCCGCCATTTTTGATCGTCTGTTATATTTTTCATTTTCAGAATATCATTCATTCATTTTCTTATCCAGAACGGATAATTTTTGAGTTACGGACAAGTCGGAACCGCGAATACGTGCTAGTTGTTCCGGTGAAAGGACGATCATCTTTTTGTAAGAAGATGCCATTTCTCAATGAGGAATGAGAGTACCGAGAAGACCCGATAACAAAGACCCTAGAAGTAAGGGTAGAAATCCTCCTTTCTGCACAAGAAGTTTTCTTCTTTTTTCGATGTTCACTTTCGGTTTCACGAGATTGCGTAAGACCGTCTTGTAAGGGGCCAGACGGCGTTTTGTGGACGGTTTAATCTTCACGTTTCCTTTTAAAACGTTCAGGCAGCATTCGCTGATGAAACGGATTGTCTTCTTCGGAGCACTTTTCAACAACGATTTACGGAGTTTGGTCGGTGAATTTTTCAACACGTGCAAAAAAGGGGAATTTTTCTTGAAAGAAGTCGAATTCCTGTTAGAACGTGATTTGGTACGTGTCTTCCTCGTTCTCCTCATCTCGATGTTTTAAACATTCCTGAGGAAGATATGCAGTTGAGTAATTCTGGTTAAAAATGTCTGTCTGATAACGTAAAGGATCCGGTGTTGACTGTGAAAGATCAATATACAAATAACTGAAAGGTTGAGTGGTAGCATCTATATATACTTTTTCGAGTTCCTTCATGCGGTGAGGATGAAGTTGTCGTGCAAACACAGTGAATTGGTTCATATCTCGCGGATTCTTAAAAATAACGAAATGCTTTACGTTCAGCGATATGTCTCTGCAATTTTTCCCTTGATGAAAAAGATTCTGTGTTATGAACACCACCGAAATGTTTTTGTGATGACTGCCTTTTGTGAAAAGGTCGGCGACTTTTTCTCCTTGAGCAACCATCATAAGATCATCCAGGATTATGAGAATAGGGGTTTTTCCGTTCCACGACTGCCAATCGACGATACCTTTATGATATTGCACATCTCGAAGATTTTGCGGAATACTGTTCTCCTGATCGTAACACCATATGATTTTCTTCACGGTTCCATCGACGAGATGAACGATGGAGTCCACCATATTTGTCACCAAAGTAGTTTTTCCACTTCCTGATGCTCCGCAAACCATCATGGTGAAAGGATGGGAAAGTTTAGGAAACATGTTTTATACTGGAGATTTGAAGAAAAATGAAGATCTGGCACATTGTAAACACATTTTATACACTGACGGTCCGAAGAAGGGTTCAAACTCTGGACCACTAAAGCCATATTTTAGTTAGCACAGTATCCGAAGGGATACGATAAATGTTCATCGTCAAAACGTCGTTTCAACAGTACAGGCTGAAACAGCTTGTTTTCATATGTACTGATTACTTGGAACTGTTTTGTTCTTCTGATCCTGAAAATATTTTCGACCATAACTTCAGGTTTTTCATCGTTTATCATATCGCACATGGTATCGAAATTGACCAATTCCGATGTGGAGGTATTCAATGTGATTCCTTTCACTTTACAGATATACTGCGGTTCGGAGAACGGTTTTGTTATTTTCATGCTGTAACTTTTCGGTCCCGTTGAGACAAACTGTTCACAAACTGCATCGGGTCCGAAATCTGTCAATTCATCGGTGAGTTCTCCTAGTGCGTCACCTGTCTGTGGGTGATACTCCATTTCAGGACTATCTACGTAAATTACAGAGTCTGTATCACAATAACATATCCTATCACCCAACTTTTCGAGAAGTTCGTACAGTTTCAGACGAGCATGGCATGTTGTGAAGGCTCCGATAGGAACATTTACTTTCCTGTTCAGACTGACAGCCTCTTCAACATATTTCCAGTTCACTAAAACGGTGTCCTGATTGATGAATACGACTCCTCCGATCATTATATTTGGATCAGTCATTTTATCGAGAAAATCTTTCGATTCCTTGATGATGGTCGTCTGGGAAAGGTTGTCCCGTTGGCAGAACTTGCCCCATAAAGAATTAAGGCAAAGTTTAGCCAGAGTACGTTTACCAGGATTGACTTCGATACTGTTTTCTTCCAATAGAATACCCTCCTTATCGAAATATTTCTGTATGTACTTCTTTTTATCCTCGTCGTTCTGACACCATGAAGGCCAGCCGCTTGCTTCCTGTTTTATTTTCAAGAAGGTGTTGACATAACCGGCAAAAAGTCCTCCAGTTTTTGTGACAGGGTCGTACATCGATGTTTCATACTTCCACACTTCCGACACTGACAGTACTCTGTAGCCTAAACTGTAAGCTTTACGCACCTCGGCGATGACCCAAGTCCCCGAAAATGTGCGTTGTTCATCCGAATGGCTGCATGTACCTTCACATTTTAATCTGATAGCACATTCGTTACACAAGACAAACATCAGTTTTCCATGCATTTTTGTAGGTAGAACAGGATGTAAAAGGGCTTTTGGTGGCAGAATAGTACATTTTATGAGTCCCTCCATGTTCAAAACCTCATTTACCGGAGGAATAGAATTTCCTAGAAATATTGTAGGATGTCCGACAGGATAGGCACAGTATTTGTTCACATAAGGGTACAAACTTGTAAAATCATAGTACTGTAATTTTTCATTTTCCTTGATTTTGTAATACGTCCTGACTGTTTCAACTCTTCCTCCATATAAGGCGTCTCGTGGATTTAAAGGAATGCAGCAAACGATAGGATGCGTCGATAGATGTCTATCGAGTTCAGGATCGGCTTTCAATGTTTTGTTAAAATCACATTCCCACATTGTAACGACACGGTATCCTTCAGAACGTAGAGCCTCAAGTTTACGGCATGTTGTCTCGTATCTGAAGTCTGCTGTGTTCAACATGTCGTTATATTTCTGACTGTTACTATCCTGACCTGTTTCTTCTTCGTCGTCGTTTTTCGGATACATATCTCTGTTAATTGATATGCAGCGTTGACAACCATGCCAGTAGCATCCAAGCGCCTCGTACACTGTCTGCGTCTCCTCGTGATAGCCGTCCACTTTGTAACGTCCTCCTATGACATATTTTTCACGAGTACGTCCACCGTGAAGAAGTATTAGATGATTCTGTTCTTCCACGTAGGTTAACCATTTCAATGCGAACTTGGACATCTGATCTGCATGATGGTAACCTCCTTTAGGGATTATTCCAATAGTGTTAGACGGCATAAATTTCTGCCTGTAAATTAGTGAACAGGCAGATGCTATTGTGAGGCAATCCTTGAAAATGTCGATCTTGCATATGTCTAGGAAATTCTGTCTCAGCTTCAAACATCCTTGTCTCAACAGGGTAACATCCTTGATGCAGTATTGGAGTAGTTGGTTTTTGTTGTTGAAAGGTACATTTTTGCTGCATTCAATGTCATACCAAGACATAAAACGGTGCTGATCTTCAACTGTTTTCATATATTCATAGCCGTATGCAGAAGGAGGAGGCATCGGTCCTATGTAATTTCTATTCTTGTAGGTGTTCCACAGATGCGGATAATAGCCTTTCTGAACAGGCAAACCGAAAAGTTTGGAAAATCCAGCAAGATTTGTCTGAACATAGTTGAGACTGTCCACAAAATGAAGATTTTGGTATGACATACTGATGATTTTGGTACCGTCTAAGATCACACGAGGTTTCATTTCTCTTTCCAGCATTCTTCGTAATAGAAAAGTGCAATCGTAACCTCGTGCATTGTGTGCACAAATGGTTATGTTTGAAAACTTATGTTGCAATTCCAGGTAGGACAGGAATGTGTCTACAGGGTCATCCCAGAATATAAACTCTCTTGTTCCACAAACAGAACATGGAACCGTTAGATCCTCTTTCTTGTAACATGCGTGACAGGCCGTCTGCACCACAATAAGATTAGGAACATGAAGAAAAGTTTTCTCTTTCTCGGAGTGAGGAATATCTGTGTAACATTCAAAATCGTAAAATATATATAGAAATTTTGAATTCTGTTTTGGTTTTGGTATAGCCATGTAGCAGAAATGATTTATAGGTTTCACGCAGTTGCATACAGTACAGTATTTCATGTTACATTTATGCACTTTTTCATATGTATTGTGTGTTACAATAATTCTGAAACATCGGGGACACTGCTGGATTTCACTACAGACTGTACCGTTTCGGAATGGTGTAGAAACATGATTTGTGAAGCAGTTCTCATTTTTGAAAATTCTGTGACATGTCTGACATATTCTGCGAACACCCTGTTCAGGCACACACGGTGGAGTTGAACGGCACATAGAACATAATTGTTTACACAGATGGTTATGAGCTGTTCGAAATATGAGTTCGTTACACCCGCGACATTCTTGTTTTGCCGCAAATGCTCCAACACGGTTTACTATCACATCATAATGCTGTCGAGTGTTATCATAGAGAAGGTATATATATTTGGAAGCATTTTCAACCTGTCCTTCAAACAAAACATCTTTCACATCACGAAGATTGTTGTATACAACAATTTTATATTCTGTAAGCACTTGCTGAAATTTTCTCAGTTCAGGAATTCCACTTCCTGCACACGCATTGTCTGTGAGATCTACATCTGCTTTGCGCATAAGTTCGAAAACAGGTTTGAGAAGATTTCTATTTCTTCGATACTGTGAATAGAACGGATCATTATCAGCATGGGATTTTCCTATGATCAAAGCTTCAGCTAAACAGAGTGGTTTCTTTCTATTCGGCACACCGACGACACTTCTTTTTCGCGTGCTTAGCATGTAATTAGGTAAACAATATGTTTTTTTACCTCCGCCACCTCCGACAGGTATGTCGACATGGTCGGCGCGCAAAATTAAACGGTCTGTAGCCGTGAATGTTTTCGCGCTCTGCAATATTTTATACATAATGTTCCACACCATATCACTGTGTAACTGATCACATCTGTGCCACCCGACATAAATATCTTTCACCGTGGGGTCAGATATGTTAGAGAGAGTTAAACCTATCTTGTCTTCATCCTTGGTGTCTTTCTTAACATAGGTGAGAAGATTTTCGACACCTTCACGGATCCATGTGTGAGGATCGACATTTTCTGGAGGGTGCGAGAAACTGAATTCCACACGACGTCCTTTGGAACGGAATTTGGGATATTCACGTTCTTGAATGTTATGTAATATTATGTTCCCTATTTGTTCACGAGGCACTGTATCACGTTTTCTTTTCTTACCCCTTCTATCTGATACAGAAGCACTTTGGGATGACGGTTCTGCTGAGGGTAAGGGATCCGGTCTCCATGACGGTCCTGGTAAAGGTTCCGGGTCTGATCCGGATGCGGTGTTTCTGGAAGTTCCTGGTGATGTGACGGCAATCTGCTTCTCCTCGGCAACTCTAGATACAGGATCGGGTGTCGATGACGGGCCTGGCGACTCTTCGGAAATATCTCTCCATCCTTCTCCGGTAAGATCGGGTACGAATGATGTCACGGTCTGAAGTAGACGGTCATATTCCTCTACTAGGGAGATACTTTCTCCCGCGATGATTTTTTGCGCGACGATCGTCAACACTTCCCGCAACTGTCCATGTGTTGTGTAATATCCATCACGATAACGTGCTAACAGATTGTCAGCGGATAACTGTACATCCATGATCGTACGATGACTGTTTCACGAACACTGTGTTGTCGAGGGAACGCCTTTCTTTATATACGCAAGCATGACAAAGCAGTTATTTCCGTTCCTAACGGTTCTACTGCGGCTAGTTAACCGTCTTCACCAGATGTTTTCCTGGCAGATATGACAACTCATATAAAATTCTCAGAAATCGTCAAACGTCTTCAGCAGATGTTTTTCTGACTGATACGAAGGCTCATGTAAATTCTCGGAATCAATTAACCGTCTTTACAAGATGGTTTTTAGCAGTGACACATTCTGTTATTCAACGCAGATGTCTTCCTGACTCATATGAGTTGCAAAAATCGAAATTTTCAAATCGCTCTAGCTCCTCCCTTAATTGACGTACAGCGAATCTGATTATATATTCGTAATCTGCACGTCGAGACCTTTCGTTAGAGTGGTCGGAAGGTGGGTCTACAATTGAAAATAAAGAAAGTAGGAAACCACCGGTCCTAGAACAATGAAACCTGGTTCACCAGAAAGAGGACTTCACTCCGAGTACGACAAGCTATCGATCATCCTCCTAGCTCAATTAGGAGCCGAGATAATGCGATTTTAAGTTTTCGCAAAAAAACAAAAAAAAACAAAAAAAAATCGAAATCTTCAAATCGCTCTAGCTCCTCCCCTAATTGACGTACAGCGGATCTGATTACATATTCGTAATCTGCACGTCGAGACCTTTCGTTAGAGTGGTTGGAAGGTGGGTCTACGATTGCAAATAAAGAAAGTAGGAAACCACTGGCCCTAGAACAATGAAACCAGGTTCACCGGAAAGAGGACTTCACTCCGAGTCCGACAAGCTATCGATCACCCTCCTAGCTGAATTAGGAGCCGAGCTACAGCGATTTTAAATTTTCGCCAAAAAAAAAAAAAAAATCGAAATCTTCAAATCGCTCTAGCTCCTCCCCTAATTGACGTACAGCGGATCTGATTACATATTCGTAATCTACACGTCGAGACCTTTCAGTAGAGTTATCGGAGGGTGGGTCTACAATTGAAAATAAAGAAAGTAGGAAACCACCGGTCCTAGAACAATGAAACCTGGTTCACCAGAAAGAGCACTTCACTCCGAGTACGACAAGCTATCGATCATCCTCCTAGCTCAATTAGGAGCCGAGATAATGCGATTTTAAGTTTTCGCAAAAAAACAAAACAAAAAAAAAAAATCGAAATCTTCAAATTGCTCTAGCTCCTCCCCTAATTGACGTACAGCGGATCTGATTACATATTCGTAATCTACACGTCGAGACCTTTCAGTAGAGTGGTCGGAAGGTGGGTCTACGATTGCAAATAAAGAAATTAGGAAACCGCGTTGCAAAAAATGATACCAGATGTCCGTCTCTATAAGGAAGTCTTGTTCGTAGAACATGTGCTGACACGGAACAAGGAACTTCTGTGAAATTCATCAAGGAACTGTTGTGCCTCACAAAAACGTCGTGATCTCATATGCAGACTTCTAACGTACGTTGCAAAAAATAATTGCAGATGTGTGTCTCTATAAGGAAGTGGATAGAATTCCTTCTGCAGGCATCCTTCCCTCCAGTTCATCTCCTTTTCATCTGGGCCGCGTTGCAAAAAATGATACCAGATGTCCGTCTCTATAAGGAAGTCTTGTTCGAAGAACATGTGCTGACACTGAACAAGGAACTTCTGTGAAAATTATCAAGGAACTGTTGTGCCTCACAAAAACGTCGTGATCTCATATGCAGACTTCTAACGTACGTTGCAAAAAATAATTGCAGATGTGTGTCTCTATAAGGAAGTGGATAGAATTCCTTCTGTAGGCATCCTTCCCTCCAGTTCATCTCCTTTTCATCTGGGCAGCAACATGGATGGCCAAGATTTATTACATGTTGTAAGTACTCTTTTACATTTCACAACCATACCTGAGCAGAATCAAACATGTTTTTAGGGAACCTTAGTTAATTGCAGGATTCGAATCCAGGGTCTCCGTCGAAATTCGCAACCATACCTGAGTGGGATTCGAATCCGGGTTTTCTTTATGCAAACATTGGCAATTCCAGGATTCGAACCATGTCCGGAGAGTTTCGAATCCGGTACCTCTTTTATCAAAACATAGTTAATTTCAGGATTCGTGGTACTTTTTTCATTAAACTTTTAGGGTTTGTATCCTGTCTTAGGTATTCTAATATAATACTATTTATATACAAAAACAATATTGTTCTGTACAAAATCTTTTATTAACACATTGAACTTCTACAAAAAATTACAAGTTTTCTACATATACAAACTTTTTATTTCAACTCGTACTACAGGTTATTAGATATTTTTACATATTTTGTTACACTACTGGTAGATGTTAGTGTATTAGTATGTGTTTGTTACTCGTTCAGTTTTCTTTTTTTCAACATCTCCATCATTCGTTCATGTATATTTTCCCCTGTTTCCCCTGTCTTCTTATTTTCACCCTTCTCATTTCTCACACCTTTAAACACCTCCATCAATTCGAAACATATTCTTAAAGATAGATGGGAAGGTACATATTGCGCTCTTTGTATATTCTCTACAAAATCGCCAAACACTGGCGCATCTCGTTTCTTGTCAACAATGTAAGTAAATATTTTGACCAAACAGTCCACCGATACCTCGATATCTTTACATGTCTCTTCTAATTTTGCCAATAACTCTTCCGCCAGTCCATTTTCTTCACAGAAATTCACATAATTGCCGATGTGTTTTTCAACCTGTCTTGCATGTGTTTTGCTCCATAAGTTCCTTCGTTCTGTCGGACTTGCTGTCGTCTCCTTGACATCGCCGTACACCAAACTGAATCCAAGGGGAAGTGTCGACATCTGAAATTAGACAGAAAATATGTTAATTATGTTTTACACAAATTAATCACTTTCATATATTAATTCACACATATTTTCAGGAACACATAATCCATCACGGGGAGGCTCTGCGAAATGCATATTATCGACATCAGGTAGGCACTGAAGGCGCTGCGCATTTCGCAGAAGCTACGAGGTACATTGAGCGGTACCTGGAGGAAGAAAATAGAATTGAGGAGGCCCAACAGCGTGCCTCCGCTATTTTCCGGGATCGACGTACCCGGAACAGGGAAAGGCTCCACGCCAATCTCCGTCGGTATAGAGCCAGGTAATTATTTTTTCAGTTTATTTCTGATAACATCGTTTATTCTAGCATGCTGTTTTTCCGATTATATATGTTACATATCTGATAACTTTTCTTTCTAGCCGATATCTACATGGAACGGAATATATTTTAATTCTTATATTTTGTTTTTCAGAATGCGTAACCGAAATGACGCTAGAGCCAATCGGCAGCGCCAACTGGTGCCTCCTGTTTCTCCTTCTATTTCTCCTCCTGTTTCTCCTGTTTTGTCAGAGCAGGAAGAAGAGGACGACGTCACCGATGTGGTTGAAGAAGAGGAGGAGGATGGACGCTATACGCCCCCTCTCCCACCCCCAGCAGAAGAGGACCGGGAGCCGACCCCGCCACCATCGATCACTGTTAAACGTCATCCTCTTCTGCATTAAACTGTTGATGACACAGGTACCGTTTTTATTTTCACACCTTTCAAGCTGTCTGCTTCAAAAGAAAGATGTATTTATGTTTACGATTCTCACTGTGTGAAGGTGATGATAGTCTTTGACCAGCGATTTGCATTGTTCTAGGTAGAACATTAAAACTAAATATTTGTCTCTTACCTTTTCAATTTTCTTCACTCTCGCAACAGATGTGCCAGTCTCGGTTATGATCTCCGGTCGGTAGACTTCGATCAACAGTTCTGTGGTACGGTACACAATTTTTCTTTTTTATATAGTACTGTCTCCGTGACGTATTTTCGAATTATATTCGGTACGCATCGTTTTGCGCAGAGCATCCAACGCCCACGTGCCTCTCCTATCTTCTTCCTGCCCTGGTACACTATGCACAGTCACCCCCTCCGTGAAACCTACTTTTTTTACTCTATTTATTTTCTTTACATCTAGACGCTCTCTCTCCTTTTTATCTTTTTGCCGTTTCTCCATCACTCAAATTCATCAACGACCGCCCGAGAAAAACATCTCCTCCCCAGAATGACTCATCAATCTAAAACATGTTCGGGCATGTTTCAGACCACACCCAATTCCTGGAATTTCAAACTCATCAACGCCATCTGTTTTCAGACACCGGAAACACGTACTCCAATTACGAGAAAACCAACCGTCACCGCGTCGCCTACTTTTCCTCCTCCAGACTTTCTGACTCATCAACGCCATCTGTTTTCACACACCGGAAACACGTACTCCAATTCCGAGAAAACCAACCGTCACCCCGTACTTTTCCTCCTCCAGACTTTCTGACTCATCAACGCCATCTGTTTTCAGACACCGGAAACTCCCGCGGGAAAAACCCGAATTCCTCCAACCAATCAAAACGCTCCTTACAAAATAAGCCCCGCCCATTTATGACGTCACGACCAATCAAATTCATCCTTACAAAATAAGCCCCGCCCCTTTTATGCCGTCAAAAAAAAAAAAAAAAAAAAAAAAAAAAAAAAAAAAAAAAAAAAAAACCTGCTGCGTCATCAATTGATCTTTGATCGATCTTTTCCAATCAATTGATTTATCGACCTCAAGGCGGTACCATAACTACTAAGGCTGTCATTTTCATGAGAACGTGAAATCGGAACATTTTTTACCACTCGACTCCTCTGTTTCCATGCATTAACATTGTGTGCCGGAACCATCTCAGTATGTGGGTTTGTCCATATCTCATCTATGGTGTATTTGAGTGTTTTTACGAAGCTGTTACACATGCACGGGATGGACAATCCACTCGACAACGCGAGATTCAAATTGTGGACTGCGAACTGGACGTGTCTTGTCCTCCCATGTTTGCAGCTCTTATAAAATCCGAAACCCACCAAATTGTTAAGAGTCAGGCCTTACCACTCACAAGTGTTCAAAAATCCCTGTCCCAGCTTCCGCTGTCTTGTCATATATCGACACGAAACAAAGGAAGTATTCTCGAATATAGGTGGATCACGAAACAATTAATGCACAGTGAAAACCCTTCCGTTCCCAACACATCTAATGTTTCGTCTCCCAGTATGATCAAATGCTTACTCATTTATCTCCAGTAACGTGCCCAAGGGAGGGTTGGTGAGGTCATAACCCCATTTGACCCAGTATATTTTTTTTAGATAAAAGAGGAACGTCAAAGACAGGAAAAAGTGGCAAAATCAGGACTCGCCACCAAATATACGTAGTATGAGTAACCCCTCTCCCTTCCGAAAATCCTGGGCACTCCTCTCTTTATCTCGGACACATTTTTTAAAATCAACTCACCAGAAGTTTTTATCATTCCGTATTGGAGATTGAAGTAAGATGCGTTCTTCCTGCAGGTTTGGATATGATCCTTTAGGGTGCTGTCGTCTGCCTGCCTTCACACCTAACCGTAACAAGGTCCTAATTTTCCATCCTTGTGACTTGGATTTTCAAGACTTAGGAAGGTTTCAGACCGAAGGGACACGCGATACATGTCGATTGGAATGGGCCAATCAACAGCAACGTTTCACACCGTAGCTCAGTGGCGTATGCTGGTTCTAACTAGTGGGTAATCTCCGACCCTTGATCCTCAAACTCCAAAAGTTTCCGTGCAATTTATGTCAGGATCCATATTGGATTTAGGATTATTGTGTCGGAATGTTTGTCTTATTGCTACGACCACATCAATTAATTCTCGTTATTGCAGTTTAATATACGTGTAGAATTTCAAATAATAAAACAAGACAGTATTATAAAGCTATGAAAAAACAACCTGTGAAATATAAAATGAAAGACGTGCACTAGTGAAATAAAAACCCGCAATATTAATTTAAGTGCAAAATTCAACTTACTCCAGGACCCGATTACTTGTGCCGTACCAGATCCAAAGCACGCTGTTAGTCCAGTTGCACGTCAATACGTGTCTGGGAGAAAGATTGCAGCTTAACAAAGGAAGTTATTTGACTTTTGGATTTTCATGTTTGGCACAAGCGTTGCAAAGATTACAGTATCCGCCACGCGTCCACACATTCTTTTCAGCCCCGAAAAATAAGCACAGCCAACAAAAAAGCAAAGCTTATTAACACTTATACTTCCTGTCAACCATGGTGTTTTGTCATAATTTGCTTGCGAAAATGCCTCACATATTCCCGATTTTTGTCTTTGTGTGTAGAAATAAGTTCAAGCGATGACACTGGCCTACCTGTATTAACAATTTGCAACTTCTCCCGAAAAGATCTTGTTTCAAAAGGTTTCACCAGCAAATCTTGTATCACATCCATTACCCTTTAACACAGCACTATCACGACAAACACTAACACCTATATAAATAAATAATAAACACGAAGCACAGCACGAAGCCAACGACTACACGCATTCAGTTTCACGCGCCAAACTTCTGTTGTTGTGTTCCTGGCTCATAATGAAATTCCCTATGAATGATAAAAAAAAATCCCTTTCCGAGATCGAAATGACAGGTTTTAAAAGTTCGAATCATTGCAGGCCAGAGCCAGAATTTTATTTCTGGATGGGGATCGTCCCTTATTAGCAGCCGACACATAAAATTGAAACAGTGGGGTTAGAAGTCCTGAAGATGAATTTCAGATTATTACAACGTATTATGCAAGGTGTTTAATCCTGCTAATGAAGTAAAATTAATTACCACTATACACTTTTTAAATGAGATATTTGTAGGATTTCGGGGAGGGGGGTTTCAGCCCCCCGAGTCCTCCACCTGGCTACGTGCCTGATGTGTTTTTTTCGTTTTATGTTTAATTCGTTCATCTTCATCACTATTAATCTAAAGAGGCGGAATATAGCAACTTAAATTAACTAATATATATATATATATATATATATATATATATATATAATTTATTTTTTAATATATTTCCCTTTAAAAAATATTCAATTCCGTGAAAGAAGTATTCTCGCTGCTTTTGAAGATTAGAGAGGAGAAACAATCACTATTTTTGTAAATACAAGGATGGGGGGAGTCAGCATATAGGTGTTTAATTGCTTAAGCTTTGAATTTTAATTTAGTTTGCTTCATCTTCAATATTTAAGTTTTTTCCTTTTGATAAATTTATGTTCAAGTAACAGAAATCAGCAAGACAGAAACAAATGTAAAGTGAAAATTAGCGTAGAATTGGTTTGCCTATGTTATTCAATTTAACTGTTCTTCGAACTCTACCGGGTATGTTTTCCCTTCAGCGGAGGGAACGGTAAAGGCTCTGAAGGTTGAGAGTGCGACCGGTGGACTCTCACAAGAAGGAGGTTACCCTGGGCACGGAATCACCGCACCTGAGAAGCAGTGTTTCCTCCCCCTCTTTCCTCTCTCCTCCCTCCACGCCAAGAGTTGTGAGGGAAGCGGGAGGAATGACGTCAGGGTGAGATTCCCTGAAGTCATTCCGCCGGCTGGAGAAAGGTTCCCGGACATTCAGCGGTAAACGGTTGAACAGGGTTATAGAACATTCTCCATCTTGTCTCTATAATTATCTATCTCCTTAAATCATCGTCATATTATTCAAAAAAGCCAAAAACCTGATTTTATCATGTAAAATAAAAAAAAAATCCTGGGGGAGCCACCTCAACACCACCTTGGATACGTGCTATTAACAATAACAGGGTTATAGAACATTCTCCGTCTTGCCTCGATAATTATTTCTCCCAAATTATCATCATATTATTCAAGAAGCCAAAATCCTATTTTCAACTAGTGTAAACAGAAAAAAATCCTGAAGGGGGGCTCGAGCCTTCTGATTCCCACCTTGGATACGTGCTATTATCAATAACAGGGTTACGGAACATTCTCCGTCTTGCCTCGATAATTACTTCTCTTCTTAAATTATTGTCACATTATTTTATTTCATACCACAAAAAAACCAAAAAACTCTTTTTATCTAGTGTAAACCTAAAACTTTCGGGGGGGCTCGAGCCACCTAAGCCCCCTCTGGATACGTGCCTGCTACTTACATACATTATGTGAGTGTGTCGTTGCTGAATACAATAATTATGCTTGAAGGAAACAAAGACAGAAACTATTTTGCGAATGAGGATGCACTTAATTCTTGTAATCCTCCGCCGAAATTGTTTTTTGCTTCTTTGTTTTATTTCCGCGTCAAGCGTCGTTCAGCAATCAATGTCCAGAAGAGTAGGCTGGTTGTGTTGCGAGTCAACCACCCTATTCTTTAATATTTTTACTTAAATTTAACAACGCACAATGCAAGAAAATCATAATTTTAAAGAATATACAAACAATGGCCAAACGTGCACCGCGCTGCATCATGCCCGGATTAAATACCACAAAATTAGTACTCTGGGCCGAATTTAGGCACCAATAGAGTTTTCTTAATTAGACCGCCGGAATGAGCATAATATCTCCCGCACCACTCACGTGCTCCTAACAGCACAACAAATGTGCGCTCGCAGCAAAGCATTAACACTACTGCGACAGGGCCAATGACGGTTTTGTCATAATCGTTATTACATTCGTCTGTGCCTGATGTCCATGAGTTATTTATTTAAATAGTGTCACACTTCGCTGCTAGGAACGTTCAATTCAAACATGGCGACAGGTGGAGAGAAGGAGGCATTCAGAGTCCTGTAGCAGGGCAACCACACACCCCAAAACTTCCTCTGCCCACCCGATTGCCCACATGAAGATTTTCAAGAAGTGTTAATAAGTGTTTAGAAAAATACAAATGCTTCATTGAAAATATATTCTTGTCTTGAATCAGTGCACATTTTTCTTATGAATATTGTCGATACTAGAAAGGCCAAAAAATTATCATCCTATAAGAAGATTCGCTTTCTTTGTATTTACGTTAGTTTGCCGAGAAAGATAGCTAAAAATCTTAGCTGATGGATAGAGACGGATAAGACCTTTTATTTATAATTAATTGTATTCCTTATTTAAAGCTTGAAACATAATACTTGTGACCCAGTTAAGACTTCCGTGGCTAGAAATAGAGCAATATCAAGATACAGCCTAAGCATGGACATCCGCATGTATCCATTAGAATGCTCCTAAAGCGTGAGGATTGCAACATGGAATATTTTTACAATTACTCCAAAAGTTCCGGCAGACAGGATCAGTAAGTGTTTTTTCACACCTGGAGAATGAGACATTTGTTACAATCATGCAGTCATAACTTTTTACTGGTTAAACACATATCGAAAAAACCTTCATCACTGCATTTCTCGTAAAATTCTAGCCTGATTTGATATGACTCCCTCCCCATTTTAAGAATTTGAGTTGAATTCAATATGTTGGCCACCTATATGGAGAATGTCCGCTTGGATTGATTGATTGATTGGTTGGTTGATTGATTCATTTGCTTTATATTACTTTGCTTTGTGTGCCACTTTTGGCTAGTTTGCGACGATATGAATGAGTGATGACATGATGGAATTGATGAACGGACACTCTCAAACATCCATGCCCAGGCCGGGATTCCAATCCGGAATCCCTGGCGTCGTAACGTGATGTGCTAACCACTCCTCCGGCGCGTCCGCTTGGAACACATCAAATATGGTTCCCCCTACGCCTAGCCTGTTTCTATCATGACCATTTATATCCTGCATAACATCATTACATATTATAGATGGTGTTAAGGGGCTTTCAATCACCCTGTACTGTAACGTAATGTAAAGTTTGCAAGTATATTAAAATATAAATAAATGGATACATATATTGTAATAAATATATAAGCCACATCATCGGAGGTAATATGAACCACGTAGTATAATCTAGAGCTTCTCGGACATCCAATCAATCAGTCACATCCTCTACTGGTATGGCCAGATTGGACAATCCAGTACGTAAGTAAAGTGAATAACTTTGTAACCCTGAATTCGTGAGGTGCGGTCTCACAGACCGCTTGAGGTTCTGGAAGTTTCAGATTACCGCCTTTCGTTCAAGCTAGTGTCGCCACCTTTCGTCTACCTTACGCAATAGTGTCCTTGGCTCTCCTCAGAGCATCAGTTTCTTGCCAGCTTATCGCGTGAAAGGAGTGAGGCTTTGTTTATTGCCTGACGTACCTCACAAGGAGCGTTATGGCGAGTGACGCGCAGTGTTCTATTAGAATTTGCGGGGGGAAATAAATATTTTTGAACACTTCTTGCTATCTGTAGTTAAATTGTACTTCCTAGTTGCCAAATATATCGTAAAAGGTTTATTTTGTGTATATTTTTGACAGTACGACAAGCGAAATGAATATGTTCACATTTATAATAATTTTTGTAGATGAAGAAACTAATGAATATAGTAGCTATATAACTTAAGTTCTGGCACTAATTGCTATCAAATCATTCACTAATACCCATAATGTGTAATTCTTCAATATAAGAAAGTTATATTGGTAATTTATGTTGAGGCAGGGGTGAAAAAAATCAGAGCAGTCTGGCAGACGTACCTCACAAAGTATGTCCCAGTTTAAGCACCTCACAAGTTTAGGGCTAATATTCAGAAGGTAAAATGTATTAATGCCATTTCCGCATGCAAAGGGCTATGTCTATTGATTGATTAATTAATTGAGTTTGCGTTACTTCCCTTTTCTGACACTTTTGGCTAATCGCGATGAAAATGAGCAAGGATAGTATGAAATTGATGAAGGGGACACAAAGCAGTGTTGTTAAAAGTCCGGTACCCATAAATTCTAATCGGTTCTATTGCGTTCCGCGCAGGGCCAGAACCTCTTATTAAATTAAATTCGGTTCAAGTTGCGTATTGTTTCATTGATAAAGGGTTCCTGGACGTATTTAAAATTATCCGAAAAAAAAAGAATGTTTCTGGGCCGTATTTAAATTGATACGGAAAGCAGTTTCCTGGACCGAATTTAAATTGATCTGGAAAAGAAGGTTCCTGGACCGAATTGAAATACTTTACGGCTCAGTAACCATTTAAGCTTGCGGATTTTCTGACCTGGACCGGAATTGAATTTATTTAAAATTCCTGTACCTTTGAGAAACCCTGGCACAATGAACGTGCATGACCAAACCGGAATTCAAACCCGGGAACCCTGGCATCGTAGCTCACTATGCTAACCACTCGACCGTGGATGTCGGCACTTGCATCTAGAGAGTGTTACCTTCTGAATCTCAAAAATCAATCAATAATTAGACACTACAATATGATTTTATCTCACGTTCTCTTTGTTAGCGATAACTTACTATCAGCGCCCGGGAAACAGGTATAACTTATCCCTAGGGGAAGGAATCACGTGGCCTGTAATATATGCGGCTCCACAAGATGCCATATCAGCTCCATCGCCTCCAACACAAGCTTCGCAAAATTATTAGTTTAAAGGAACGCTATCGAGCAATAAATAACCTCATTATAATACCTGAGTCTAAGCTCCGATTTCAACCCCTTGTCCTCTTTGGTAGCACGCACGCACACAACTTGTTGTTTCAGAGACGAGGAGGTCGTTATTATCGAACCGCCATGAGATGAAATGCGATTAGTTTGAACGAGAAAGACGACCCGATAAAAAATTCACCACCAGTCAATTTTCACCTCCAGGCGATACATCATATTTCAATGCGGCACAAGAACGCATTGAGGCTTCAGATTATGCACTTCGTTATTCGCTCGGCGCACCGCTTGGCTTCAGCAGTTTCGATATCGTGATCTTGTACATCGACATCAAGGTCTTTCACAAAGCAGGTAACAACGCCTATAACGTGGAGTCATTTGGAGTTTTTTACCCTCTCCGCCGTTGTTTTTAATATCAGAAAGTTTCTTTTTATGACTGCCCTCAAACATGGCCGTCTTCGGTAGTAACGATGAGCTTTAAAACTCGTCTCGCCAGCAGAGCATTAAAACTTAAACTTTTTTTTTACCAACCCCATTTTTTGCAGCCTAAATCTGACGTATACAGCGCAACAAGTGTCTTTATTACAAGAACCATTCCAATCGAAGCCTAGCTCCATTATCATTGGTTGTGTTTTAGCCTACTCTATTATGGCCATTACATGTTGTGGGTTCTATATTTAGAATTCCGAGCCCGCAAAAAATATTAAATGTATTGAAACTTGAATCATTGATTTGCTATATTTTACTTCTCTTTCTATGCCACTTTTCACTAATTTGCGAAGATGGGTATGAGTGATGAAATGATGAATCCACGCCCAGGCCGGGATTCGAATACGGAACCCCTGGCGTCGTAACGCGATGTTTAAGGCGTTATGCTTTGGGCTCCGGCCAGGGGACGCGGCCAGGTTCGATTCTCTCGGGGGAAGAGTAAGAAGTTTCCGTCTGAGATTTCGGCCTGTGTATGGGATAGGTGTCCATCCACCATTGTGAGGAAGTTGGTGAACTACGAAAGATTAGATGGAAGATGTGAGATTGAAGAGGGACAGGAATGCCATATTCAAACACACTAGAGAAACAGGACATGAAATAGAATGGGATTCGGTCAGGCGAATAGGAAAAGAGAAGAGAGAACTAGTGAGAATCTGGAAGGAGGGCAAGGTAATAGAGAAGAAAGGAGAAGACATCATGAATTGGAATGGCGGACTGAAGATAAACAAGGAATGGAATAATGTGTTAGAGAATGTTGAAAGGATGAGAAGAAGGAAGGGAGGAAAAAGTAGAAGAATGAACAAGGAAGAAAGAGAAAAGAAGAAGTCCAGGGAAGAAGTCCAAAAGGCAGGATGGGTGAGGGAATGATAAACAAGTAGTTCCAGACTCTTGCTAATCTTGACCTGTCAATCACCTGTCAGTGTGGTAGGCCCATTAGTGGACTGCCAAGAGGGGATGTGTATTTATTTCCTTTGTATAAATGGTCCAAAATAAGGACTTTCAAGGTGATTTGTTTTTGTTTGGTTAGTCACCCTGCTATGTGTATGTAATCTTTCTGTATCTGCTTTTAGTCATTTTAGTTTAGTTCTTCGTCTGAGGAAGACCCTGATATAGTGTTGAAACGTTACTTGTTAAGTGTTCTTATTTCTTAATAAATCTGTCTTGGTCAGCAACTTAGTGTTTTTAATATGGAAACAAGACATAATTATATTACTTTCAGAATATAATATATTATTACATTGAATTGTATAATTCATAATATTCATCATTTAAAAACAAATATATAAAAGTATTGGAAATAATCAGATATTTTTCCATGTATTTCCTGCTTAATATAATTATTTTCGCTACCATGATGGAAGTATATTTTAACTTTCTATATGATTCCGCAAATTCTTGCAAATAATTGGAATAGTAAGGTCCTGAAATATTCGCTCCTTTGCAATGCGTTGTGTCTTTTTGCCTAATTCTGCGGTGGTGGTAGATGTTGCCATGGAAAATTTGATATTAAAATCCACTTATGGCAGTACAGTTAGGCAACACACATAACGTCCAGGTGTCCCTTTTTTGCGGAGGACTGTACCTAATTAAAGGTAACAAAGAGCATTAAAATACCGATTATATATTTCAAAGTGTGTTATTTTTGTAGTATTAGTCTTGGATTAGCCATTGAGTAAGAAAACTCGCATATAGTTACCGACAAGCGTAAAAAAAAGCGATTTCCTTATCTTCCTCACGATGTGAGAAATGTAAAGTCCGGGTGTTTTTTGTTTGTCAAGAAATATATCTTGAAGGGGAATTACACACCAAACAATTGTAAGGATAAACATTTGAGCAACTATGAACAACGTGGATTGTTGTTCTAACTGGAACAATATAAAAAGGTGAAATTTGAATTTCAATCAAGGAGCCAAATCCTGACATGTAGGGAAGTCAAGACACAGAATTGGTGCTCAGTGTAACATTCACTGATTTGTTGTAAATACAATACAATATTTCTCAATGTAGCATAATTTATCATCCGAAGAACACCCAGTACAGAAAATTCATTATAATAACTTGAAACCTAATCCTAGAAAAATAATATTGGCACTCAGTAATTACCATAGTAACCTTGAAGGAGTTCGCCAGTGGGCTCTCTTATACCAATATGTACTGACATCCAAAAGAGATATGCAACATGTCATTCGGTTGTGCAAGTTGAGGTTGCCTGCATACGAAAGTGTTGTTGACTAATGCCTTATTCCCGTTATACAAACCCCAAACGACTTCTTTCCGTGAGTGTACAGCCGAGCATCAATTCTCGTATTTAATATAAATATATACCCGAAAAGCAACTGAAGTAGCAAGTGTAACAAAAACTATACAAGCGTCATTCTTCCACACAGAGGGGCACAGAAATAATTTTATAATTACGGAGTTTACTGTCAGCTGACTTTACTTGAACGTTTTCATAATAGTGCAATAGCGATTTACGTAAAATACCATTCATCATTAAATAACAATTGAATAAGATAGTAGCAAATATGAAATTTAAATATTTCGTTACTCTCTAAATCGTCATCAATACAATTCTTCAAGAACACTTAATGATGAATGAAATATAGATAAAATTAAAATAAAGTGATAAGTAATTTTCTACACAAGTCATTGTGGCCTAAATGTTATACAATGATGATTATATTCGTACGATTCTGAATATAATATCTAACCCCTTACCAATAATAACCCCAACAAATTTATATTCTTGTAGCATAGGCCTTTGAGGGAGACATATTATAATTCGCAAACCTGATTTTCCTTCCAAATGACATCTTATCGAGTCCCATTACCTTTGTAATCTGGCTTTCTTTGCCAGAATCAGTTACTATTTCTGTCTACGCTATTGTAAATCTCACACTTTGTTACATATCGTAATATGGCTTCCGTTAAGGAGTGGTATACACAGCGTGCTATGACGCCAGCCAGGGGACCCAGGTTCGAATCCCGGTCTGGATATGGATGTTGTAATACTACGTTATGATAAACAATAACTTTTTTGTCAAATGCGTGTGTTACTATCATAATATTGATCAACGAGTGTTCTCAGATTTAAACTTTAAAGTTCACATTACGTAATCAAACCAGAGCGACATAACTCTGACTTAGGCAAGTTCCTTGATTATGTACAGTCACCGGCATTAAAACGAGGACGCTTAGATTTTAAGTATAATAACTGCTATTCCACCACATGATAACAGCTGCGACTTGTAACACAAATGGATTAATGTTTAAGCTGACGTTCTCATTCTTTGTTTTAATGGTGGTTCCTACAAGTTCTCCCAAGTTTTTAAAAGCTTTTTCCTTCGCCAAAAAACTTCTGAAGAAAAATTAATGTAAGTGTCCCATCTCACGTTGTCATTAATCTCAATATGAGGAAAGTTCCATCTTCGGCGCTGGGGAATGTAAAAACACTCTTCGATCAATATTATGATAGTAGCAGCACGCACATTTATCAATAATTTCTTATTGCCATATAACATAATTCAAGCGTCCTACTTGAAGTCGGCGTATGTTTCGTGTTGAAGGTGTGTGTCGGTAGATGTGGCGTTTAATCAGAAATCAATCCAGCTTCAATTATACAGCCTCCGACAATAAAATTACGGCACTTAGGTCATGAAACACTCTCTTATGTGGAGTGTGCTTTGTGTGTTCCGAACTCTGCAACCCTGAGATAATTCAATAGAAAGTTTCAATAAGACTTTCGGTGATAACCGTAGAGTTACGCAACACACATAACGCATTCCAGTCAAGCGAGTCTTTCAGGATATAGTTGTCCAACTTTTTTTGCCGGTGATTGTACATCACTAAGTAACAAACCGCAGTCAATTTCATGTAGCTCTGTTTTGAGTACGAAATCTGAATATCTTCACAATGTCATTAATTTATATTTTTTCGAATTTGCAAATTTAAACCTGTGAAGCTAGCCATACTTGCACACATGAAATGACTAATTACTCCTAAACATTATGACATCTGGTTCTATTTAATGTCTAATTCATTTATTGATTTTGTTTATTTTATTTCGCTTTTCTGCCACATCTGGCTAATATGAAAGTAGAGTCAAAAACAGATCATTGTCGATCTTAAAATTTTTCAATGGTTAGAATTTAGGCTTAAAAGTACAACTTGAAATTGACTGCTCTTGTTGTTGTGTTGGTATTTTAAAGGCACAGTAAGGCTAATCGGGACTGGACCTACAGTTTAAAGTAGGGCCCGAACAACTTGTGCCTCTACCGGGTATCGACGATGCGCCATCGGGAAGGCAAACTTGTAATTGAATTCATTAGCAACATTGATGAATGGGTATTAAATTAACGTTCCATTTAGATGAGAGGTATTCGAAATAAATATCTGACGAATACAAAATGTTATTTAAACTGCTATATTTATTGTTTTCTCTTGTGCACTAGCTATTTTATTCGCTTTTGATTTAATTAATTAAGTGTTTTATAATGTATCTTTGTAATTAAGTACTCTTCTGTATTTTTTGTATGGGAGTTATGTGGTAATCAGCGATTGATGAACGTCGTCCATGAATAAAACCAATTGAATTGAACATAATTTGTTTACTATATTTTATTCAGTATTTTGGTCAGATAACTATTACATTCATGTGTATTGGTGAATCACTGTATTTGAACTATTATGTATGATTTCCAGCATGTGTTAGGTAGAAAAACATTTATATATTTAGCTTTCAGATGCACTACTCTCAAATTTGTCTGCAAATTAGTGACATACTAACATGCAATGTTAATTGGGGCTTACTCGTGGTCTAATGATTTTATTTCTTAGCACACCGGATTGGTAGAAAACTGAAGGCCGATCTCACTTACAATTTGGAAACGATACTACAGAAATAATTGCAGTGACAGGACCTAACCTGCCAATTTTCGCGTGCATGTCACTCGGTTGGGTAGTATTTTCCACAGCGTGCATCGTGTCGTCTCGGTCTGTTGGTCGCGCATGGCAAGCGAAGGCTTTTCAACAGAAGGAAGTGTCTATTCCAATGCATGAAGTTTGTGTTCGTAGCGCCTCTTGTAATTTGTCGCCTGTCGCTTTTCATTTCTGTGTGAAAGCTGTAACAAGCTCAATACAGTATAACAAAATGACAAAGGAAAACACCTGTACTTTATTAGCGATGCTCAGTATTCTCTTCAGGAAATATACTGACCCTACTTGGTAAAAAGATAAGGTAAAGTACAACGTGCGCGTTGCAGCAGGCCAGAAGGCCAGAAGGCATATACAGGGGGATGCGAGGTTAGGCCCCACACATTCTGTTGGCCATCGTGGAGGTGATGTGATCAGCACTACGCTTCCGCAGTCTTTATTATTCAGGGTTGTCCACATGCACTCATTTGTTGGAGGCTAGGTGAGACCCAGAGCCGCTTTATACGTGGGCAAGGCCAAAAAAATCTTACCTTAGATCACCCACCTCAGTAATAGATCTAAATCACACAGCCCCATGATATTATTTGGCGGTAGTCCTGAAAACGTACAGAAGAAAGAGCTCTGTGGAACAAAGATAGCCTAGTGGTGGAATTGTAGAAGAATGTTACATTGCTGCCTGCCATAAACTCCTCTGTAGGGACCCCTGGTCAGGAGGTCAAAGTGAGGATAGTAGGAGCAAACGGAGAATTTAGTATAGAGTAATGAAAGTGTGGAGTGTAGTGTTGAATGGTGCAGAAATCTACAATTTGAGGAAAAGCGACTAGAATCATTTTTGGATGTTTCTATGGCAAAGACTGGAGCGAATGTAATACGTAGACAAAACAATTGTACGGAAATAGTTTGTAATATAAGAGCTATGTTGGAAGTGGTCAATAGAGAACTAAAAGTTGTCTGCGACTTTTGCTAAGAAGGGAATCCCTATGACAAAATAGGCTGAGAGAAATGGTTTACGGGGAAAGGGTCAACGCAGGAAGAAGGTAGCAAATGGTGTGGAGCATAAACAATTAAGTGGATCATATGCCGACTTGAAGCATAAGACTAAATATCAGAGAGACTGGAGGTTGCAGTGACAAACCTACCCATTCGGAGGAGATAAATGTACGAATCAATGTTCTTTCTTTAGAAGAGATATAACGGGTGGCCAAAATTAAAGTTACCAAACTCAGAGCCCTCTGTAGCCTGTTTGAGGCATCGTAGAACTCTGAAATTTGGTGAATCCACTATGTAGACCATGGGGAAGAGGACGACGATTAAAAAAAAAACAATGTTCGGCCACCAGGTTGAAATGTGGGGCTGTAATACTGAATATTGAAAAACATAAGTTAGGTGTACAAATCTTTATTGTTGATTTCTGCCAGTACAGCAGTGTTCAATATGCGTGCCAGAAGTGTGAATGGCCTGTTAGAAACGTAGCACAGCATGATAAACAAATTCCAAGAAGCATGTCCCTGGAAATGGTAGCGACATGCCGCTTTATGCTTGCTTTCAGCTCAGACAGCGTCTGTACACGTTCCTGGTACACACTATCTTTCAGATATCCCCGCCAGAAATCACACGGCGTTACGTCTGGCGAACGGGAAGGCCAAACATCGGGAAAACCCATCGAGATGACACGACCAGGGCTAGAGTTGCCCCGAAAAAGTTCCGATACTTGTTTACCAATATGCGGGACTTCTCCACCTTGCTTGAAGATTGTGGTCGCTAAACATCCTCGTTCTTGCAAGGCAGGAAGGAGTTGAGCGTAACGTGCGTTGTTGTCTCCTCGAAGAAAAGCGGACCCAGGATGAAATCAGCAGTGAAACTACACGAGACAGTGACGTGGCTTTAACTGATGAACCACATGAATCTTATAGGGGAACCACTGCAAAATGGACCGTAGCACTTTGTGAACCGTCGACCATGGCAGAGACACTGCACGTGCCACAGTTCGCGCACTAGTCGCAGAATATCGGAGATCACTCATATCTTCCCGGTAAGCTTTCAAAGTTCATCTAATTGCTTTCTGCAAGTGATGAAGTGCTTCACGTTTCCAATGTTTATCACGATATTCCCAATTTGGGTTCAACAGTTCTTGTAATTGTATTTGCTCGTCGGCAGTTTCAGAAGCTCGAGACTTGCCCAGCAGATATCTTCTGTGATGGTGATATTAGAACCCTTCAGTTTCCGTTTATATCGAAACACACTTGCTCTCGCACGGTAATTAGTAAATTTAACAAGAATGGCTCTTGGCTTAGCTCCGTTTTTCTGTCCTTTTACCCTGTAGCTTCTGCAAATATCACCATGCTCGATTTTGATGCCCAGTTGCTCTTCAAACAAGGCGGTTGCTATGTTGTCGGTATTCTCGTTGGAAGTTTCGGGAATACCGAATATACGGATGGAGTTCCTCCTCTGGTACTACTCTATGTCGTCCAATTTGTCCCTGAATCCTCGGAGTTCCTCATCCTTCTTCTTAATTTCATCCTTCATGCTGTGTATTTCTTCAAACTTAAAGTTTAGTGTTTCCTCCAGACTTTGAAGCACTGATTTTGTCACTGCCTCGACTATCGAATCCACCATCATTTTCACCATTTCAGGTGTCTGCACAGCAATCTTCACTTCCCCACAAACAGGTTTCACAAATTTTACGTTATTCTAGTTGGAAACACTGCTTACGCTGTTGGGTGATCCGTGGTTCTTTCCACATTTTTTCGGTGCTTTACTGAACGGTGAATTAGTAAATAGTACAATACAAGGCACAAAGTAATAAACCGAAGGCGTGTGATCTGAAAATGCACTTCTGAGATATTAATTTCACCTTACAATAATAGTTTGACCATTAGAATGTTAATTTACTGCAGTTGTTTACGTTATTTCGGGAGCACAAACGTTACGCACTAGCGACCATCCGTCATCCAGTTTAAAGCATAACACGTGTCTGTTGAAAAACGACATCGAACAAATCTGTATCCTACACGAATAAGCTAGTAGAACTGATATGTATCTATGGTGAGGCCACTACTACCTGTTTTACTGTCTTAAGATATTGACAGTTGTCTCTTCAGGCAATAAAAATAGATTCTATTCCTCATTTGTAACGTATAGGCTACATTGATTTATTATGAATGTAATAAATAATGCAGTAAGAATTTTATTCGAGTACACCACTCTTACAATTTCTGAATACTGCGACTTCTCATGAAGTATGGCGATTACATTTCTCAATACTACAACCGTATGTATGAGTCAAAATATAATATAATGAACACAAGTCGTTGTCTGCAAATTGAAAAGTATAGTGCGGTTAAAATGTTCGATGCCTGCTGTCATTATATTTTACCCTTGTGACTCCATTTCATTTGAGAATGTGTGTGTACTCATCTATTATGAGTACTATTTCTTTCATGCCGTAATGCATATCAAATTGAATAAGGAGTTTTGAAACTTAAACATTCAAATTTCAATTCAGTTACGTTGGATGTATACAACCCCCCAGTTTAATCTCATCATGGCTCATTGATAGAATTTCACTAGCACATGTAATTTTGACACCTGCAAATAAAAGTTTATTTTGAAACTAATATTTCGCTAGCTATCTATGAGTCCAAAGATATTTAATTATTACATTCCTGAACGCTAGCATGGACGATAAGGGTCATGTGCCCTCTGTTGAAATAAACTCTAGCATTTGGGATTATGGCAATAAATTTCACCAGCTACAAGATACGAAATTCTAGCAAGGCCATAATGCTCACAAAGTGGACAACAATTAACCCTTAACGTGAATTACGTAATATTAAAAACAGCTGTGTGAGGTCAAAAGTACCTATGTTGCATGAGATGGGTATTATCTTGCATTTGATTTACCTTCATGGGATACCTCGGAAGCGAGCAAATTGCCCTTTTCAGCATCTAACTTGATGTCGTTCTTTCTCAGGTATTTGGGGTCGAAACTTTGCCCAGCGGCGAGTTTCACAAAGGCAGGCGACGATAAACGGTTTACTGGAATTTCGCGGTCAACCGATGTTAACAACTATGCAGCTTTGCCATCGTGTTTGCGGCTTTCACAAAAGCTTCGACGTCACATTTATATTACCTGCTACGCGCAGGTGGTATCATATTTCTCTCAGTGTACGGTGACTAAAGCACGAGCAAATAATTCTGGCATTGCTACCGATTCATGCTACATAAGGATATTTTTTTAGGAATATCGCCGCCTGTGGTTTAACTATGCCATTTCATTGTTGACAATCACACAATAATATTACTGGACTAACCATGTTTTTCATTAGGAGTTTGCTGAGAATGCATCGACTTCAAGTGATCAATGAGCACGATATTAGGTTATGGAAAGTTTACATACTAAACAATGCTGAGTCTGCGCAAAATGACAATTCGGCTTCAAATACGCAAATGATATGGAAAATCTGAAGTTCAGTTCAAGTAATTCATTCCTAGAATCTAATCAATGCGATTCTGCAAAGTATAATCATGCAAAGATTGAAAACCTTACTACACATCAATGTAACGTTAGAAACACGATCATTGAATACATAAGAGTGTTTAATTATGTAAATTTTTGCCTGGCTTGCATAATGTAGTAGTCCTACGCTATGCTAGATATTACAAATCTGCACCAGGAACCCTTTATTACAGGTTATTCGTCCAGAAATTTGTTTCAATTGCGATTCAAGTTGAGGTGATATTTTGTTTCTATTGCAGTTCATCGTCTAAATTTACAAGTTGCAGGTTTAGAAGATTGCACGGAAATTTTTAAGTTCCAAAGTACATTTTTCTAAAATAGTGGCAACGTGGAAAGTTCATTAATTTTGTCATATTGTATTCGAAGTTGTACATTATCTGCTAAATGAAGGATATTACCTGAGAAATACGATATTGGTTACCGGACTATACAATTCGTATGAAGTAGCGACTTCTGCTTATTCGCACATTCGCAAACAAGTAAATCTGTAATGAAAAACATTATTTCTATACTTATTTATTGAACTCTATCTCCTTCGAAACATGAAGTGTTTCCATGCCGCTCCACCAAGATAAATGCTGGAGAAGCCTGCGATCAGTGATATCAGGGGGACGATGAGGATGACAACTGAAAGCGAGACGGGTGTTTTAAACATGCCTGATATTGCCTTTGCTTAGTGCATCTTAGCCAACATAAACGGTATCTGTGGAGCAGTAGCAGAATTATCAACCCACGCGGAGGGAGCGTAAGTATTGCATTGTGTGTGGCTGTTACTGAGTTTCAAAATTGTTTAACGCTGTCAAAAGCTTGTACCTGTTTCAGTGCAAACTGTTTGATTTCATGATGAATAGGGAAACTGTACATAGCGAAAGCAGAGACTTAATTTTTAACGTTGTTGAATTTTTGGAGGGAAGTTAGCTACAAAGCCTGTAGCAACTGCAGCAATATATGGATAAGGCGGAAGAGAAGGAAAAATTCTGAAGTACGAAGCAAAGCCGTGTGAACTGAGTGAGTACTGTAATTTTCTTAAAGGTTTATTATTCTCTTGGTTTCGCTTGATTTGCTTGGTTTGATCAGTCTGTCATTAGAAATAAACAACAGCTAGATAGATTACAACTGATTTCCTCCATGTGGTAGTTGGATCGGCTTCTTTGGTGTACTACAATGTTATTATTCTCCTTGTTCATTAATATCAGCGGAGCGGAGGAGGAGATTTTATAAAATATTTTTAAAATAGACAATAGTATTGATATTTTAGATCGGTATTACATGTATTGAGTGATTTTTGTCACATTATCGAATACTGAATTACATATTGCACAATAACATCGCTCTTTTTGTGATTGGCTGGATAATTTTCGAAATATTTGAAATTTGTAAAAAATCATTGTTAAAAAAATATGAAGTATAACTCTATCATAGCCTTTTCAGTGGAAGTTGATCAAAACTTGGGTTACCAATATAATAAGCATCAATATGTTCTCAAAGCAGGTGCTAGTATTTGACAGGGGTGTTATAATACTTCTGGACACGAGACTAAAGTGCACACTCATAGAGCCAGACCACGAGCCGCCACTGTCCGTATGTACTATTCTGTTTCAAACTTATTAAAATTATTGCGCTTGAGGCGAAAGAAGTCCTGGCATATTACTAACTAGTATCTCAATAAAGTAGTTACCGTGCACGTGCGTTATGTGTACTGAAGATGATAGAGGAACAGCCCACTATTTAGCTTGCGTATATAAATAGTACGTTAGTTTAGGACGGAGAGTTGGTAAATTACAGCAATGTTTACTGCAACAAAAAATTCATGAAGCAATTCTAAAAATGATGGGTACGTACAGGTATTGGACAAAATAATGGAAACACGAGTCAGAAGTGGGACATATTTTCAATGTGCCTGGTAACACTGAGCACGGCGGAAATCAACCTTCTCTTGTTTTTTGCAGGTAGTATGGACTGTGCATTGACAGTAGAGTGAGGCAGTGTGGTAGTGCACGTTGTTCAGGTGTATTGAGTGACCTGTATAGCTGACCTGACGGAGTTTGAAAGAGGTCGAATTGTTGGTGCCAGTTTCACTGAAGCATCTGTGAGCAAAACAGCGAAGTTATGCGGTGGAACACGAGGCACGGTCTCGAAAGTCATGACCGCATGCACAGTGCACGGTGAAACAGAGTCTGCTAAGCACAATAGTGGTTGAAAGACGAAGCTGCAGGAAAGGGACCACCGGGCCTTGAAGCGTATTGTGACGTTGCAGAAGAAAACAATGGCCTCCAAAGTGACTACAGAACTTAATCAGCACCTAAACACCCCATGTCATGCAAAACAGTGAGGCGGGAACTGCATAAAATGGGTATTCATGGGTGTGTTGCTATTGCCAAGCCCCTAATAACTGAGACGAGTGCTCGAAGGCAATGTGCATGGTGCAATGACCACAAAACTTGGACGTTGGAGGACTGGAAACATGTCATTTGGTCAGACTAGTCAACCTTTACCCTCTTCCCCACTACTGGACGCGTGTTTGTATGGCGAACACCCTCGACAGCATACGATGTGGACTGTCACCGCCCGACTGTCAAACATGGAGGCGGCTTTATTATGGTCTGGGGCATTATATCATGGTATTCGGCAGCCCCCTTGTCCAATTACACAGTCGGGTCTCATAAGCAGTGTATAGTAGTCTTGGGTAACCAGATCCACCTAATGGTGCAAACCTTATTTCCAAACCGGAATGCCATCTTCCAGAATGATAATGCCCCCATTCATACTGCTGGCACTGTTCACAAGTGGTTTCCAGAGCATGCTGATGAGGTTCAACATCTTCCCTGGTCCACCCAGTCCCCAGATCTGAATATCATCGAGCCTCTGTGGGCTGTTTTGAAAACCAGGTTTTGGAGTCGATTTCCACCTCCTTCGCCTCTACCTGAGCTGGAGGCTGTGTTGCATGAAGAATGGCTTCAAATTCCATGCACCACCATTCAGGACTTGTATCGGTATATTCCGTCCCGAATCCAAGTTGCATTGCATGCTAAAGGTGGCCCAACGCCGTATTAATACATGATGTTCCGACTTCCACAGGTGTTTCCATTATTTTGTCCAATACCTGTATATGTACAGGGCAGTGCCGGATCTACAAGCCGCGAAACCCGAGGTGCGGGGGGAAGGGGGGAACAAGTAAGCCATAAGGATGCCCTCAGCCATTGACATAGTAGAGGGTTCGTATATGCGTATATAAACAATAAACGTAGTTACTCAGGAGTGCAGAAGCTGATACAATATACCAAGGTATAGAAGCAAAGGCAATTTTAAAGTTCTTTGTGCATGTAGCACCGTGCTATGAAGGAACATTTAGGGTATGTGGGGTTAGCGCCCCACATATTTTCGATGTCTGCCAACTAGTAGGTAATGTGATCAGAACCATGCTGCGGCCGCCCTTAACCCCCCCCCCCCCGGATACCATTACATTTGAGGCTCGGTGAACCCTAGAACTGCTTTATGCTTGGGCAAAGCCGGAAAGATTCCGACCTTAGATCACCCACCCCAAGTTTGCCGCATGGCAGTCAGACTAGAATTAAATCAGTCTAGAATTTCACAAGAAATACAGTGGTGAAAGTGCCTCCAACCTATATTTAATCAGAAAAAGTTATGCTGCATGATTGTAACAAATGTATCATTTTCCAGGTGTGAGAAAACAGAGTCATACAGAGCTATATCACATCACCCCCTTCTCATTTTTAAAAAAGTTAGTTGAATTTGTTATGGCGGACGTCCGCTTGAAACATACCAATGCTTTTCCCCCTAAGCCTAACCTGTTTCTATCAGGACCAATTGTACCCAGCCTAACTCCTTCACATTTTATAGGGTGTTTTAAGAGACTTTTGAATCACCTTCGAGGCCCTTGTATGTCACTTTGTCAACATCAGGTGAAGAATTACACACACACACACATATATTATATATAATGTGTCTGTGTGTGTGTGTGTTAAGGTGTAAGGGTAGGCAGGTAGAGGAGGCCATTGGTAATGGTTTGCAGGGGGACCCAAGATTTGTAGATCCGGAACTGGTGAAGGGGATGGTTGGTTGTGTATGAAGACAATAGCTGGCCAAGTGTACATTACTATTCTCCTTCAAACACGTTTTATTTTTATTTATTTGTTTCTTTCCAATAAATGGAAATGTGCTGATGCTGGTGCTCTGATTTCAAATCTGGATGTTCGTCTGATTATTTCACAAAATTGTTACGTTCCTTGTGTAGCGTTCCAGCCTGCGGACGCTGGGATCGAACCAAAGAGATGTTGCTCACTCCCACCAATTGTATCACTTGATGGTTGAGAAAGCCCTAAACGGGCCAGGTACGAATACCTAGTTTACTATTTAGAAATTATTGTAAAACTTATGTTTTAGATTTAAACACTTCTGACTGAGCAAAATGAGAGTGGCAGATTTGGGTGAAGATGTAAACTTAACCTGCTCGGTAAACGAATAAATCTATAGCTCTAGCTGTTGCTCCACTGGCTGATAGCCAACAAAAGACCCGGTTCCACTCTCCTCAGCTGGTTTTGTTACTTTTTCCTGGCCTTTCCTCACCTTGCTAAAGTAAGCGTCCTCGCCGTTTCCTGTGTAAAACTCTTATTCTACAATATTCAGGAACCAAGTCCTGACATGATCTTTATTCGTTTACTGCGCAGGGGATGTTGTGACTGCAGTTTGTATCTCCAGAGCTCCTGAAGTCGACAACATGAAAACTGCAGAGACTAACCTGGTGTAGACTATTCGAAAAAAGCAAAGTAAATACCCTGCAACTACTTCCTCAGGACTATGGATGAAATCAGTAAAGAGTGAAATTTCAAGAAAAAGTTTCAAACCAATGGCTCAAGTTCAGTTCCGCTTCATTTGGTGTAAGTGTTGTGGAAACGAAAAATAAAATGAAGTTCAGAATTTGCTTAGTGCTAAAGAAATTGCACTCCTTGATAATGAGGATTACAGTTGCTGTGGGATATATTTCCTTTTGACCTTTTCCTCATTTTTGACCAATATTCGTAATCATAATGTCTCAGGATTATTGAAAATATACAGGTATAATTATGTTATTTCGAAATAACTCCGAACCAAAAATAATTCCGATATGTATACCATTTAGATGATCTATAACAGCCTTTGGGTCTTAACTTGTGAACTATAAAACAAAAAGCAATGCCTCAATTTCATTGACAGTTTAAAGGAAATATATCATTCCTTTTTTCAGAAGGAAGCGCGCGGAAGGTTGCTTCCGCTGATTTATACTTGGTGTTAAAGGGGGACTTGACACCCACACATTTTTCAAAGGTAATATATTGAAGGTGATATATTTAGTTGCTCTGAATTTTAAAGGGAGGCAATGTATGCTTGAAATTCGTGACTCGAATACAACCGCTACGTTCTTGTTGATTTTCAGTTGTCAGAACTGGATTGATTGAGTTGATGTTATAAGTCTACTTTATGCACAGTCAAACTACTCGGAACTTGACCTATAGCTAAAAGTGCGATCCAAACCACTATGTGCCTCTACCGGGTATCGAACCCTGGTCCCTGGATTTCAAGAAAACGACGCTACCACTAGGCCATCAGAGAGCCCCCCCAGAATTGTATGTGGTAAGGGTTAGACTTATCATCAGGGAATGGATTTTTATGTAGTAAACATGTGATGTGAAGTAAAATATGGACTTCAAATTACAAACATTTACCATTTTAATAATATAAGACACTGCACGAGCTATATAAAGTAGAGTTCGATTACAATGAAATTAATTGTAAAACAACAAAAAATATGTTTTCATTTTCTGTTTAGAAAACAATGAATAACAAAATGTTGTAAGGGTTCGAACGTGAATTCTTTCTGTTGTCTCTTAAGATGAATTTATATTGACTAAAACTGCATTCAATATCGCAATAAGTAATGGAAGTATATTTCAAATTTCGTAATTTATTCGTAAGAAATTTTCCTAATTTTTTCGATCACACGGCGATTTGTATTTATTGCCCGAGTATGGAGTATATGCTGAGATATGTTCTGAAATATGGAAATAATATGTAAAAATAAATAATACATATAAAATATGAGCCAGAACCTAATATATGTACAAATGTGGAAAATATAAACTGAATTTTACGATGAATATAATCTCTCGGGTTATCGACCAGGTGAGATGCGGAAAATATTCCAAGCTTTCGAGAACTAACGTCACTCTCATCTTCAGGGTTGAAGTGCAGATACGAGCGTCAACCCGGTATATATAGGTTTGTGGAGGGAGGATCCCGGTGAAGATGGCAGACCAATCGGGTGGCGCTTCTGCTGGGTGCACTCTCCTGGTTAACTAACGCTAACCAAGCTGGGTCTAGTTCCAGCCCCGTGTCGCGATTAAGATTATATTTTTCCTCATGGCTATTGCTTCCATGATAATGGGGTCCCAGTAGTTTGAAGTTTTGGCTATGCTTTCTTTGTAGCTAAACTCTGTTCTATGTCCTTCATTTATTGAATGTTCTGCTAGACCCGACATTTCCGGATGGACATATTTGATGTTGTTTTGGTGTACTTTACAGCGCTGTTCTATTGTCTTACCCGTCTGCCCAATGTATGCTTTCCCGCATTTGCAGTAAATACGGTAGACTCCTGGTGTTTTGAGTCCTAACTCGTCCTTGGGGTTGCGTAGTAGTCTTCTGATCTTCGGAGGTGGTTTTGCTTCTTGAGAATCCGGCTCATAACTCTGGAGAGATTTCCTGTGTAAGGCAGGTAACACAAGTAACGCAATGAGGTAACCACTCAGGGGCGCCTCTTTGGAGGTTTGTCGACTACTATGAAAGAAAGATGGTATATTTGAGTACTGTGGTAACCACTCCGGCACGGAGATTGACGTTATCGAAATTTAACCCTCCAGTACTCGCGCGGGTGACCATTGTCACCCAGCTCATTTGTTTTCGTTACCGCCAAGCAGTGTGGTGGAGGGGAGTGGTAGGGGCTTCAGTACCTTCCGCCTACATTTCCAGCTACCTGACTAGTGTACGTTTGTATGTTGTAGTGAGGAGAGGCCTGTGTTATTGCGCTTGAAAGTCAGTTGGGTGACACTTGTCCCCCGCGCGATTAACGGCGTTATGAATACACCAAAGCGTCCACGACTCTGTAATAAATCTCTAATTTTGGACGTATTGCTTGGTGAGAGTTCCGATGAGGACGATGTTGTGGAGAATGATAGTGACGATGGTGGAGATGATCATTTAGATGTCCAGGATGATCTCTTTGACACCGAAGAAGCAGATGAGCCACAAAAGGACCAATTAAAAAAATGCCGAAAATGACCTGGCGCCAAATGCGGAAGAAGAATCCTGTGATGAAGAGGACATCCCATTTGCAAATTTATACATGTTAAGAGACCAGTTTAAAAATGTAATGAAGTGGAAGAACTATCCCCTCAGGCCAGAAATGTACGAAGCAGACCTGACAACATTATTTTGCGGCTACCAGGACCAACTGGACAGGGTAGGGAAGCACGCAATGCACTTGATTGCTTTGTACTTTTGAACGTTATTGGAACTATTACATCAACCAACATTTATATTGACCATATAAAGGAGCATTTTAGCCGAGACAGGGACGCCAAACACACGAATGTTGTTGAAATTCGTGCTTTCATAGGCATTTTGCTACTAACCGGCTGTTTGGGCAGTAAAAGGAAAAAAAAACTAAGCAGGTGTGGGACAACTCTGCAGGGACTGGTGTGGAAGTCTGTTATCTTGCCATGAGTGAGAATAGATTTCATTTTCTCATGCGATGTCTTCGTTTTGATGACATCAGAGATCGTCAGCAGCGAAGAGAAATTGATCGCCTATCTGAGAAGTCCTAGAACTTGTGGGGCAAAAACTTGTGGTCAAGGCCTCAATCATTTACGCGTTTAAACGATGCTGCAGCTAAACCACCTGCAAGACGAGAATTCCTGAAAAGTTTGGCGTTGGAACTCATAAAGCCTCTGATTGAAAGTCGAATCCAGCTTCCTTTCATTCCTGTACATCTGAAGAGAATAGGAAAAGCCCTTCTTGTAATCGAAGAAACTCCTCAGCCTGAGCGCAGACAACAAGGTAACAGTAGAGGTCGCTGCTATCTGTGTGGGAGGGCGAGAGACAAAACAACCAGAAAACATTATGAAAAATGTGGACGTCATATCTGTAGTGATCATTCATCAATTGTTTTTACTGAATTGGAATGGGACTAAAGTAATACAACCATTGCAACTGTAAAATATTGCTGACTTCTTAGTATTCTTATGTACAAATGTATTGTTGTAGTTTAACATTCATTTCAATCTTGATATCCAAAATGTGAAACAAAATTCGGACATTATAGGCCTAGTTATTACATTGTAATTTTCAACCTACAATATGCGTACGAATAAGAAACATTGTTGTGACTATACTCTTTCTATATGTAAAATGCAGGGTACGCTTTAGCGATTTTTTTGCCTTGTAATAAAGGCCAAAATATGTTAATATATATGTTTATGGATTCTCAATAAAGCTGTCTTTCAGATGAGCAAGGAGTTTTACAATGTTACCCTGCATTAAAAAAAGTTATGGTAGCCTAAAGTTTAAGATATTTTTTCCATGCAAATTTTGATAAAGAGCGATTTGGTATTTTTTTTCTTTACAACACCTGCTTGATACAAAAATAATTCAAAAAATACTTTAATTGTCACTAGAATAAATTGTAAGTATAAGAAAACAAATAATCCACCATACTATAATTAGTCTTTTCGAAATTAATAAAATACCTTATGGGTGTCAACTGTTACCCGCGCGAGTATCCGTGTTACGGGATGCCGCGCGAGTACTCGAGGGTTAAGGATTAATGTTTAAACATAAGAATGGAGATAAAAATTAAATTAAATATGTGTTTATTTATTTATTTATTTATTACGCCATGTTTATCATAGCGTAGTAAAGGCTTTGTAGCCTTTTATACCGCTCAACCATGTTTAAATCGAAAGTTTAGTGGATTAAAATTAGAAAACAACAATAAACCATTACATGAAAGGGTAAATATTGAAATCAAAGAAAGAAAGAGAAGTATAAAATTAGAAAGAAACTACAAAAAATCAAAAAGGAAAAAATACATACAGGGAAAAAATGTATCCTATACTCACGGGTATACAAGAGATGACACACATACGCTCACATATTCATGACAGTAATTTGGAAATTGAAATATTCAGTTGAATAAGTGTTGAGTGTTTTTCTGCACCTAACTGTGTTCAACTGTATTCAAATAAAAGTAATTTTCGTGTCTTCGCGAATTTGAAGCTTATGCAGAGTATTTTTGCTATTTCAATTTGCCAAAGCACAGAAATGTCCATACATTTCCACTCAGCCTATAGATCCCGCAACTTATTGCACAGTTTATTTTTCTCAGATTTTCCTTCAGTTTCCTCCTGGAAATATATCCCTCGTTTTCCGCAAAGATTTCCTGATATAAATAACATGCGTTATGGAAAATCGTGATGCAGGGAGGCAGGAAAAACCCGCTATGTGTCTGACAAAGTTTTCAGTAAATCGATAAAGATTCTCGTATATCTTACCACTTCTCTCTCTGTCTCTCCTTGCATCTCCGTTTCGTTTCTCTCTACCAATATCCTGATTCCTTCATTTCGCCCTCCCCCTCCACCCTAAACCCAAAGTTCCCCTCGCAGCACACCGTATGATGTACGGCCAAGAAAGGCCTTACAACTCCTCTCATATTTTCTACCCGATATTATCGCAAATTTGCAAGGGGCGCAGTGCAGAGTTAGGCCCCCGAAAGGAAGTCGGCTTCACCCCTGCCTCCCTTACCTCTCTTTGGCCGTTTTCAGGAGTAATGATTATTACATGGTCAAAGCAAGATTTTGAAAGTTGGCCCTTTGTTGAAGGGTGGAAGCTATCTCTGGTGCGATTTTCATAGAGGTAAACGGGTGCAACATGATAGATTGTGCATGTTACCGTACCTTTCTTGAAGCCTGCGATTCGTTATATTTTTATTATACTGGGTTCGGCAGAACTGACACCCGGTTTTACGTAGTGGAGTATAACCCTTTGAGGAACAAGTCTTTAGTTTCTATTCCTGTTCATAAAATGATTTATTACTATAAATACAATTAAAACCCTATTCACATTTTGAGTGAGTACACATACCTGTATTATAAGAATATCAAGTTATCTAACATCACGAGCATTTACATCTTAGATTAAGTTACTTAAGAATTACTAATGGAAAATCGAAGGATAACGACTTAAGTAATCATTAATGAGTCCAAAGATTTCGAAAACTTTGTCCTCAGCTGAAAATAATTTCTTATATTTCGTTTTGTTAATGTTTTTCATTTAAGAGAAATATCCTAAATTAAACACTGGTCTTAAAGACTTTACTTTAGAAGACCTCATGTTCAAATTTTATTTTGTTTGTTTGTCAAAAATATGATATGCTTAACAATACATATCTTATATATTACAGTGACCAGCCCCCGTGTGCACATCGCGCTACGACGCCAGATGCCAGGAGTGCCGGGTTCGAATCCCGGCATTGGCATGGATGTTTGTGAGTGTCCATTCATCAATTTCACCACATCATCACTCATCCACATCTTCGCAAATTAGCCAAAAGTGGGACACAAGCGAAGTAAAAAAAGCAAATCAATCAATCCATTCCAGATAATTATTGCACATATTAGGTAGATATACGAAGAAAGTAATTTGAATTAAGATGTTCCATTGCACGTCTTATTTCAGCAAATAAAAAATATTTATTATAGGTATAGAAATCACACCAAAAATATTAATTGTTCATTTGCAGAAACTTATATGACAAATAATCAGTCTTTGACAAATGTATTGTACAAGTGCGTAAAAAAAATGTATGCACACTTTGAACTGTCAAAGAAAATTTATTTTCCAACCTACAATGTTAAATTTCTGGGAACAGAAAGGCTTCAGTCCAATTTGAAAAATTAGTGTACTTTCTGGTTAAACTGAATGTTCCAAATGGTGGTTCAAGTAAATGTTCAAAATGATGGCCTTCAGCTTCCTTTCCTAAATCCCATCTAAAGTTTGGGTAACTTCTGATTATATTCCACCCATCATGTGAGTCTGTTCAGTATTAAATGTTCATATATTTTAGCAAGGCATGATGACATCGCAATAGGTCTATAGTTCGTATGAATTCCCGATTGTTTACCTGGTTTTGGTATGGATATTATCACCACTTCTTTCCACTGTGAAGGAATTTTATAATTGTTCCATATTGAATTGTATATATATTTAGTAAAACTTCGTATCCAGAAGGAGGCCAGTGTTGAATACAATCATATGCAATACCATATAAACCCGGATAAGTTTTCTTTAAATTGTTAACAGCATATTCTAATTCATCCATAGTGAATGGCGATTCTAATGTGGATGTTTCTGGGCATGGTATAAAATTTAACAATTGACAGAGATTAGTTTCAACCGTATCTGGTGTCAACTTCCGGTGAAATTCAAGCCGATATGATATCTCCTCAAAAAATATTACAAGTATTACTTTGGACATACTTTTTATTATTTTCCAAGTCACTGAAATGGAAGAATCTTTAGTTAATGTAGAACAAAATGATTTCAAAAAATATGATTTTAATTTTTTCAGAAATCTCTGAGTTTTTGCTGCAGTTTCATTGTATGTAATGAAGTTTTTGATGGTTGGGTCCTCCTTATAATTTATATATGCTTTTTTTAGGTTAATTTACCCATTTTTGACATTCCGTTGACCACCAAGGAGAAACTATCCTTCTGGATCGAAAATGAGATACTGTTGCATTTATTTATTTCTGTTTAATAGCATTGCGAGAAGATCGAATTTGAACGTTACTGGCAACACTAGCGCCGCTGCGGAGATTTCATTACAAAGTAGATCCAGTAGGACAAGCAGCTGCATTTAGGTTTTCTAGACGCAATAACGGAGGGGACTACAATGAGGCAAATCACCGCAGAAGGCTTTTCCTGACCAACTCTCGAAGTAACGAAATTGAACGAGGAAACCCCGTTTACTTCCAACTTCCAATACCTAATTAAATATATTAAACATTTAACATTCGATACATATTAATGATCATTATCAGAACACAGGAACAACGCATTTTTTTTTGGGTTCGAACTGAAACGTAAACTCAAATAATGACTCTGACACGGCATTATGTATGCAAACAGAAGCCTGGGTATAAATACGTTTTTCTGTTTGTACAGCGTTTTAAAATACCAAATATTTTACTTCGCTTGAATAACGAAACAGTGTCTTTCCACAGAAAATAAACCTCGGGTGAAGGGGATGCTTGCGTAACGTAAGCTCGTTTTTATTCTGTGGTATTACCTCAAATTCGCATAATCAATGCGATTTGAATTATTTATAGGTTGAATTTCGTTCCGAATTGATTTCACGCTTTGAGTAAGTTTTGACGCACTGAAATCCGAACAAAACGCGTTTCGTGTTGGGATTTGTTATGGAAATGAATCCATAAGTTGAAACTCCTTTTGGCAATATGCTGATAAAATAAATGAAATTAAATTGATACGTTATTGCAAAATTATATAAACATGGAGATGGTTTTCGAGATTTGACAAATATGATAATATAAATATGGCAAAAAATATTTTACGGAAATGTCAATCACTGTTCGACGTTTTAGTTATGTTTTCGCTGCAAGGATTTGTGAGAGAAGGATACATCTGTACGCTGAGTTGTGCCGTGTTAATAGCATGTTTTCGTGTAGAACAGAGTGAATTTAATGCACTTGAACACCATTATGGTTGTCATGGAAAACAAAAAATATTTCTGTCTTCATCTACAACCTGATAGAGTAAGCTGAATCATATAATTAGTAAATAAGAATGAAATAAGTTCTATCTATGTTTTATTTTTTTTCTTAGTGATAAATACGAGTAAGCTGTCGTCTATATATCACATAAGAACCAACCCCAGTGGCGAACTGGTTAGCATATCGCGCTATGACGCCATGCGTACCGTGTACGAATCCCGGCTTGGGCATGGATGTTCGTGAGTGTCCATTCATCAATTTCATCATATCATCACTCATCCCCATCTTCGCAAATTAGCCAAAAGTTGCACAAAAAAGCAAAGTAAAAATAAAGCAAAGCAATCAATATATCACATAAGAAATATGTGTGGTACGAGATGTTGTATATTGTTTACTCATTAATTAAATTAGAATATTGAGTTTGATGAAGTAATTGAAAAATTGCATTTTTTAACTTTTCTTCAAATGTTCCACAAGTTTCCAATCTATATGTAGTGAAAAATGTTTGTTTTATGCATATGGAAATGGAAAATTGACTGTGATCAAGTTAAGCAAGGATAGTTTCTATACTCTTATCCTATTGCACATTGAAAATTACTAAATTACTACAAATTACTTCAGTTATATACGAGTTATAAAGTTATCCGTAATAAAATTATTTACTGAAGCGATGCAAAAGTCAGTACAAATGGGTACAAGGTGCATCATAGTTTAAAAAAAATATTTTCTTTAAATTTTATTTATTCAACATTGCTTCAACATTGAACCTTGAACACCATTAGACAGTATTAACTATATCAGTCACACAATTGAGGACTAAAAGTGGTAAACGTTGTAAGTGCCAAAAGCGAAAGTGTTTGGAAATCGCATCGTTCCGCACATCCGTAAGAACGTGCACACTACTGACCTCTTTACACGCCCTTGAACAACTTAGAAGGTTACCAGGCACATTTCACGTTTACCACACTACAAAGCAAAGCACATTTCACAGATTAACGTGGAAAACGGTGTTTGAATGGTTGTGGCACTTACAGCGTTTACCAATCTTAGTCTTCAATTAATTATACTTAAAATTTCAACATCTGAAAGCATTAATTAAAAAATATACTACTTCTCATTGTGTTAATAATTATTATTATTACTTCATATTTGCAGAGAGACAAATAAAATATGTTGAGAATTAAATTTTGGCAGTCATGTTAATTAATATAATATATCTTTCCAGTGAAGTGATTAGGAATATTACAATTAAGTACTTGTGTTTAACATATCATCTAAGATTTTAAGATATACCACATATATAGATTAATATGCAATAATACAAATGAAAATGTTCATATAGTGTGAAAATTTACAGCATCAGAGCTTCCCGTTTTATCAGTCTCATTTTAAGACTTTATGATACAGCCGAAAAAAATTAACTCTTCCTACAATCGCGCGTGTGTTTGTTTGTGTGTATATATCATATATATATATATATATATATATATATATATATATATATATTAAATACATTCACAAGTGTATATAGTTTTATAAAAGGTTTACATTTTGAGAAACTTTAAAATAATCTGCATCAGGCTTCGAACATCGCATGGCAATTCGGCTGCCGACGTCTGGTTCGCTGCATTTCTTCTTTGGAATCTTCTCGGAACAAGCTTTCAACTTAGCGTAATAGGAGGACCGACTCAACCGACCAGGCATTATCAAACTTGCGTGAAGCGAAGTTGCTTAATTACAAGTGCCTTGTTGTGGCCTTCGTCTTGCTTACCAAATGAAGTCAAAGTACATGCAAAGGCTTTCACGTCGAAGTTCTGGCAAGTCCGATTAATCCCTTTTGTTGGATGCGGCGTTGTCAATGAGACAGTGACAATTCCATTGGAATCAAGTAGACTTATCTTGATTCAAGTGGACTTCAGTGAGATATTCAATTGTGGTACATGCATGTAGTTAAACCTTTGATTTAGTTTGGGAGGGTTCACGGTCCCATTATTTGCTGTAGAGAATGTGTACATTTCACGAATGTTTATTTACTATTTATATTGAAATATTTATTTTGAATGAAATATAAATTATTTTCTTGTTCTAAAAAAATTTAATTACCGATTTTAGAAAGTTAGAAAATTTTAGTTTATATATTTGTATGTATGTGTTTATATATATATATATTGGGCATTACATTATTACGGGCGGAACACGCGGACAACATTTTTGATATTAATGTAACTATTCTACAGGTAGTTAAGCAACATTTTTCTTAATGTTTCTGTGCAATAATTTCTAATCAAATGACAATTTTAGATTGTTCACCTTCAAGATAGGATAAAGTTACAGCATTGCATTTGATTTTAGAATTGACGTTCAGGGACACTTTCACACACACACACACACACACACAGATATATATATATATATATATATATACCGGGTGTCCGAGAAGTATTTGTATGAAAACCAAAATTAACTGTATCCGCTATATGCAACATAGACATGAAAAATGGTACCAAATTCGCAATTTGCTAAAAGTGTCAGAGAAGCGACGCTAAATAGCAAAATTAAAAATGTATGTTTATTTGTTGTATGCAGCACATTTGTGCAAATAATTAAAGAGGCAGTCATAATATAATTATAATTAATTGATTGTTTTGAAATAATGACATTTTTTTTTCTACCAGTCTTGGCTTCTTGGATAATTGAGTAGATGAGGATGAGTGATGATATAATTGAATTAATAAAGGGAAACTCACACAATGAGGATGATTTATGGTTAGATGAAATTCATGACGGAAGACGCACAAAGGACATCCATGCTCACGCCAGGAATTGAAACTGGGAACTTTATTGGCGAGATCAAAATCGACCACTTAACCTGGTTATTTTCAGTTATCGTACTGCATTTTTTTGCTGTATTTCTGTTTTATTTCACATATTTTTCTTTTCATTTCTCTTCGGTTCGTCTTGTAAACAATATAATCATTCATATTTGGGAATTCTAACCTGGGATTCTTGAAGTGGTAGCGAGATGCATAAACCATTCCACTAAGGATTTTTCATTGATTGAGTTTGTGTCTTAAGTCCACTTTATGTACAGTAAGGATAATCGTGACTGACTGTACCTTAAGTTTAATACTGAAATTCACACTACAATTTTTTTTGTTGCTACAACCAGTGTTTATTTAAACTTGTAGGTAGAACTGCATGATTGGTAAATTCTAAGTTTTTTCAAACATACGAGGTGTGGCTGGAAAGAGAACTGGACTGTTGCTACAAAATCTTTTATTGGTTATTTTGTACAATATGAACATTATCTCCTTTAAAGTACTCCCCTGCAGTATCGATACACCGCTCCATACGAATCTTCCATTGATGGAGACAGTGCTGGAAATAATTTTCCGAAACCATCTTCATGACCTCCGTCGCTTTTGTTTTCACACATTCTACGGTCTTAAGTCTGGTTCCTTTCAGTGTTGATGTGACATTTGGGAATATAAAAAGTTACACGGAGCGAGATCCGGCGAATAGGGTGGATGTTCTAACACTGGGATCCCATACTTGGCCAATAAAGCCTTGTCTGACTATTCCTTGTGGGCAGAAACATTGTCCTGATGAAGAATCCATGACTTGCCTTTCCGCAAATCAGGTCGTCGTCTTCTTACTCGCCCACGAAGTGTCGTCTTCATCGTAATGAAATATTGTTGGTTGACAGTTTGACCTTCGGGTACACAATTCGAATCAAGTCACCTACATTTCCAATGTTTGATTCCGTTTTTATGCCATTCTCAATCACTTCTCGTCCCTCTCTAAACTTTTGAAACCACTCAAATACTTGAGTGCGTGATAAACACACATCTCCGTAGACTTCATTCAACAAACCATACGTTTCTGGGACGGATTTTCCGAGTTTGAAAAGAAATTTCAGATTTATACGCTGTTCCACTTTTACAATTAATTTCTTTTCCGACGGAGCACAGATGTACGGTTCACTTGGTCCACAAACTACAGAAGAACTGAGCGCCGCAAACCCTGGGCAATCACGCAACCGGTAGGCAAGATATCACGTTATTCACCCATGTACCGCTTATCCTTGATACGCTTGCCGTTTGTCGACAGCAACATCAATCCTTTTTTTTCTAGCCACGCCTCGTATGTAGCCTTCGGTACAATGAAATAAATATGAAAATGTCCACTCTAGTACATACACAACACATGCAGCGTGCTAACGTACAAAACTACACAACTTAGAGGTAGATAACTTTTTTGTTGCAAAATGTTTTATGTTTGATGCCTTGTTTCGACGCTGGGAACCCTCGCAAAACGGATTCCTGTAGTCACTAACGAATTGTATTTCCACTTATACTTAACCTATGTGTATACAATCAGGTAGATATCGTTTTGGTGGGTCCGAAGGAATTCCACGTTGATGCAAGTTTATTTTATCTAACTTCTTCAAATATCATACCAGGGTGTCAGACAAGATCGAGAGTCTTGAACATTAAGTGTCTGTCGCATCTCTATTTTCCAAAGATGTGTCTCATTCTCTGTCTAGTCCCGATTAGCCTCAAATGATCTTGTCACGTTTACTTGTGAATTTTTTACAAGTCAGTCCCGGTCTTCAAAGTCAAGTCCTTTTAGTACCATATGTAGAGTTTCTTTCAGTTTACATTAAAGTGATACACAATACACAATATCAAACATTATTTGCCATGATATATTCAATAAAATACTAAAGTACTTACTATTGTCCCAACAATTAGATTAACCTGCATCAATCTTAATAATTGCACCCAAACTTACACACTACATAACGCATACTTATCACCCCCTCCCCACAATACACTACTAATGACTTATTATTCATATTTTTTCAGAATATATATACTAATCAATTCAATTAGTTATTTTATTATTGCATAATCTTTGTATTTTCTTTATTGTATTATCATGATCATTATGTTTTTTTTATGTTTCTTTTTCTTTTATATTTTCTTAATTCATTGTATCTCTGACAAGGGTTGGTTGTAAGAACGGTTCATGATCCCGAAATACGCCTTCTTATATAGAAACAACTTCTATTCGATTCTAAAGTAAAAACGTACGCTACTATGATGATATGCGTTTACCCTTATCTGGTTCATTCAATGTATATGCCTGAATATAGTGTGATGTTATTCATGTATAATAGTTTAGTGGCGGAATAAATTCATCTCAGAAATTACAATATATACACTACTTTACATGTATTTCTATATCTCACACGGATAATGTTTACAGCTCTAATTTCATTACGTAGTATAAAACGTATCAATTACGAACCGAATTAGTAAGGTGCAGGATGATTGACAAAAATCGCCGCTGTAGTGCCTGAGTAGACAAGTTTGATTGCCACCCTAGCGGACTAATTAAACTCGGAGGCATTCAAAATTAATAATATAGGTGTGTACCAAGTTGTGATTCAACCACAATCTAAGTTTCCAGGCGTCCGTAGCAAGAGACGACCCCCCGGTCACCATTAGCCCTTTCACGCAGAACGCGCACTGACATAACTAATTTAAATTTTTGGGGATATTTGCATAAGGGAGAATGCCAATGTAACGAGGTGCGGTTTGTTTAAAATTTTCCTTCGGTTGCACATTTTCCTGATATAAAAATAAGGCGTACTTAAAATTGTTTTTGACTAGGCCTTGAATTTCCCTTTATTCTGCTGGTATTATTTATGTTTTAGGTTTATAATTGATCGATTATTTCGATAAATGAGATTTCACCCTTTATAAATATCGCATTGTTACTCAGAAGTTTATTGAGAACTTTTGGTAGCGAAAGTACCCCTTATGGGCATTAGTACCCAAATTTTAGTTATTAAGCGTCGTTTTTCTGTCACTTTTGGCTCATCTCGGCGACGAGGATTAATAATGATCTTTAAGCCCGGAAGGAGCTTGGCACGGGCCTCACGTGCAAATTGAAATAATGCCTAAAATATATTAGGCATTATATTATTGAACAGTACTACAACAATGATATAATATAAAGACAATAATGAGGCGTATTGCACAGTGGTTCGGATCGCACTGTAAACTGCGTGTTCAATCCCGAGTAGCCTATCTGTGCATAAAGTTTACTTAAAGCAACAATTCAATCAACCAACCAACCAATGAAGCCAACATAAAAGAAAACACAAGAAATATCTTTATTTTTTTTGAACTGCGCTAGTCAAATATAAAATGTGTTATTGCACAATGTGTAGAGTTTACGTTTTGTACATAAAAATATTAAATTTGTTCTTTGCTTGAATATAACATTCGTGTCTTTCCAACAGTAGTTTCATTAGACGGTGTTTCATTGCTGTTGCAAAGAGGATCATTTCTTAGCGCATTTGCCAGCCTCCGTGGCGGAGTGGTTATCACATCAAGGGGTCCCGGGTTCGAATCCCTGCCTGGGCATGGATGTTTGTGAGTGTCCATTCATTAATTTCTCCATATTATTACTCATCTACATATTCGCAAATTAGCGAAAAGTGGCACAAAAGCGAAGTACAAAATAAAGCAAATCAATCAATCAATCAATCGTGCATTCCTCAAGTTTTAAAATTATAATTGGAACAGGTTCTGGGATAACACCATCACCGAATAATAAATTTTCGCATTTTAGTGAATAGTATCCTATTACAACCGAACCCAAAAGGTAAATATGCAATAGCATTGAGGATATGAAATGGTGAATAAAATTGTCTAGGCTTCCCGTGCCTGAAGAGACAAACTGGAAACATTCCATCATGTCAATTTTTTCCTTCGACAGTTCCAAGGAATTCCCCAGCCTTTGTGTTGTGCATTATTGCTCACATTCCTGCCCCACCTTCAACCATTCTTCATATAAAAATGTTCCCACAGGCGGAAAAGAGGGTGCAAGAAAATTCGCACAAGAATTATACGCATCAACTACTTGAGAGCGGGGGATGAAAAAAAATACTAACTTTCTCCCTTTCTTGGCTGCGAGGGGAAAAAAGAGAAATCTGACTTCGGTCGTGCCTTCGACTAATGACACTCGCGTAACTTGTTTCATTTGAGGAGTTGCGCCAGACTGGTAATTCTGGAGCAGTCTGTTTGATATCTCCTTTTCGGTCGGTGCCCCTTTTTCCTCCCCCGGCCTTCCCATAAGCGAAAGGTACCGGATCCGAAGGAAGAGAGGCTGGGATGGCAAAATGGAAGAAAAAGTGAAAAAGAGGAGAAAGTTTTTGCGGTGCACCGTCGTCCTTAACATCAATCTTATCAACGGACTCTCACCGTTCCGTGCCCGGAAATTTGCAAGGATGGAAAAAATTCTGCCTAGGATGGGTTAGTGTTAGTGTGGCCAACTTCATGAAAAGTTACCAATGCCGGGTAATTTGAGTGTATTTAAGAATGTATATTTTACTTGCATCATCGGCCACTTTAGGGTAACATCTAATGCTGCAAATTTCTGATTCATTTATCTAATCTGCTTCGAAGACCAATTTGTGCACAGATAGGATAATCTGGACTGAACCTACAGTTTGTAATGGGATCCGAAACGAACACAATGTGCCTGTACCTGGTATCGAACCCGAGACCCTTTGATTATAAGACGACTTGGTTTGTATAGATTGTTGAAATAATTACCACTTACCACTACTAGAGTAAAGTAACACGTGCCATCACTTGGGACACGGCCGACCTCATGAGTATTCTTTGTGAGTGTTCTCTTACCAATTTCATCATATTATCATTCATCTCTATTTTAGCGATTGACCAAACGTGGCCAGACGTAAGATCGTGAGGTACGAAAATTTAGTTGCACAAAAAAATCGTCATGAAAGGCTACGAGGCTAAATCGTGAAAAAAAGGGCACAAAGTGCTCATCCTTTTGTGAAAATTTAGTTGCCATGAAAATTGCACTAAAATGTCGTTGAACGCTATAAAATCCACAAAAAAATCGTCTTGAAAGTCTGATGTTAAATCGTAAAAAAAAAGGGCTTGTCCTTTTTTTGAAGTTTAACCGCTAAATTTACACTACTAGCATCCCATTGTGTGGATCTAGTTTTATGTATGAAACAATATTAGGGAAGTACCGGGGTCTATATCCAGTAGAGGCACATTGGACAGTGGTTGTAATCACACTTATACGTCCAGTCCCGATCAGCCTATCTGTGCATAAAGTGAACTTACAATTGAATTAAACAGCAACATTAGCATTACTATTATAAAGAGTTTGAGTTTGATTTGGTGTTTTAAGTCCAGTTTATGCAGAGTAAGGCTAATCGGGACTGGACCTACAGTTGAAAGTGGGATCCGAACAACTATGTGCCTCCACCAGGTATCGAACCCGGGACCCCTTGATTACAAGGTGACGACGCTACCACTGCCCTATAGGGGAGGACTGTTATAAAGAGTAATGGGCTCACACTGTCCCCTTCTCTATCCATCATAAAGGTTTGTGATGCTTCAGCATTCAGACTCCCTCTACTTCCTCATACATCGACTTTACTGATGGTCTTGGTGGTATCATCCTCCTTGCCCTAATACTAGGGCTAAGATTTTGATGACTTAGCATATATTTTCCTTCTGATAAGGGTAATGTGTTCCCTAAATAAATAGAAATTCATATTATGATGAAAGTAATTAAATTATGGCATTTTAAATTGCATAGTTTAGGAATATTAGGATATTTCTACGTGATAGACCACATTCTCAAAGATTCTCGTTATATTCAGCATATGTTCGCTTTTTCAAGAAATAAAGTACAGCCATTTTCGAAGTGGATTCGTTGTTACTTCCATGTTCACTCAAGTTGTTGAATTTTTACAATTATACGTCCCGGTTTGTTTCCTAACAAATGGTGATAAAAATTGATTTCTTCCTGCTGCTATAGCTGCTTTGGAACAATCAGGAAAACCATTAGTGGACGAGATAGAAGTCGTGAATAACTGACATGATGCTTGTGGTGAAGTGGGACAACAGGAGTCAATGGAAATCAGGGAAATTTTGAAAAAAACAAAACAAAGAGTATCATACAATGTGATCTATTCAAAAAATTTCATTGGGAAAAAAACATTTTTCTAGATACTGCAGAACGAATAGCATTGACTACTACAAATATATGCTCCTATTGTGTCAGTCAAAGTACAAATAAGCTTTTCTCAGTACAAGGTTTTGCTGGCTGACAATAAACAATAATGTCTATTTGAAAATTTACAGATAATGTTCATTGTGCATTGCAACTCAGGGTTCATGAAATGAAATATGATTAGTATGTGAAAATATCTCGGAAAATATGAAAAATTGATGTTTGGTACAGTTCACTTGTAAGGGCATATTTCTCAAATTACAGTGTATTTTTTAAAAATTTTAGGTCATAATACCATTTTTTATTTTGCATATTTTTGGTGATTTTTATGTCACAAAAATCCTCGGCTTACATATTACCTTCAATTGTATCATGTCAAATGTAGCTTTCAAATCGAGGGATGCTACGTTTGCTTGGTAGTGTGAGGAAAGGGGAGTAAATCCACAATCCTGCCCTTGGCGCCAAACTGTCAGCTACGAAGCTACACAACACCATTCCTACAAAGGATTATTCTAGATGCAGGTCTCAGTAGTGTGCACATTGCAGTCCGCGGTGTACTACGTTGACATTTTGGTAATGCAGAAAGATTCACCCTAAAAGAAACTAATATGGATCGAAATACTCTAGTGATTATCCTATCGGCATTCTTTCAAAGTCTATAGGTTAATGAAGAAGTATCCAAGATGTACAAGGAAAGGTGACGTTTAGATGACCTTAGCATTAGTCCACCAATGTCAAAAATGGTCGTCGTCACCTTGTAATCAAGGGATCCCGGGTTCGATACCCGGTGGAGGCACAAGTGGTTCGGATTCCACTTTAAAACTGTAGTTCCAGTCCCAATTATCCTTAATGTGCATAAAGAGGACTTAAAACACCAAATCAATCAATCAATCAAAAATGGAAAACTGTTCTTAGAGTCTGCATGACTTTTTATTCACTCCCTTAGGCTGTTAAATAAATTTCCTATCTTTAAAGAACGCCTCTCACTAAATTATTTCTCTCTGCACCGACCAATGTGCATTATTATGCTGTAACAAAGATGATGTAATTTCCTGAGATAAAATTTTAATCCTACTACTGTGATTGAAAATAGAGATGCAAGGTTTTAGGAGAGCTTCAGGCCTTCCATATGTCCCTATCCTGAGCAAGATCTATATACTCATTTCCATATCTACCGATTTCCTTTAGATCCATCTCAACGTTATCCCTCCATCTTCGTCTTGGCCTTCCTACAGGTCTCTTACAATCAGGTTTCCCAACGAGAATCTGTAACCTCTTCTTTCCTCCCAAATTCGTGCCACATGGCCTGCTCACCTAAGTCTTCTTGATTTAATTATTCTAATAATATCTGGACATGAATACAAATTATGTAGTTCTGAATTATGTAACCTTCTCCACTCACCTGTCTCCTCATCCCTTTTAGGTCCAAGTATGTTCCTAAGGATCTTATTTTCAAATTATCTCAATTTATGTTCCTCTTTTAATGTAAGGGACCAAGTTTTGCATCCATGTTATAATGAAGGCAAAATTACTGTTTTGTATATTTTAACTTTTAGTTTCTTAGATATTAAACGAGAAGACATAAGTTTATGAAGAGAGAAGTAACATGCATTTCCTGAATTAATCCTGCTTTTTATTTCCTCTTTAATATCATTTTCATTTGTTAGTATTACTCCTAAGTACTTGAATTTGGAAACTGGTTCAAACGAGTTGTTATCAATAATTAGATTTTGATTATTACCTAACACTTGGTTTCTGCCTGTAAGCATATATTTAGTTTCATCTTTGCTAAATTCCAAACCTATCTCTTTATTTGCTTTGAAAAATATTTTAGCATTATTCTTAATTGTAACCATGGTTAACTCTTTGAAGGGTGGTGGTTACCTGTGGTAACCACGTTTTTTTCACCCCTTTGAGGGGCACAAATAGAAATTGCACTTCAATTTTGAAAATAATGCTAATGGTAATTCTTATACTTATTTTAATATCATTTCTATAAATATAATCAAACCCTGATCGTTCTTTGTCTAGATATGACGTCATCAAATGTGGTTGCTGATGCTAACCACCACACACACACAATTGGCTATACAGAGAGGCACAAAATGCAAGCAATACATAGAGAGACAAAAAATGTATTTTATTTGTAGCATTTATTTAGTGCTCAAACAAATTATGGTAATTACTTCACAGGTGGAGATGAAAGTCTGAATTTTGATATTGTTTCACTTAGTTCACAAGAATTATTGAAGGTAATTATAACAATTATACACAAAATTGTATAGCAAGAGATGTAAGAACAATAAACTCTTGCATGTGAAATGAAATCTTGACATTTGTTTACGAGATATGCTGATATTGGCTGATAAACTCACAACAAATCTCTTACTTCGAATGAAAATCTTGAAAGCAGGTGTTACGGTTCATACATAAGGGTACCTGGCATGTACTACATGACCAGATGGTTCGCACAGGTTTTTTTTCTTGTACTGCAGTAAGCACATCTCCTTGATGTAGACTTCTTTGGCTGATGAGCATTCTCTGTCAATCGGATTGCCGCATCCACCGATGGCTTGTGTTTTTTGACGGCTACAATTCCTGTGTTCTGCGATCGTGGACTGTCAGATTTCCTTGATGACACTATCTGTTTACTCAGAAGTCCCTGATAAACTGCTCTTCGGAAGTCTTTGTGACTGTGCTGCTCCATTTCCAACTCCTTATGAATGATAAAAGCATTCACAACACAGCAATTAACAAAGTGGAAAAACAGCCGGTGCCACCATTTTCTGCTCTTTCTGTCAGTCTCGTAGTCTCCTTTGAGACGATCGAGTTATCTACAAAGTTCATGTGTCTGTTGTAATCATCCAATACTGCAGGGCATGAAACACTGACAGTGGTACCATCTCTCTCTCTTCTTTGAACACTTATAACATTGGTGGGGTCGTGAACAGATGAGAGGAGGTTCACAGCTCGTTTATCCTTCCAACGATACACAGCAATTCCCTCATGACTTACTCTGACATCAAATTCACCCCTCTTCATTGTCGTCTCTGCTTTCAATTCTGGTAAATTTTTTCTGCTTGGATTTATTGTACCAACTGCATAAATTTGCTGTGCTTTCAGTAATACGAATAAGCGCAAGGAGGAAAAGTAGTTGTCCATGTAGACAATGTGATTTTTGCCATGTAATTCTTGACATAAATCTGTAACTACGCGTGCACCAAGTTCCTTTTCAGGCTTATTGCCTACTTTTCCTGTATACACTTGGAAACGCAAATTATAATAAGACTCATCGCACAGCATCCAAATTTTATAACCTCTTTTTGTGGGTTTCTTACACATGTACTGTTTCATTACGCTCCTCCCTTTGAATTTCACCATTGACTCATCTACAGCAACTTTTTGATGAGGTTTGTATGACCTTGCAAATGATTCTTCTATTAAATTTAGCAAAGGTCTTACTTTGTACAGTTTATCAAAATTGTCTTCCCCCTTCTTTGGCATCAAATTGTTGTCATTTACATGTAAATGGCGCAATAAAAAACTGAAGCGTTTCACTGTCATTAGGGATGAAATGTAGGAATCATGCAAATCCGGAGAAGACGACCAATAATCTCTATAGCTGGGAAGAACCTTTACGCCCATAAACAAATTAATGCCAAGAAATACTCTAATTTCTTGTCCACTTGTTGGTACAAAAAGTTTTCCTTTTTTGGGTTGCATAAAGGTTTGTGTGAAAAGCAATGTGATCTACCAAATCGTCCGTAAATAGTTCCTGGAACAAGGAATATGGCGTAGGATTCTGCAGGTCATGAATATGTTGCGAAACTCCTCCATCTTCGATGAAGTTAGGAACATCAGGCACGGAAGTAGTCTGAGTCCATGTCGGAGTTTGTGGCAGAACTACTGGCACTGAAATGTGAGACGAAGGAACGGGAACACTTTGATTCCGAAGAGGCTCGGACTCTTCACTCACACTATCACTGTCACTTTCTCCTGCTGTCATGCACGAAGTGTTATTTGGTTTATAAGTTGGATCGTCGTCTGAATCCGTACAATCATCCAGTTCACTTTCAGGGTCCGAAGGAATGTCTATGTTCTATCGTAGTTTTATCAAGATCATTGGATGCCATTTCTGCCTGACACAAATAAATGTACCTTGTATGTGCTGTGGTTAACGCTGCTAACCACATGCAAAATGCAGCATTTCAACAAACAACACGCAACAAAGGCGTTATATACTTATTGCAATCAACAATAGTGCGTGCAGCAAGACGAACCAGACACAAATGTACAACAAAACTTTCCTTACCACTGATCCATTCGTCAAAGTTAATAAATGGCACAAACACCCGAAAACAGCCAACAACGCCAACCACAAGACCGCCGTCTGTTGGCGGTAATCTTTTCAGAATGCAATAACTTTCTTGTGCTGCGATCTACCGGCAAGTATACAAAGTAAATCTGTGGCCAGCAGAACTAACCACATTTGCATGTAGCCTCACACAAATCCAATATATGTGGTTATCGCAACTAACCACTGCCCCTCAACCGGTGCAGTCGCGAGCAAATCCCTGCCCCTGAAAGAGTTAACAGAATTCTGTCATATTTTGAATTACGGTCCCAAATACACGTGGACCTCTCGTTAGTTCCTGCATGAAGAAAAAGTTTATTTACAACCTCTGTGCGAGCTAGGTTGATATCTGGGTGTAAAATTATTCTCAAAAATAAACCTACAAGAAGGTTTGACATTATTTTAAGTTGGGTTGTACCAAGGTGGATTGATCTCACTTGTACGTCCATAATAATGAACATAAGAATTGTGTAGATAGTACCAGAGTCAACTTTTGCGAAAATGCATAAATCTCATGATCATTTCATGTTGTTTATTACGTTCTAAAAATGGACAAAATAAATTAAAAACATTTACTGATGGTGTGAAGCTCATACAGAGAAAAATGTAAACACACATTTATCTTTATTTAGAAATCAATAATTTTTATAGAAGAGAATAGAAAACATTTTGTGAAGAAAAATTTAGAAAATACTAATCATGTTTAACCATAAATAGTGTCACAATCATTAAACTGTAATATAACATGGCAGCTTGTATTTTTCAAACTACCATTAAAAAAACTCCAAAATTCAGCTACAAAGATTATTAAAATTTTAAAGTTAGTATTTTAAATTTAATTTAGAGTATATTAAGAATATTTTATTTACAGTTGATGGAAAGTTACTTAAATTATTGTAGTTTCATTAACACACTCAACATGCATTCAACAGTAGGTACTGTATCAGAAACAGAAGAAAGTATATTTTACTGTCATCTAAAAATGGTATATTTTTTTACTTGCTCTAATCAAACTGTTCAAATATTTTACAGGGCCGTTTACTAGAAAAATTATTTCCATATAAAGACATATATCTTTATGTATGGTGGCAAAACCCATACTAGCAATTTTAAGCGTATTTTCTTAAAGAAATAAAAAAGTCAGATTTAAATATTAAAATCAACAAAAATGATTGTTTTAAATAACAATCATAAATTCTATCCACCCTAGGTTGTACTGATATGCATAACCATTCACTACATATTAAAATGTGCACAAAGGGCCTAGTGGTTACGTGACCGCCTTGTAATCAACGAGTCGCTGGTTCTATACCCGGTTGAGGCACATAGTTTTGAGATCCCACTTTAAACTGTAGGTACAGTCCAGATTAGCCTCATTGTGCATAAAGTGGACTTAAAACAACAATTAAATCAATCAATTTAAATATGCACGGGGTAACTTTACTTGCCTACATGTGTAAAGTACAGAAAACAATGTATTTAATTTGTGTAAATGCACACACATATTACATGTCATGTATCAAAAAAATGTTGAAATCATTTTTCTGTGTTTGCTAATCTCATATACTGTTCACAGTGAATATAATAATTAAGGATTTTTTCATCTGATGGCAGTGGCGGCGTTTAGGAGGTGTAGAGGCAGTTGCCCCCAACTTCTTGTCACTTTTGCCCTCTCGCTATGCTAAACAATATCTACCAAGGGAAAGTTATCTGTCCCTGCTCCCTGCTTTCGTACCTTGCCTCTTTTTAGTTTTGGTCCCAATCGTCGCCACTGTCTCATGGCGATAAAATAAAATCTTTAAGTGAATATGATAACTAAGAAATATATAATTTGTTAGTGAGAAGATAAAATTGGTGAACACATCGAAATTTGAAACCTTCAAAATTGTATTACGTACCTGGTCTTCAGTTTGGAGGGAGTGGTACACCTTGGTGGTCTTCAACTCTTTCCGTGAAGTCAAGTCCTGACATTGTTAGTTGTCTAATATCAACATTGTTTATATTGAAGTGTTCTGGAAAGTCAACAGGAACTGTGGATTTTCTGCTGTAACACACAGAAGGTTGTCATCGGGTTTCTTACGTCCTTACCTCCAGATTCAATCGATACACGTAAACAACAAATATTTACCGTATCATTTCAATTGTATCAAAAAGGAAACCTCTAAGAGAGTCACATCATCCTTGAAACAACTCTCAGGTCTTTTGTAAATAGCATTTTCCTCTTGGTATTACCGAAAAGAAATTGTTTGTGGTTACTTCTGTATCATTTAGCAAACAGAGATAAAGTACTTCATGTGTTTCGAGGAACTTTTAATTTTCCACTTGAATTACTCGTATACACATATGTAACATAAAATGTTTCCCTGTTATCAGCAAAAATCAAGCGAAGATACGTACATCAAAAAAGCAACGAAATGCACCATGTAGATCACAAGAATGTCCATCATACTGTAGATGGCAAATTATCTTACCGATACATTGTAGTTGTAAAGCTTATATGAATTTTCTCTCGATGATCAAATGATGCTATGTGAAATTTTGACACTGGGAATGTTAAGGTCCTTGGTGAAGATCATCATAGGGGTAACCCAAAATGTTTCATTACCTTGTTGAGTTGAGTTATTGTTTAAAATCCACTTTATGGACAGGTAGGCTTATACGGACTGGAACTACAGTTTAAAGTGCCACTACGCCATTGGGAAGGCACGAAATGCTTTACTCCCTTTTGAACGGACAGTACATCATGCTAAAAAGCTTAAACAATAGGATCACCATAATATATTGACCCAAAAATGCGACATCCCAAGGAGATCAGTTTCCCCCCCTTTTTCCTGAATAATCCGATAGCCCTAATCATAAAATTATTATTAACGTATTTTTTAATTTATTAAAACATTGATCACATAATTTATACATCATAAACAATAAATTAAATATGATCTTCCATTGACAAAGGTATTAATATTATTATAATCTCGGTATGACGTTCATAGCATATAACGTCCTTTCTGATTAATCTTTATGATGAAGTTGGGTATTCCCAGAAGTATTTAGCAGAAGAACCAGTCTTCTTGAGAGAAGCTTTATTCTTCATCAGCCGTTTATAAACCTCTCCGAACATTTTACCCCACATGTCAGACCCACAACTCTTGTTGCAATTCCGCAAATAAACTGCTTATTCACTGCTCTACAAATAACGGAAGATATACAAAACAATGCATCTTTTTAGCAGGAAATATCTCTCAAATTTAGACTTGGTTTCCAAGATAATTCCAAGGCTTTTATAAAACAGGAAATATACTGGCTTCTTAATAACATGAACGGAACGACCGGGACACGCCTCTGACACGGGACTGTCCCGATCTAAACGGGACGTGTGCTCACCCTATTAAACAACGTCTCGTGGTATTTGCTGAAGGTGAATCTTTTCTAGGGATTGTCTTCAACGTGACAGATATCAAAACCGCCTTGTACAAATTAACAGCATGTGCTTCGAGAAGACCAGAGCGAGACAATCTCTGTCATAGGGTATCATTATATTAATAAATGAAATATTGTACGGCTTATTTGTAACCCTATTAAGATAATAAATAATAATAATAATATTGAGGCGAGAACGAAATGTAGATGTGTCTGGTTTTTAAACATTTTACCTACAACCGTACAATTTCTTCAGACATACAAAGTATAATCTATCTTATTACTTACAGGTAAGCCATACGTATATTTTGTTCGTAGTCAGTCAGTTAGCAGCAACTGCGAGCCTGTGTTTCTAGGTTGCATATGTTCTGGATAAAATTCCTCTTTTGAGAGATCGGTGAGATGAAACAGATAAAAGTATATTAGGACATTGTCAAAATTTGTGGGATGACACATTGTATGAAGAAGCTATTAGTTGGATGTTATTAACAAATTTAAGTATTAATAATATACTAGCTTGGACACTAACCTCACTTAGTTCTGCAACAAATCGCTTCTCTGTCCAGCATTTTTGTCCAAGGGGCAGTATGACGGACAATATTCGATTGTTTTCAAGTAGAATTTCTCTATTTCGTCGTGAAATCAGTTTGCATTTATGCTTGTTAGTGAAAGGGGAAAATATGTTAAATATTTTTTGCAGAACATTAAAATGAATGCATTATTTCCTTTCTGTTGACTGTACTGGGAGATAGGTATATTCGAGACAAGAAATGAGAAGAGACTCCTTTCCGTAAGGAATTGAGAGCGAAACCAACATTTGTAACTCTTGGTGGGACAGAGTTTCCTAAGCCTTGTCATTGTTAATTTCATCTATGTTTTAAATACGAGGGTTGGTCCGAAAGTAACGTATCCAATGTTTTTATCATTGCAGGTGACCGTGTAGGTGATTGTTGGTGATAAAGTAGTGAAGATACATCATGAAATTATACCTGGTAGTTCGTTGAAGGCATTACTTTCGAAGAAACTCGCGTATTCGCGAGATACATTTTAATTTTCTTGAGTAGTCCATATTTTGAAGTTGTTCTTTGTGAACTAAGCATATGTCTTACATAGGTTAGAGTACATGTAGTTACAAACCCATGTTAAAGACGCTTATCATTCATCTAGCAACCAATGTTGATTTTTTAAAATTACATCGTTTATCTGTTTCCTTAGCTAATCGCAACAATGAGGATGAGAAATCCTTAGATTAAACTGGTGAAAAAACACTCACGATAGACATCCATTATCTAGGCAATTTCGATAACTTGCGATTGTTTGACTGATTGATTTGGTGTTTTAAGTCCACTTCATGCACAGTAAGGCTAATCGGGACGTGATCTACAGTTTAAAGTGGGATCCGAACCACTAAGTGCCTCCAACGGGTATCGAACCCTGGACCATTTGATTACAAGGCGAGGAGAACTTTAACTGACGAGCTCGACCACCGAGCTGGCAGTGTAAGCGTTTGTCGGATGTTTTGATGAGTAGATATGGAATAATTTTGTAATTTCGCAAAGTTTGTTGGTTTTTATGTGCGGATAGGGTGATCGGCTCAGACGTGCGGTTGAAAAAGGGATCCGAACCCGGAACCACACATAAAAAGTCGACTACATTACCACTACTACTTCGAGGAGATCTGAAGTTTTAATTATGCTAGTTAATTATTGCCAAACAAAAGTCAATGACGAGATGTGTGCGGTTATATCCTTTACTTCAGTCTTCAAACTTCGTCTTCGCGATTACCTCAGAAAAGTAGAAGCCGACGCAAAAATGTTGAAACGCAACAAGCCCTCCATATAATGATTGACTCCAATGCAGAATACTACTGTGATTACACAACTAGACTATTAAGAGCAGTTGCAAGAAATTCATTATCAATTATGCAGGTGATTCAAAAGTATCTAGACATTTTAATCAAAATGCATGTTATTGACAAATTTATCTGCTGATAAGTACTCTAGAATAGAAGACAAACTCAGTACATTTCAATGTGGTGGCCCTGTATGTCTAGGCATTGCACCCACTTCTCTGCTCCAATATTGCTGGCGTGTTCTCTTCTGTTGTTGTGTCAGTAGCTCTATGGCGTTGATCTTTACTTGGTACACTTTAGATTTAAAATCAAGTCTTGTGGATTCACGTCTGAGAGCAAACCGACCAAAGTTTTGATGAGCCACGGCCAATCGATCTATCGGGGAAGGTGTCAGCGAGATAGTCCCGAACGATTCTGCCGAAATGGTTGGGGGTTGCATTATCTTGCTGGAAAACAACAGTGTATTTTATCCAAGCCTGAACGCCATTCATTAGTGATAAAACGAAATTGTAAGGATACTTTTGAATCACCCTGTATCTGAATCACCAGGTCTTCAAGAAATCGGTTACAAAGGGGAAGACTTCACCTTGAAGACAAAAACGGAAAAGGTAATAATCTTTGGGTCTTTCGCAGTGCGTTTTATCCCGAGGGAACCTACTGTCCAATTTCCCAGCAACATTTACGCACTTACACGCGATTCGAACCGGTTGCCTTTGTTGATTTGCTTTGATTACATTTTAATTTGCCGGGAGCTTTCTGTTTGATCCGGGGATTTCGGTTCCAGGAGGTATTTTACCTTTCATCCTTCTGCTTTATACCTTTCCGTTGCGCAGTTCTTCTCCTTTCTGCCCTCTTCCGTTTCTTCCCGAACAGCGCCTGTGTTGATCTTTTCTTCTTTCAGCTAGGATTAGGTTCTTCCCCTCGAGACTCTCAGAATAGGCTACCCTCTCTTCTTCCGCTCCAGACCAAAACTTTGAACTGGAATCTTTGAGGCGGAAGTAGATCTGGACGTCGAAAAGCCCAGGAATCAATTTAAAATCCAGGATGAGAAGGTCTTCTGTTGGTTTCCAAAATGGGGCAACGCCCTGTGTAAGATAATAGTAGAGTCTGTGTTGGAAAGGGGTGGGGATGTATGATGTATAGGTATACACTTGCTATTTTTAAATTAGTTTTCAATGCAAGAGACATGGGTGGAGTTGTTGCCATGCATCATTGTTCTCATCGTTGCTAAGATTATATTCTCATCAACCTTCATCCTGTACCAAACAGGCCCAATCGCCAAGTTCGTATTTGGACTTATTAGTACACAGGTAAGTAGACGGTGCGTAATGTAGTACTCTGACGTATAGGGTTTTTCCAAACTTGATGACTTCCGTGACAAAGTGGTTACTTACCAGAGTCCTTTACGACTGCATGGGTCTCGGGTTCGAATCCTGTCCTGTGCAGGTATGTTTTTCTTCAGTGTCACTTACTCAATTTCATATCAACATTCAGTTTCATCCTTGCGATTAACCAAAAGTGGCAGAAATTTGAAGAAAACTAAATTAAACCAATAAAAAATGTTTCAAAATTTATAATCCCAATTCAATTCAACAATGTGCATGTTGAGTTATTGAAGAGTGTTATTTAGACAGAGAAAACGCATCACTCTAATCAAAATGCCAATTTCTACCAAATTTCCTCATTCAAATTTGGTAATGCCTCCTTAATAGTGGAATGACAATCACGTGGTCTAAGGTTTAAAAGCCAGTAGAGGTCACATTGTACAGTGATTCGAATTTCACTTTGAAATTTAGGGCAACTCCAGTTTGCCTCTTTATAACTCATGATTGAATGTGCTAAACGTAAATGTTGGTATTTTGAAACGTTCTCACAAAGATTACGTATAAAACCAATACTAATATTTAAATTAAATATGTTATCCATAGATGTTTAGTGTTGTATATACAGCCGGAAAGGATCATACGGAAATAAATCTCTGTTCTATTATGTTATATGCTGATGCTTCTTGATTGACTGATTCATTGATTTGCTTTATTTTACATCGATTTTTCTGCCACCTTTGGCAAATTTGCGAAGATGGGAATGAGAGATAATATAATGAAATTGATGAATGGACACTCACAAACATCCATGCCCAGGCCTGGATTCAAACCCGTAAGCCCTGGCGTCGTAGCGCGGTGTGCTAACCACTCCGCCACGTGGGTGGCTCTGGTGTTTCTTGAATAGAAAACAATCTGGTAAAGTATGGTTTTAGTAGATGGTTATTTCGAGTGTTTGATTGATTTGATTGATTGATTTTGTGTTTTAAGTCCACTTTATGCGCAGTAAGGCTAATCGGGACTGGACCTACAGTTTAAAGTGGAATCCGAACCACTTGTGCCTCCACCGGGTATCGAACCCGGGACCCCTTGATTACAAGGCAATGACGCTACCACTGCGCCATGGGAGAGGCCCTTTTTTCGAGTGTCATATTTGTGTGTTTCCTATTGGGCTTACTGTGTTCATAAATGTATAAAATCGGCAAAGTTAGTATTTTGTACATTATAAATATATTTTGCAAGTTAATCTATTTTGATAACCGCTAAAGTTGAATAGCTTCCTTTTGTTACTTAGAGGTTTCTAAATTTGCAGACAAGATTCTTTGAATATGATACCACAGTCTATTTGCCAAAAAAAAAACAAAGTGCGATACAAATGAATTTCGGAATTCGTATTCAGAGTGTGATTTGTAAGCATTAGCAAGTGTAATTTAGAGTGAAATTTTATTTTCAGATTTTGCATTAAAAATATTTCTTTGTTTAAAGTTTTGCTCAAAATGTATTGTAATTAGGGATTTTTTGCCGAATCTTTCAAAACATACTACAGAAAGTATAGGATCTATAATCGGGTATAAATTATAATGAATTGACAACATGATATTGCAAAATGATAAGATAATAGAAACAATAAGAGCAGTAAATTAAAAAATATGAGTAATTCAGGTGAAGGAAATGATATGAAAATAATTTCTTAATTCTCACGGAGATTTGAGGTTAATTATTTGTGGATTTACTTTGCTTCTCATTGTTGATTCATGAAGCATGAAAACCACGTCCTCTGAGATGCTTCTTCAAAGAAGCAAAGAGATGGTAAATGTTTGGATCATGGTCCAGGTTCTATGGTTGATGTTTCAGATTATTTCACCCAAAACCCTCCAGAACGTCACCTGCGTTGTGAGCTGTGTTGTCATGAAACAGAACGACTCCTGAGTCTAGAAATTAGAGTATCTTTTTCCGAAGTACTGTTCATACGCGCAGCAATGACGCCGGTGTCACTCGGATGATGTGAAGCACAAATAATGGTTGGGCTCCGACAAGAGGACCACGGGTTCTATGAGACAGACATTATGAACCACATGAAGCGGTGGAATAAATGCTTGAACTGGGAAGGAGGCTATGTTGAGAAGTAGTGCATGAAGTATTCTTTCAAGTGAGTCTGTATATATTCGCCTGTACCTACTGGAATTTACAGACTTTGTATTATTTTTTTCCAATCATCCCTCGTACATAACAACATCACATATATGGTAAATAAAGTAATAAAGAGAGAGAGAGAGAGAGAAGATTCTCTAACACAAAAATGTTACTGTCCAATACAGCGCCTTGAATAACGTAGTGTGGAAAACGACCCAAGAAACTGGTTCCCCAGACGGATGAGAAACATAGATGGCAGTGCGATCAATCTCGGTGCTAATTTTCTTATGAAAGTAATGCGGCTTTGTTAGTTTGTGGAATATATTACGTAGATTTGTTTGTCTTCAAATGCGGTACGTGAATTGATTAAAACAGTTATATTTGTGAAGTGATTTACAGTCACGAAATGACATTAATGTGGAAAGAAAAGTAAAATAAAATTAATAAATAAATAGTATGAGTAACACAAGAAGAAACATCGCAAAGTGATTCCGGACGTCAGGTGTTGGATTGTGTACTAGAGTTTTATTTTTCTATGTTATTAGAATATAAATAGTATCCTGAGAGATATTTCATATGAGGCGACAAACTACAAGTGTCGCTTGGAAGCGAGCAGTCCGTAATCAATGCAGCCTTTCGAACCGTAGGGACACAAGCTCTGACTGCACCGTTTCCTCAAGGAGATTTTACACCAAAGCGACACGCGACAAACGATACGAGGATTTCACACCAAAGCAACACGGGTCCTTCGGTCCAAGGCAACTTTCACACCGAAGCGACACATGTTGCTTGGAAACGAGCCAAACAAGAGCAACATTTCACATCGTAGCGGCATGACGGGAAGCACAGGCCAGCGTTCGGTTGGTGAAATCCTCAAGCGATAAGTGTCGCTTGCCCCTAGTCGCTTTGGTGCGCAATCTCCCTAAATCAAGACACACATTGCATCGCGCATTCGCGAACAACAAACCACCGCAACATGTTGCAAGCTATTGAGGAAATGGACCAGTTTGAGCGACGCACAAGCGACAAAGCGACACGTGTGACTCAGTGTGTCGCCTAGATCTATTGTTGTAATGTGCGGTTTTTCGTGTCGCCTATCTGTTGTTCGCACCTTTAGCAGCGATCGCTTGCCAATAGACTGAAGCCACCATGTCGCTTGTCACTTACTTGGGAACTCCCCCGTAGCGCGGCGCTTCGGTCTGAGCACCCTTCCTTTAAGGAGCTTTCAGACCGAAGTAACAAGTAGCACGCGAATACGCCGTATGAATGTGCCGTTTGCTGTTTGGACCCTCATGTGCAATGAATGCTATTTTACAGTCTGGAAGTTGTGTCACTAGTGTGACAGTGTGAACATCCCGTGTCGCTTGTCCCATTGGTTTGAAAGATGCCTTACACTCATGTTGATGGCACTAAGAACGTTTTGTGGGGTTCCCCTTGTCGTTTCATGGAATCATCATTATCATCGCCGCGATTAGTTTAAAGCGGAAGAAAAGAGACAGTAAATATCAAAAATACAAAATTCTTCAGTGTATATATCTTTAAAAGAAATGATGATGATGATGATAATAATAATGAACCTAATTCATACACAAAAATTTAGTTGCCAAGAGCATTCCACGCGTATTTTTTCTCCCGTATTATTAACGAAAGTATGACGCTAACAGGACGTGGTCGACTGTCTAGAATGTTCGTTAATATCTTCGCGACCACTGTACCAAATATCATAGCAATTATCACATTCATAGAAATGCTTCATGTAAAAGAATCAGACGTTGCAGCGAAAACTCCATTTACTTCCATTATAAGCAATCGAACACCAAGCACCGGGGTCAACACCAGCGCCTCTAGCGGATAATTTTCGAGTGGATCCAGCCAGAGCGCGCAAAACTGTGCCGTTTTCCACACTACGTTATTCAAGGCGCTGTACTGTCCAAGCTTATGAACATCAAGATACTTTTCTCCCTTCTGCCACTCAAGAAACATTATTTGTCGTCTGCGACATTCATCTTTTAAACTGTAGCGTCTAGATGTTCCCTTTGGAAGCAAGTCCGTCATGGACCCCTGCGGAGAATGACAGGCACGATTTTCCTCATTTTAGTACCAAACCCCGTGTCCCTTAGGTCCGCACTCGGGACGTTGGCCTTCTATGCCGTACAGAATCACCAGATGCATCCCCTGAGAGGTGAACTGCGAGCGAAAATCGTAAATATGTCAACATTTTCGCCAGATAAGAGATGTCCTGCTTTGCCTTAAAATAGAAACATAAAAGCATTGCGAGAAGAACCGCATGTTGAGTCTTGCATCCTAATATTTGGCACTTTTTGGTACCTTGTAAATACCAAGCTATGGTAGAAAAATAGTACAACACATCAAATAGTTAGTTATGAGAATGTTGTTTTGTTTTGACGTTTTGGTGAATTATAAGGAAAGGGGAACAGGTTTTGGTTTCAGTTTGGGAATCATGAATGCAGAATACTAGGAACGTAACTTTCCGAGAGATGAGTCATGATTCCGAGAGATAATATTTGGTTATAATTACTAGAAATAATTATTACCGTATACCTAAAAGTAACCGCATTACTTAATGTAAAAATTGTATAAAACTGTAGCTTCTTGCAAACATATAAATGTAACAAATACTGTACATGCACTAAAATTCATCTCATTTTATCAATATTATTGTTACTTGTGTCGCTAAAATATATAAAATATTTTATAAAAGTTCTTTCAAAAAATCTAAATGATTTTGAAGCCATAAAATATAATTGTACACAGTGAAGGTTCAAATCATGCTTATATTTTCAGAATGCGCACCATAACAGTATAGCAGCTGTATGATCGATTCTTATCACCGACAATTTTTTTTTCCGAAGACGAGAAAAGAGGAGCTCACTCGAAACGTGGTGTTAGAATACTTTGAAGCACTAGACAATGGATAATGTCCAATTAACATTGTATTTTAAGAGCCTGTATACCGAGAAGATAAAAGGATGGAAACTAATACATTTTTCTTTTACATACACTTTAAAAGTTTAAAATGTTATTCTTAGGCATATGTGGCAGACGTGAAAACATTAAAAAATATTAAAGAATGTAATTGAATTAGCAGTTAAAAAGCCACAAAGTAAATAATACATAATTGTAATATATTTGGTGAATATAGAATCTTTCTACTTACAGAGTCATGCTTATTATAATTTATTGCGTTGTTGTTCTTTGCTCTATATAGATGGAGTAAATTTAAGAGTTTATTTTTTTCATATCAACATGTATTACATGTAAAAAATGATAATAATTCAAGTAGCTTATTACAATTTTGAAACTGATCGTTGATGAATAGATGATTTCATTCGTAGGTTGAAGACGAACTTGTAAATGTAGAACTTCCGAACAACAAAGAGGTAGAAGGTGATTGCCCTCCCTCCCCTCATTTTGATCACAATTCAGTGCGTAATGTAATTTGCTAAATAAAAGATTTGGTAGGTTGGTTGATTGATTTGTTGCTTTAAGTCTACTTTATGCACCGTAAGGCTAATCGGGACTGGACCTACAGTTTAAAGTGGGATCCGAACCACTTGTGCCTCCACCGGGTATCGAATCCCCTTAAATGAAAGTTTTCTGAGAAGCAAAATTATGTTTGGAATATGATATGGAACATTATAGAAGCTCATAACTACAATAGCAACATAATTTGCAATGAGAACATTCCATAATGCAACCTCCGCATACATTTTATGGAAGTAATTGGTTCGCGCCGTCACTAATATAACTGATTATGTAGATAGATTATGGCCTTTTGAGCATAGAGTTGACAGGACTAGGGGCCAATATGCAAGGGTAATTGGGTGTCACAGGCTGGGGACAAAATAAATAGGCGAGGGAGCTAATGTTCCTGTGACTATGAATCGGCGCAGCAAGGTGGCTGCATAAACTAAGGCTTCCTGTGGCGATTCCTCCACATATTTCAATAACACATTCTTAAAATCCTCGTGGCCACAGTAGTGTTGGCGGATCCTGTACATTCAAGACTCTTTTTCTTCAAATATTAATAGCTTCGGTTATCATAGGATTCCAGATTTTAGATGCAGGATTCTGAATAATGGATTGTTAAGAATATGGCTGCTTCTTAAAAGGAGTCAGTAAATGGAAGATGCTTTTCCCCACATTACTACTAACGATTAAAAGTGGATGTGTATCCAGATACAGCTCTTCAGATATGTTGAAAAAAAGTAAAGTGCTCCCCTGTGCTTAGCACCATGCCATGAAGGCGTATAGGGGGTGTGGGAGTAACGCCCCACACTTTCTTGATCCGGTCGTGAGTGGGGTTGATGTGATCAGCATCACGCCCCTGACCGCCTTTACCCCCCAGGTACCCATGTTATTCGACGCTGCGTGGGCGCCGGGGCCGCTTCCATCGTTAGAAAAGTTCCCGGATGTTGATCTAAATAAAATTGAAAACAGGATATTTGGAGTTACATTCCTCTGTTTCACATACGGCGATATACTGAATCAACGTTCAGAATGTTCCCTTGCGTGGATTCTCGTGCTCAAGGAAATATATACTATTTACTGTCAATGAATTCCAAGTGGTAAAATTCTTTCTACTGTGGAAGCATCACAGGTGGAATTCGTATTTCCGAATGATAAGGGGGAAAAATGTATTCATTTGTGTGTATATTTACCAACATTGCTCTTGTACCAAATAATAATAAAGGTTTTCGTGGGAATATCGAGCTTTTGTTCCTATTTGTGTTAATATTGTCTGTGCTGTACACTATCCCCATACCTGTGATAAGGCTGTGTGTTTCTGTGTGCATTGTTCACTGCAGAACACTGTACAGGATAAAATCACCCACCTTCAGTGGGATAAGATAATTCAAGATCAGAATCTATTAATTAAAAAGGAACCTCCCAGAATTCTTAAAATATCATTTATATTCTCTTTCTTTCATAGCAGAATGCAATTTTCCTCAGTTCTCAACTTAAATATGTCATCTGTAAAATAACTTGAATAGTCAGTCCTACGTTCATAATCGGATAATTTTAAGCAGTGAGAAAGTCTACAAAGCTTTAAAGAATTAGTGTCTCTTTGCTAAAGCGAAATGCTGAAATATTTCTTTGTGTAGGAAGTTTATATCAACGAGTGGATTTCAGCGAGAAGACAAAGTATTATACAGGTAATTACAAGAGAAGAACGTGTTGTAATATTTTCTCGAGAAATTTATTGTATTCACAATGTACAATTGCGGTAATTGGAAAATGAATTTAATAAACAGAAATATAGAGGTTTGGGGAAGGGAGAGAAATTGCTAAACGATTGAAGATTATTATAACTTCTTTCGTTTTTCTTCTTAATTTTGTTCTGCCTCTTAACATTTTGCTACTTCATTAACGGGGATAATATTGAAGCAAGGTGTGGAAGGGAATACAAGGTGCCCAAACACGCGGTGGCACGATAGCCGAAGCACTGAATATATACTTTTTAAATAAGCAATAGTACATCAAGGGGCAGGCTTGCCTTGATAAAAACACCGCACGCCACTCCTTTGCGACATTTTCGTCTTTCACTGGCTCCTCTTGACACTTTCGGGAAGTCTAAGTATCCTGGGAATTATGCAAAATTCGAATCCCATACCGAAGCATTTAAACTCAAATATTCTTCTTAGCCTGCTCATTCGTTCTTGGTTCGCACACACACACACACACGCGTACACTGTGTTGTAGTCTCTAAATTTTTGCAGCATATAAGCTTGTTCGTGAAACTTTAAGCAGAGACTATGTATCGTTTAGCTTTGGATAAAGTTTTTCAAGTAAATAGGATAGATATTTAAGTTCTACAAAACAATATCATTGACGGTAGACTATTGAGGAAGAAGAAAAATATGATGATGATATAGCCATATTTGACATAAAAGAGATATATTGCTATAGAGAAGACATTTCTTAAATAAAAAAAATATGAAATGCTTATTTTTATGATAGCATTTAAACAGTAGTATTTTTAGGCTACAGTACGGCATATTGTTGTTTATCCTTTCTTGTTGACATTGGTATTGTGAATTATGAGTTTATATACTGTTAATAACTTTAATAATACTGATAATAAAATGAAATATAAGATAAACTTCAAAGACTATACTATGAATATAAGTCTTCTTCTGGAGCTGTTTTTACCTGTCTACTCGTAAACACTACAAAGTTCCTCTCTTGATACGCCACCATGCTTGTCCTTATTTAGTGGTGGCCAATTCTCCACTCTGTCTAGTAATGTGGGCAGGCAGAACTGTTTGATGGTGTGAGTCAAAGTGCAAAACGGAAAGTACAGTCACCGTCAATAAATATTGGAAACTTAGATCCTGAAATATTCACATCACTGCAATGCGTTACCTGTGTTGCATAACTTTAGGGCGTTGGCAGAAGTTCCCATTGAAAATTTGCTATTTAAATCACTTATCGCTGGAGAGTTAGGCAACGAACGTAACGCACTGCAGGGAAGCGAGTATTTCAATATCTTGGTGTCCCATTTTCATCGCCGGTGACTGTACATTGAAATATTTGGGAGGATGACGGAAAAATATTTCACATCTGGCGGATAACAAGGCCTTTGTGGTGTGGATACTGCATTTATTCCTGCAGGTAAAACAATCCACGCCCTAAGTTTTTAAGTTATCCTTCGTCTGTAATAACGTCGTCGAAATGGCAACCATGAGGAAAATTTTATTCCTGAACTATGTTACTTCATTACAGTCAAACATATTTCGTGGTAACTTATTTTCACTCAAGTGGAAATTTATAAGTATTACTATGAAATTAAGAAATAAAAAAATAAATATAGAGCCAACATATCCGCCAAAAATATAAAAAGTATAGCCATTGAAATTGAACCTTATGGTTCAAATGTTCTATTGGAAATTTTTTAAGTAAAATCATGCAGTTAATGAATCTCAACTATTGAAATTCTGAAACTCCCTGATATTTGGAACTGACGAACGAGACCTAACGCCCAGGAAATTATTTGAATGAGATGAGGAAATTAAAAGTCAACACATTGGTGTCTCCGTTGATGAACCTAGTGTAAAATTTCAATATGATCGTTGGGAACTGATAGATTAACTTTCCCGTATGGGAGATTTATTCTGATGATAACTTTGAAACTGGTAATATTTCTATGGCACAACTTACTAATGATAAATTAATGCTACGGAAACCTTCTTTAATGTCATATTTCTTAAACTCCTTCTTACTGAAATAAAGGTTAGGCAAAATAATCTGTTGTATTAAGCTTAATTATTAAGATATATGATTTGGGTTACATGTCAGTGAGTCATTAGGGAAAATTGATTGAGTTGCTTCTTTAAGACCACTTTATGCACAGAAAGTCTATTAGGGACTGGAACTACAGTTTAAAGTGGAATTCGAACCACTATGTCATGTGCCTCCGCGGGCATCGAACCCGAAATTCCTTGATTAAAAGGCGACGCCTTTACCACTACGCCATCGGGGAGGCCCTCTTTGGGGGAATAGATAGAACAGGTAAATAATGGGTATTTCCTACACACCTTTGATACACCAAATGCATATTCATGTTGATTCTTAAAATTTGTTGATCGATTTCACTCAAGCAAAATATCAGATCACTTCTCCACGTTAGTAGTAACTGAAAAGCTGGTGGTTGTATGGCAGTTTCCCTCGTCAATAATTCATGGTTCTACTGGTGGAAATTGCTTCAAACAGTTAACGTCAAATTTTTTACTGGACATCAGCTCATGTATTTGCCGAAATTTAGTGTGACTTCATTTCTTAATCTCCGAAATGTTCTCTGAATACGTATTCTAGAAGTAGATTTTGAAATACGTACCAGCAGAATATGGAAGAACTCACAACAGAGGGAATATTGATTCAACAATTTCAACAAAATATAACAAAAATTGACCAGTACTGAAACGTAAACAACGCCTATATTTTATTGCATTAAAATAGCTTAAATGTAGGACAATTATTGGAGCCACAAAGTTGATGACCTGCTCCCTTGACCCTGTATCTTTCTAAATCAGATACCATACTCGTGACGAAAAGTAATGCACTAAAGAAATTTAGTTGCCTAAGTGTTGAAAACATACGCGCACCCCCCATATATATATATATATATATATATATATATATATGTATATATAATCTGGCTCCGGACTGAGTTTGTACCACAATGACGTATGTTTAATTAATTTTGTGTCTTAAGTCCACGTTATGCAAAGTAAGGCAAATCGTCACTGGACCTACAGTTTAAAGTGGGATCCGAACAACTATGTTACTCTACATGATATCGAACCAGGTAGTCCTTGATTACAAAGCGATAGCGTTATCCCTGCTCCATCGGGGAAGCTCAATGGCGTTTTTGTTGATTTCTTTGTTGCAGTAATTGGCAATAGGTTTAATACGGTGCTTTTGTACTGATCATGCACAGGTCAGTTATAATGAATATATATATATAATATATATATATACGTATATATATATATATATATATAATACGGGTGTTTTTTTAAAACTCATGGTTTTCTTTGTTGTGTAAAATTTGTAAATGAAGTATTATTTCCATGCGGTTTGTGGCAAATGAATAAGGAAGGATGGGAGATTTATTGGAGTACGTTTACCGGTATATATGCATCCCGGGTAATATCGCCCACGCCTCAACAAAAACAGCAAATATTCACCAGTGTACCTTTCGCGTCTATATGGTCTGGGGGTTTGGATGCAGTGCGGAGGTTTAAGTTTCCTCCTGTAGATAGCACCGTTGTCATTGTCAACATTAACCAGGAAACTGAGCTGTTATATTGTTGTGCTGGAAAGTTGTGTGCTTTTGCGTAATTGTTGTGCTGAAAAGTTGCGTTATTATGATCAGGACACACAGTAAGAATAGTGTACTCCTTGCAGGAACGTGTGTTTATCGTGAAAAGTTTTTGGAAAACTGATTCTGTTGTTGCTACGCAAAGGGCATTCAGAAACAAATGTGCCTCACGTTCTGCCCCAGACAGGAACGCAATATTGTCGCTAGTGAAGATATTGGAAGAAACAGGATCGCTTCTGAATGAGACTGGGAAGCATCGGACCCCACGGGCAGGTGTTATTGAAGATGTCAGTGCTCGACTCTTGAGGTCGCCCAAGAAATCTCTCCGTCGTTTGTCCCAAGAAACCGGCTATAGCTATTCAACAAGTCAAAAGGCAGCGAAAACTGCGAAACTAAGGGCGTACAAAATTACAGCTGTTCAAGAATTGAAGGATCCAGATAAAGTTAAACGTGTAGATTACTGTAATTGGTTTTTAATGTTTATTGTGCGTAATCCTGATATTCTGAAAATAACGTGGTTTACTGATGAAGCCTTGTTTCATCTCTCTGTGTATGTTAATTCTCAGAATACACGGATATGGGCAGCTGAAAATCCACATAGTGTAATCCAAATTCAATTGCAATCACAGAAAGTTGGGGTATGGTGTGCTGTCTCAGCATCACGTATAGTGGGTCTAATCTTCTTCAATGAGACAGTGAACACAGACCTGTACAGGGCAATATTCATGGAATTTGTTGCAAGTTTGAACGACATTGAACTCACACAGGGTTATTTTCAACAGGATGGTGCTACATGCCATACATCCCATGACAGTATGGCACTGATTGAAAGATTCTTTGCGAATAGGGTTATTTCAATGGGATTGTGGCCTCCGAGGTCTCCAGACTTAACTTCACTTGACTTCTTTCTGTGGGGCTTCCTAAAGGGACGTGTGTACACAAACAACCCTACATCCCTGGAAATGTTGAAGCAGAACTTTATCACTGAAATTGCGAACATTAGCGCAGAAACACTATGTCAGACAGCCCTTAACATGGAACGGCGTGTTCGACTTTGTTTACAGGAAGGAGGTCGACACTTTCAGCACCTTCTTTAAAGGTGAGATGTTATGTCATATGTCTGTGCCATCAATTTTATGTTTTATTTATGTTTGAGTGGATACAAAGAAAGGAACTCATTTTCATTAATTCAGTTTAGCAAAAATCCAATACGTCAATGTTATTGTAGGGTACACTGGTGAATATTTGCTGTTTTTGTTGAGGCGTGGGCGATATTACCCGGGATGCATATATACCGGTAAACGTACTCCAATAAATCTCCCATCCTTCCTTATTCATTTGCCACAAACCGCATGGAAATAATACTTCTTTTACAAATTTTACACAACAAAGAAAACCATGACTTTTAAAAAATTCACCCGAAATATAACAAAGAATGCTATACTGTGTATAAAATATATTTAATGAGTAAGTTAAAATCATTAAACATTTTCCACATTTCAAAATAATCCTGATAACAAAGTTACACACAGCTAGAGTACGTACATTTACATCTAGATATTTTAAAATTTTACATTCGTAAAAGTTATGGAGAAGAAACTTTGCTTGAATCTCGCTTGTAGAAAATACATTATCTCTACACTAACACCCCGAGTTACGTAAGTAATGCGTTCCGTAAACCTTTACGTAACTTGAATTTTCCGTAAGTCGAATTTGTAAATTGCTTAAGTGTAACTTCGTAAGAAACTGCAAAATGTATAATTATTATATTTTATGTATATAATTTATACAGTATTGTTTTATAAATGAAACATCATGCAGCAGTATTTACTCGGATATAAACTATAAAAGTATGAAAAATATATAAAGGGATATAAAAACAAACTGAAATCACACCTCTTAAATAAAAAAATGTCTTGTGACAGCTACCTGCAGTTATTACGTAACTGTGAATTTGTGAATTTATGTAAGTCACGTATTACCAAAGTCGGGGATTACTGTATATTACTTATTGAATAAATAATAAACGATGGATTTCAATACATTATTTCCAAAACAAACTGATTTTTTTAAAAATATATTTGTCGCCAATTATGTCTATTTGTCCTTCATCTTGATTAATGGCAGGTAGTGAGTGCATAATTTTAACAATGCCTTACTTTAATTAGATAAACTTCTAAATTAAAAACTCGCATCTCGTTGGAAGAATTCTTATCTTTATCTTTCTCCATACATTTTGTGGAACAAACACAAAAATGAAATTCGAACTTCTCAGAGGGAGTGTTGGCGCTTAATTGGCTTGAGAAAGTTCATTAATTAGGCGAATAAACTATTCTTAGAAATTTATACGTGAGATCGAAAGGCCTTAACCATGAATAATAAAATGGATATTTTGGTTCATGTATCTTCGTAACTTTGCTTTTTGCTTGGATTTTAGGACATGTTTAAATGATAGATAATATTTGCTTTGTCAATTAAAATTTAATCTCTAAGGATAGTAATATTGCTTTTAAAAGTAAAGTAAAATATAAAGTGACTTATCATGTGACGCAGTGGTTAGTTTAAGATGTGTCGAATTCTAAACAATGCATGGCCGTTTCGTTGCGTTTGTCTCGTTTATGTAACTTACAAACTCATAAGGAGATTAAAATTGAAATTCATTACTTTTAATTTTTTTTGGGGCGAAACGCACAGCTGTTGTCAAGTTTAAAATTTGTTTTGTGCCATTGTTCTGTATATATGTATGTATGTCGCATATATTCAGATGCTGCACCCCTTAATTTGAATTGACTTCCAGAGAATTTGAATTTCTTAAAATATTTTTACAATTACCTCCTTAAATTTCATTTCCATTATTTCGATGTAATATCCATATTGTGGTAAAATATTTTATGCACCCGAGAAACTTAAATAGCAGTCCAACTATTTATTCAGATGACTACACTACCTAGTCAGTTAAAACGTTTTGAAATTCTTCCAGCATATTTAGGATGTATGGCAAAACAAATGGTAATGAGTAGCCACAATTGAAGTTGGCCTACTCAGAGCCATCTGGAGCCCCTTCGAATCAACGGATTGCGGTGAAACTTGATATACTGTAGAAGTGTAGAACTGTAAAAGCTATGGAGATCATGAGAAAGCGAATGCTGATGAAAAGAAAAACTTAGTTTAAATTTTCGCTACTAGGTTGAAATGTGACGTTGACTTAGCAACATCCAGTAATTTTAGTAGCTATATGTCGGTACAGAAGTGTTCAATATGAAACCCGACAATGCGAACGACCCGTTGGAAGTCTAAGAATGTGTGATCAATGGGTGCACGGAGCGTTTCCGTGATGTAGTTCAATGTGCACCTCATTTCAGTGCCACATTCGAACCTAGTGGTAAAAACGTGAACAAATTTCTCGATCAGCATTCGCTTTCCCATGATCTCCATAGGGATCTGAGGAGCGCAACTTTAATTGTGGCCACCCGTTATTTTCATTTCAAGTTACACGAAAATAAATATTTCTGTACTGCGGCTCGGTTCATTTTAAAGTTTTGCGTTGAAGTTTATCTCATTAACGTAATAGCTTGCGGTGGGTTGCGAGTGGTTTGTATTTCACATTGCGATACGGATACACTACGGAATGCACAGATGGAAATGAAATGGAATTGATAATATCTGTACGAACTGACTCTAACTGGAAAGGTATTACGGAATTGATAAAATTATAAGTTTCTTTCAGAATAAATATTGATTTTTTATGTTGACCGTGCTGACAAAAGCAAATGGTATTAAATTGTCATTCTCGGCCAATCGTGTGGGAAAGTGCTGAATGATACCACCTTGATATGCACCCACACAGAATGAATGTTGAATGGAAGATAATCAACTTTTTTTTGTTTTAAATATATTTATTTACATTATATGTTTCGAGTTGACTACCTTCTGACGTGTTAAAATTTTTGCGTTATTGAACATAGTTCGTTTGTTAGATATACTATTTCTGAAAGTTGGTTTTAAGCATGTTCTCTGCTCAGATAAGCTAACGAACACTGGACCTAAAGTTTAAATTTGGACCAATGTGCAATGTGTCTGCACCAGCTCGTGAATTACAAGGTGACTCGTTAGACGTATTCATATACGAATTGCCCGACCCTGTGGCCAAGTGATTAGTACATCGCGCTGCGACTCCAAGGGTCCCGGGTTCGAATCCCGGTCGGGCTTGGTTGTTTGTGAATGTCCATTCATCAATTTCATCATTTCATCACTCATCCCCATCTTCGCAAACTAGCCAAGAGGCACAAAACGCGAAGTAAACTAAAATAAATCAAATCAAAAAAATCAAATCATATACGAATTTTCTATTTTCTAGGTACGGAAAAAATTTATTCTAATAATTTCGTTATTTTAAATGTAGTTTCATCAGTGCATTTAATTAATTGTTAACATACATGAAAGCAAATATTATTGAATAAGACAAGTTCACTTTGTACATCTGTATCACAGACACAAATAGTTATATATATTTCGAAGTTGTATTTAGGAACACAATATTTAAATTCTTAGGAAATTCCTGGAATATTTCTGCGAAACGCAACACTTTCAAGAGATAATATCGCCAGCAAATAAATTATGATCACATCTTTGTTTTGTTTGTTTTTATTTATTAACGAAGGAGTAATACTTTTCTCATTTTGCCTTGCAATATTTACAAATGTATTCCCATTTTATACTTTAACATAACGTATAAATCTTAGTGTGTTGTGTTTTTATGAATTCTATTGAAATTACTCAGTGTGGGGTCCATTTGTTTAAGTGTCCATACAACTTATTGGATTTGCAAACATTATTCATCGACATTTTTTACCTACACAGTCCTAACTAAAGGATATTTTATCATTGTTAATGATGTCAGTTATAAGCTCCATGAAATTAGCAAGAGCGGTAAAGTTGTTATTTTTCGTATAGTTAATGGACACTCCTCTTCCCTCCTCTCGGCTCTCTCTCTCTCACTCCCCCTTATCTCTCTCTCCCCCTCCTCCCTTCTCTCTCTGTCTGTGTGTATGTGGGTTAAGTCCTTTCTGTCTCTTACTCCCTGTCCTTCATTCTCTCTTTCTCTTTCTACGTCTATCAATCTCTATATCATTTCGATGTTGTATCTCTCTTTCTACATTTCCTTCCATATCTCTCTCCCCAAATCTATCTCTTTCTATCTCTACCTTTTACTACTTTGTATCCTTTTAGTATGTCAGTCTGTCCCTCATTACTCTCCTTCTTTCTTTATCCCATTCTCTCTGCTTTACTATTTGTATATAGCTCTTCCTCTTCTCTTTATCTCTTTGATTTACACTGTTATGTTTTCTTTCTCTCACTATTTCTGTCTCTCTCTCTCTCTCTCTATCTCTCTCTCTCTCTCTCTCTCTCTCTATATATATATATATATATATATATATACCTAGTCTTACCATAAATACTGTCCCAAAGTTGTAAGTAAATAGACACAAAATGGTGAGAGATATTGTAATATCAGAATAACATGAGGTGCATGGATGCATTATGAACGAAAATCACAAATAATTATTCGAAATTGCCACCTTTAGCACTGACACACTTCTGAAGTCTTTGTGGCCACTCATCAATGGAATTACGCAACACATCAAGTGGAAACTCCGCAGCTGCCTTCTGAAGAGACCGCTTTAAACTGTCAATATTGGAATGTCTCTTCTTGCAAGCCATCTCCTGAAGCTTGGACCACAATTTGTAGTCCAAAGGTTTTAAGTCTGGACTGGCAGAGGGCCAATCTGACGTGGAAATGAAGTCAGGAACATTTGCCTCCAACCTCTGCTGGGTGGTGCGTGCTTTGTGTGCTGGGGCTGAGTCCTGCTGGAAGCTCCAGTTCTCTCCATGGAAGATGGTGTCGATAAGATTCTTGTATAGTTCCTCAAGCACTCACTGCTGGTACACTTTGGCTGATGTTTTTACCCCTTTTTCACAGAAATAGAGCGTGCCCTCATAGCAAATATTCCAGACTTCATTTCCACTTCAAATTGGCCTTCTGCAAGTCCGGACCTATACCCTTTGGACTACAAATTATGGTCCAAGCTTCAGGAGATGGCTTGGAAGAAGATACATCCCAATATTGAAAGTTTAAAGCGGTCGGTCTCTTCTGAAGGCAGTTGCTCATTTTCCAGTCGATGTGTTGCGTAATTCAATTGATGCGTGGCCACGAAGACTTCAGAAGTGTGTCAGTGCTAAAGGTGGCAATTTCGAATAATTATTTGTGATTTTCGTTCATAATGCATCCATGCACCTCATGTTATTCTGATATTACAATATCTCTCACAATTTTGTGTCTATTTACTTACAACTTTGGGACAGTATTTATGGTAAGACTAGGTATATACAGGGTGTTTCTAAAGGTCGTTTACAACGCTTGGGAGGTGATTCCTCTCACGAAAACAAGCAAAAAGTGTGAGTTCCATTTTTACGACTGAGGCTTTGTTTCCGAGATAGGAGCCTCGCAAAAGGCGACAAAGTGAACGTCACACCTAACTGGGACTAATACTATCACAGATAGAGAGGCGGTTCCAAGGAAATCATAAAGGAATCGTATGTGCTCAGTCCGGAAGTCACTATGAAAAGTTCACTGCACGCATGCGCAATGGAGTCCTCAAAGGAATTGGGGATTTCCAGCAAGAACATTGCATGGAAAGGGTATGTAACGCAGCAAGAAGGACCGTGACAATGAGAAATGCGTTAAAGACAACACATCCCGACCTCAAACATAAAAACATGAGCACGGAACACAAAATCCGAAAAGTTGAGCACGGTTGCATACCCCAGTTACACGAGAGGAATGAACGAATCATGTCATGTGGCATACGAGAGACACATTACTTCACCAGGAGGAGGGAAAGAAAAACACAATATCAGATCATTGCGACAAACGTGTATTTTTACACGCGACAACTACGTAATATCCCCCCCCCCGACACACACACAACAAACAACAAATGCTACAGTGTCTTACGCACAGACAGTGCGTGTCACTGTACACCAACTGAAGATGTCACTTTCACCACACAAATGGGGTGGGGAGCAATACCAAGAGTGTTCGCACACGATCACTGTGACGTAAAAGAGACCAGTTGCGGAGCGCTGCGCAGGCAAGTCTGGCTCTCGTAGTCTACGTATGTTTGAGCTTCATGACTTCTGTACCCGCGAGAGGAGCTCGAAGGGTTGGTTCTCTCCGACAGTCGTCCCAGTCGTGTTTGCAGGTGCTGGGATGTGATCGGCAGTTCGCTCTAGGTTGTCATACGCATTGAAGAGTACTAGTATGTTGTATTGAAAGAAGTTGACGTGGTGGAGTGCAGTGTGCTAGTGTTAAACAAAAACGATACTTTGCAGTTCCAGCTCCCTATCACAGATGGCTGCGTATACGACCCAGCAGCTAGCAGACATGCATCTCATGTATGGGGAGGCACGTGGTGATAGCCATGAGGAAAGGCGTCTTTATGGAGAACGCTTTCCACAAAGACGTTTACCATCTCACGCCTTCTTTCAGGCAGTGGACAGTCGACTGCGTGAAACAGGGTCAGTGTTACCACCGCGGCAAGAAGTTGGAAGACCCCAAAGTTTACGAACACATCAGTTTGCAGAAGATGTGTTAACAGCGGTCGCAGAACATCCTGGCACCAGTACACGCGTGCTCGCTCGGCCACGAAACACGTCTCATGTGAATGTTTGGCGAGTGTTATCAGAGGAAGGAATGCACCCTTTTCAACTGCAGAAAGTACAAGAACTGTTACCTCGTCACTTTCGCTATCGTATAGAGTTTTGCCAATGGTTGTTGCATCAGCTGGACACAAACCCTCACTTCGGGGCAAATGTATTGTGGACAGATGAAGCCATTTTCACCGGGATGGATGTCTTCAATAGTAGAAACAGTCATGTCTGGGACTTTGACAACCCACATGCACTTTTTGTGGCCCATCACCAGCACAGGTTTTCAGTGAATGTATGGTGCGGGATAGTACATGATCATTTAATTGGACCATACATTCTTCCTGTTCGCCTGAATGGTCGCACGTATCATGCATTTCTTAGTGAGGTTCTGCCTGAACTGTTGGAGACCGTACCTTTGGCACTGCGGCAAGAAATGTGGTACCAACACGATGGGGCACCAGCTCATTTCGATCGTAATGTACGATATTTCCTGCATGACGTGTTTCGCAATACGGTCATTGGTAGGGATGAGCCTGTGCCTTGGCCACCGAGGTCGCCAGATCTCAACCCTCTAGATTTTTTCTTCTGGCGAGAAATGAAAACCCTTGTATACGACACACATGTCACATCAGTTGAGGACCTCGTTGCTCGCATCAACGTCGCCGCCGCGACGGTAGCAGATACACCTGGCTTGTTTCCTCGTACTCGACAACCCTTGATTCGTTGCTGTCATCTCTGCGTAGAAGTGAACGGCAGACATTTTGAAAACCATCTGTGATTATCGCCCTCGGCAAATCCCAGTGAGAACACTCTTGGTATTGCTCCCCACCCCCTTTGTGTGGTGAAAGTGACATCTTCAGTTGGTGTACAGTGACACGCACTGTATGTGCGTAAGACATTGTAGCATTTGTTGTTTGTTGTGTAAGGGGGGGGGGGCGATATTATGTAGTTGTCGCGTGTAAAAATACACGTTGTCGCAGTCATCTGATATTGTGTTTTTCTTTCCCTCCTCCTGGTGGAGTAATGTGTCTCTTGTATGCCACATGACATGATTCGTTCATTCCTCGCGTGTAACTGGGGTATGCAACCATGCTCAACTTTTCGGATTTTGTGTTCCGATCTCATGTTTTGATGTTTGAGGTCGGGATGTGTTGTCTTTAACGCATTTCTCATTGTCACGGTCCTTCTTGCTGCGTTACATACCCTTTCCATGCATTGTTCTTGCTGGAAATCCCCAATTCCTTTGAGGACTCCATTGCGCATGCGTGCAGTGAACTTTTCATAGTGACTTCCGGACTGAGCACATACGATTCCTTTATGATTTTCTTGGAACCGCCTCTCTATCTGTGATAGTATTAGTCCCAGTTAGGTGTGACGTTCACTTTGTCGCCTTTTGCGAGGCTCCTATCTCGGAAACAAAGCCTCAGTCGTAAAAATGGAACTCACACTTTTTGCTTGTTTTCGTGAGAGGAATCACCTCCCAAGCGTTGTAAACGACCTTTAGAAACACCCTGTATATATATATATATATATGTTACTTGTTTTACACTCTTCTTAGGCATAAAGTCCACTTTATGCACAGAATGGCTAATCGAAACTGTTCAGGGTTCGAATCCATGCATGGGCTTGAAGATAATTACGATGAATAAAAATAAACTAAGTCCTCTGTTGGCTTCTCTATAGGTTGACCAGCGCGTCGTCTCACTTTTGCTCCACTCTCTCCTAAGCTCTTCTCTCTCCTCAATCCCAAGCCAAAGTTAGTCCCCTCTCAGCCTGTCTCCCCTCTATATTACCCAGGCCATGGAGACCTTCCTCCATGCCGAATCGTGTTTTTAATTGCCAGTATGCAAACCGCTGACTCCATAGGCAGAAGAAACTACCTGTTTCCTGAATACCCCAGGAGGTTTGCATAACACAACACTGTGCATTGTTTACATGCCTCAGAGGTTGAGACAACTTAGAAAAACAAGTGAATGCCCTGGTCAACATGAAGCATTCAGAGAGGCTTTTTAAAATAAACATATAATCTTAGGGATTGATACGATATGAAGGTTTTTCGTTGTTTTGAGCGCGGAGATGAGATTTTATGTGGTATGATTTATGACGTCACTCACGATGAATGCCTATGTTGTTAGCTTATGCTGTCACTTTCTTTTACGATATTTCAAATTTCAGATTTATTCAATAAAGATCCTGCCGTGTATATTCTAGAGTTGCAGGAGGAAGGTTCAGTGGCCCAGAACAAGAAATCTGTGAAGTGTAGCAGACGTTATTTAAAAAATATATGCCTTTCCTTTCGTTCGTGGATAACAAAAATTGATTACAATAAACGCGAAGGTGATAATTTAAAATTTGTATTGCCTTAATTTTCATGGTGATAGTACAGTGCGTTCGTTTTGGCTCTGTCCGAGATAGCACGTGTGCAACTTTCAACAACTCTTATAACACAGGTTAGTACTCGATATGCAATATAAATATAATTGTATCCATGCTAAAGATATGTGCGTACATAAGCAAGACGTTACGGGACGAAAATGCCGGCATCTCCGCTATGTCGTGCAATCTCGGCCTAGAGCCAAAACGAACGCGCTATAATTACGTGTTAAACTTTGATATCCGCAATTGATTTCTTGCTTGTATGACGAAAATTTGTTGAAATGAATTGCGAAAGTGGGTTCGGTATGCGAAGGATTGGACTTGCAGTGATCACAGGATAAATATCTCGTTTATGTGTGGTTTCCACAAGTTAACATTACTTTCAGGCATCTTAAAAGTACAAATGTGGAGATTTTAAAGAAAAATGTTTGAAATTTTCGAGGAAGTACGGTCGGTCACCAGCCCCTACAAATTTTCTACACGTTTAAATTTTGTGAATATTAATGCATTTTTATTTATTCAGACCTCCCATTACACATTACCGGAGTAACACACTGCTCTCAAATAACAACAGAGGGAAACATATCCTCAAAACATATCAATAGGTGACTTAAGCGAAGAAATACTTGATTACATTTTAATATCTTACTAAATACAATAATAGTAGAAGACCTTTCCTGTGATGTCTTTAACACTGAATAAATAGAAGAAAAATAGTTTATCCATTATTAATTTATAATCTTATTTTGATGTTTCCTTTTCGGTAACTACTTGAACTCTTAATGCTCTTATAATTTCATATTTAGTCATGTTCTTTTCTAATGTTAAACTCACTACATTTTCTCAGAGGTTTTATCGAACATTGTTTGTTACTTTTAAGTATAATCTCATTATCCGATGTACTTATCTTATTTTTTAAAACTAGTTGTTTCATCAGCACTCTTAACAATATACACTACTCTGCGACGTAGTGGCCAGCAATAGGTCCCAAGTTCGAATTTCGAGTAACGTACGGATGCATCGTTGTGAATGTCTCATCGTCAATTTCATTATTATTAGGACTGAACCGATACTCATCCCAATGTATGGGCATCGGCCATTATCAGTGGTATCGGTATCGGAAAGTATCGGTTGAAATTTATCTACCGATACCAGCCAATATATATTCCCGTCATTTTGGTCTTTCACGGGGTCCGCAAAAAGACCCCGAGACACTTTCAGAGTCTAATTATCCTGGAAATTGTGCAAAATTCAAACTTTCTTTTTATTTTGCACTCACTTTGAACGATATACTATATTTTATGATTATATAACATATATTTTAATATTCTGATGCAATTCTTAAATACTTTAAAGCAAATATATTGGTAAATTGATGCAATTAATTGAAAATAATATAGACACACCAAAATTGATCAATATTTTCATCGGTATCGTTGGGTATCGGAAAGAGTGTTGAAATCGGTATCGGTTCAAAGTGGTATCGGCTCAGCCCTAATCATTATGTAAAATAACATAGCAATTTCAGTCATAAAATTACATTTACAATGGAATTCAACGATTTATCCCTCTCAAACTAAACCCCACTACCGAAATATTTACAACTTTGCAGTTCACTTTCATTGGGGGTATATATTTTTACATTTATCTCTGCTCTTCAAGTTTATTCGTATACTTCTAACTTTCAGAAAGTTTGCTTTAATGCTTTATGCGTCACTCGAGCATCAGTCTAATAATAAGATATGACTTCATTCGAGGAATATATCAAGTGTTTCGTGAAAGCGCAAAGTTACGCTAACGCACTTTTAGTTCTTCGACCTTTAATTTGTTTCACGACTGCAAAGGGGAAAGCTAGTGAGTTGGAAGCAGAGGAAAAGTTTCCATTGTTTGGAAAGTAGTTCGATATTCAAATTTCTTCCTGGAAGAAATATGCCCGAAAAGTTGTAGCCAGTTCTTTTTATTCTCATCAAGTACCATTTTTATTCTTAGATGACGCATATTTCAGTATTCGGCTGAAAACTAAGAAGTGTATGGAAACATAGCCGGCAACTGCATTTTTCTTTTCCAAATTTGACTTTCTTTTAAATATCATTACTTAACTTATATTATTCCTAACTGCCTCACTGCTATTGGCTTTCTGAATCATTAGTCCTGCTTGACGAGGCTAAATGGGGCAATAATATTTCGATGAGAACATATAGTTCACTGCACAGAACGATTAAAAATAATATTTTATAAGCATAGGAATAGAAAAAATAAAGGAAATTATTCCTAATAAAGTTGAAATTTGGTACATAACTTCTATGCAACAGTAATAATATTATGTTAATGGAAAAAGTCATCGGTAATCAACTTGCTGGTAAGACAAATGAATGTTTTAACAAAATAACAATACTAGATAATTACCAATACCTTGAAATATATCTTTCCTACCACACTAGTAACATCAAACAACATATTAAATATTTTTACTGATCAATCACACTATAAGATCGCCATATTGGAAAACTGGAGAATAATTCGATTCAGAATGGAAGTGATTCAGAACAAATTGAAATCTGTCAAATATACTACAGTATGCTATGACAAAGTTATATAATACTTACACATATTCAGTAATGACGAACGAGATAATCATTATATATGAGTTTTGTTCCTTTCAAGTCGTCTTTGCTCCAAGAGCATATTTACATATAAAATTATTTAGTAACGGAATACACTAATGTAAAATCGTAATAATTGTACAATTGATTACAAACAAATAAATACAAAAATAAAGGGGAAAAAGTATAAATACACTTTAGCATGTCAGAACATGAAAGGAAGTAGCATTTAACATGTTATCTTACAAGAAAATAGTACGCATTTATTTACTAATAAAATTCTAATTCTAATACCACTGAATTGGGTAGTAAAATGATTTGTGTCTAAACATATTATTTGATTAATTGATTAAATTGGTGTTTTATTTTTTGATTTGATTTGTTGTTTCAAGTCCACTTTATGCACAGAAAGGCTAATCGGGATTGAACCTACAGTTTAGAGTGGAATCCAAAACCACTATATGCCTCCACCGGGTATAGAATCCGGGACCCCTTGATTACAAGGCGACGACGCTACCACTGGGCAATCGGGAGGTCTAAACATATTATTTGTCCTCTCATTAGGCAGGTTATTGTTTGGCGGGTCTCGTTATGTTCACAACTAAATCAGATTGGTCACTATCATCTTGAACACTAGTATTGTCATCTGCAGGTAACACACCAGAGAAGATCGTATATGAATCAAAGAGTTAATCATCTTCGGCGTTATCACGCTGGATATCGACGTTATCGACAATGTTATCAATGGAAACAATAATGTCTTTCATACAGGATAGACGTTAGTTAGAGCACATACTCTCAAACATTTAAGCCTGCTATCTTTGAACTAAACTTTTCACCCCAGGTTTTGGTACAGCCTGCTCCAAAGGACCTATTAAATTTAATTTGATGTGGCTGTACCAATGAATTGGACGCGACACACCACACCATCATATAATCATTTTTGTAGTTAAATGAATGTTGTTTTTGATAGTACCAATGACAACGAATAGAGCGTGAGTGCTTGTAGTAACTTTGTATGGTTAGGAAATGAAAATATGCACATAGGCATTTAATACAGTGTAAAGTATGGACAATACAGACATTGGTGCACCTTGAAAATAACGCCCTTTAAACACCCTTGTGCTTGGGGGCACTGTTCGAGGCGGTGCGGGAAGGCTTTCATGACGATCGTCTCAACATGTCATGTGGAATAGCACGTACGTGGGTCGTTCAATATATAAGTTTCCGAATGCTGTAATTTTTTTATATTTTTAAGATACATTAGAAAACTATACATACATGTGTAGGAGGATCCTTCCTCACTTCTCCACATATTCCCCATAGAGATTCAGGCATTTGTCCCACCGTTGCACCAATTTGTCCATACCCTTTGCAAGAAAATCAGGGCTCTGGCTAATGAGCACTATTCTCACATTCCACTTCACTTCTTCATCTGTTTCGAAACGGTAACCTTGTAATTCAGACTTTAACACCGGAAAAAGATGGAAATCACTCGGCGCTAAATCGGGGCTGTATGGAGGGTGGGGCAGCCGTTCCCACCCAAATTCTTCAATTTTGTGTTGTGTTTGCACTGCTGAGTGGGGGCGAGCGTTATCGTCAAGAAGAATGACACCAGCTGACAGGAGACCTGGTCGCTTATGTCGAATTGCGTTTTTCAGTTTATCCAATGTTTGACAATAACGGTCAGCATTAATTGTTCTTCCTCGTTCCAAAAAGTCCATAAGCAGAACGCCCTTAGCATCCATGCTTCTGAACTCCTTATGGAGCGAGCCCGCTTTTTCCGAACAAGCATTTACTTTTCGCCCTTGAGCGCATGCGCCTTCACGTCTGATAACGAATCGATTGTTGTTCCTTGTAGACGAAGGATGGCACTTGTCAACAATGTGCTTCTTTTTAATGGCATTGCTTTATACAATATTTTATAGCACAGGGAAACTTATATATTGAACGTCCCTAGTATTTCACGACATCTGACGGTTACCAATATTATACGTAGCTGTCCACCGTCTAAAACCACCTCAGAATGTTGTGTGTCTCTGGAACAGGTGCGTGGCGATCTTCATTGTTCCGCCACAGTGTCCGGTGCCTGTTTGGATGAAGGCTTCCACGGCCGCAATCCTCGTCTATAGCGGCCAACGCTCAATGGTATAATGATTGACTGACTCCCAACTCTCCACGGATGTAGATATGCCACACATACATAAGCGCATTCTGACAGGGCTGCCAACTCAAATTGGTAGATACAATACGTACCACCCTGTATTAGCATAGTTCCCGAAATTGGATACTATCCCGTATAATAGCTGAATGCAAAGTAATTTACATAGATAAAACGGATGGAGTAAAATGTTACTACCCATTTTTTTTTACTAGCGATATTTCAAAAGTAATACTCTTCTTGTTTCATTGAAATTCAACCCTCTGGTAAGTGAACATGCCTACGTAATGAAACCAAAATTTCTGCACAAATGAATAAAAGAATTACCTGCAACAGAGCTACGCTGGTAGATTTCGTGTTGGCTGTGGAACAAAATTCCCTCTTTTTACTATCCACTTTTTCCCTCTCTCTTTACTATTCTTTGCAGAAATTTGATTCCGGGAAGGGGTCACCAAATGGAAGCTCCGTTCTACTTTCTTGTATTCTCGGTGTAAAAATAGAATATATATAAAATGTAGTGAAATTTATATCCCTTGCACATACCGACAATACGTGACAGACTTTAGAATTCCAGTCTTCTTTCATCTCTTGGATATGCCCCTATTTGCAACAGCCGGTGTCGGTAGTAAGGAAAGTCTGTACCGTACACTTCAAAGGAAAGCAGTTTTCAGTTCTTATCTCCCTGTTGATATGGTGAAAATGATTTTTCTATTCAACTCTACTTTATACAGGATTCTAGCGTCCTCACCTTGTAATCAAGGGGTCCCGGGTTATATACCCGGTGGAGGCACATAGTTTTTTCTGATCCCGCATTAACTTTAGGTCCAGTCCCTATTAGGCTTACTGTGCATAAAGTGTCTTAAAAACAATCAATCAATCAAACAAATCAATTTATGTAGGATTTTTTTTTCGTTACTCCCTTACACTTCATAAACTGTTTGGAGGACAGTTGTTCTCTCTCTCTCTCTCTCTCGCTCTCTCTTTTTCTCTTTCTTCCACTTTTCTCTCTCTCCATCTTTCCCTTGCTCTCTTTCTCCCTCTTTTCTCTCTCTCTCTTTCTCTCTCTTCTTTTGGGTGTACCTCTCTCTCTCTACCTTTCCCCCTCATTCTCTTTTTAACCTTCCTTTTTTTCTGTTTTTTATTTCTTTCCTTCCCTCCCCTGCAGAGAGACTTATAAGAAGGCCAAGCAGATGATAGAATGATTAGTAAATATTACTTTGGCAGAATATTCTCGTCAGGTTGTATCGCAGACCTTACGAATCCCATAATGCAAGATATTATGAAATGGACTTCTATTAGTAAATTACATGAAGTTAAATACCCTAGGACTATTTAACTGCCATTACGATGTCACCAAAATGTCCACAAATAGCATTTTAGTAGCTTAAAAATATCTTTCAAGGAATAAATGTTACTCCTCGTTCTACAGAACAGGCCTAGCAAAAGTTATGTTTAGTCATATAATTCATCAAAATTGACTCAGTGTTTGGAGTAAATCATACCAGACATGCTGTATATTTTTTCACCGAATTTTATTTCAAGAACTGGTTAAGTAGAACTTAAATATTTCGTTTAGTTCGTTCGGGGACACACATTTCATTCTCCTCCTAAGCACTTTTCAACTCCAGAGATTTCCAGCGAAGACTTTTATAAGGCCATCTACGCAGAAGCTCACCTGCAGATAGCCACTTGAAACTTTCATTTGTCCACATCCAGTGAACTGTTCGCGACATGTCAAAGGGGGGGGGGGGAGGTATGTTGTCGCTACATATAGAGGAGGTGGAGGAGACAGGAAATTGAATTATAGACAATAAAATCGGACAGCTAAGTCGAGAGGGATCTTCGTTTCTATTGTCTCCGCTTATATCAAATCCTTTGAGAAGAAAAAGGCGGGAAACAACAAACAGACAAAGGAATTGGTGCTTTGTTGTTAAGCTCCTTGAATTATTCATCTGATAGGGTTATTGTAGGTCAGATATAAACGTGTTATGGAATAAGCATTGAAAGGTGGTAAAGGATTTATCCTATTAGAAAAATTAATATCAACAAAGCTGAGCATTCTCTGTAGTGTTAGCGACGACCGCTCATGATTTCATAAACACATGCTTCGTCTGAGTGGTGTGATAGCACCCAAATGAGAACCTCCTTTCCATTTAATATACACACGTCATTATCATTTTGACGTTATTGTTATTATTGTTATTATTATTGAATAATTATGTATTCAATTTTTTAATTTTGTATAACCAATTTTGACATAGTGATATACCTGATTGTTTAATCGTTATCATCACTTCAATAAATATGATTATTATTATTATTAGAACAATACACAGTTAATTGCACAATATTATATAACAATAAACAATTATTAGTATGAGAGATATAATAGATCTCGTTGGAACCTGTAACTTGAAGTGTTAATGTGCTAACTTGTTATGTTATGTTATTTTACAGCTTACCTATTTTATTCGTGTAACTTTGTACTTTTGTATTTGACTTAGTGCTGTATTAGGTTTCATACTGTGCTCAACAGTTATTCATATTCAATTTTTTTTGTAAACATGGTCAAGTGGAAGAAAAGGCTCCACAGCCTTAACTTCGCCATGTAAAAGAAGACGAAATAAATAAATATATCAAAACTTAAAATAAACTATTATTATTATTATATGAAGGGCTAGGCTGTAAAACATGGTGGGCCTCCCCGATGGCGCAGTGGAAGCGTTGTTGTCTTGTAATCAAGGGGTCCCGGGTTCGATACTCGGTGGAGGCACAAGTGGTTCGGATCCCACTTTAAACTGTAGGGCCATTTCCGATTAGCCTTACTGTGCATATCGTGGACTTAAAACAACAAATCAATTAATCAATGTAAAACAAGGTAAGTGACATTTTGGTCATTTTTGAGTTACAAAGTAAAATGTTTCATCCATCAATTTTCGAGTAAAGTTGCCATGTCATACAATTTGCATTGGACTCAGTGATACCTTGTGAAACCTTGTGAGACTGGTAAACGCAACACGAAAACAATTTATCTACAGTGTAGCTTCTAATAACCTTTTTTCTTAATGAACTCAGAAATGACAAAAAATATATTTTACCATGTTTTACACCGGAGCCCTTCATATGATTTCTCAATGTGGAAGGTAAAGTGGGCAAATTTGGGGAATTTTGTCGCTTAGAATGGTGTGGCTACACTGTTTGCAATCAGCTTACCATGGAACCACAGATAAACGTATTGTAGGCAGATATTAAACTCGGGTAGCAAATCATCTTCGCTATGATTTACTCTACAAAAGAAGTTCTGCTAGTCGCCTCTGAGAGGCTCCACTGGCACCCTATTGCTTTCCACTCCAAAGCAAAACGTTTTAAAGCAGATAAAGAGATGTCGCTGCTAACTTTCAACTCCAGATATCTGTGTTTCAATCCTCTGGTGAAGCGTGACGTCAGAAGATCCAGTGTCCCGTACCTTGCCCCAATTAGAACGAGTGATAGTAATGTAAGCGTTCGTCCGAAGATGTTTCAATTGTTGACTTTCTAAATATGAGTGCCATATAGACAAACAGATAGTAAAATCGATAGCCTTCTTTATATTAGATTAGTACTTGCAGGATGCTTGTGCCCACTGAATTTTATGTTTCCATCTCTAGAAGTTTATCTGATATCTATATATATATCTATTGGCTTCGATTATTGACTATAACAAAAAATTGACCAGTTGATGGAGAATATGGATACGGAAATAATTTGACAAGTTCTTTCTATCCGCCAAATTCGCATTGTAGCCCTAATACTTGTGTAGATATTAATATAATTTATATCGCGTTAATCTAGTATTTCCTATGTCTTCAATTCTAGAACAAATTTAGATCTTCACATTTGCTACTTTTCGAGATATCGACACGACACTTTTGATAGATTGTTTCCTCTCAGGACCAATCGGAGGGACTGATTGAGTTGATTTATGTTGCATTGAGCTATTATTTGGTAGACCTATCAGACAAGTAAATTTTATCTTTATATTTCTGCCAGACTCTAAGTTACCGATAACTGGCGGGAGAGGACTGACGGACATGTATAAAAGTAGGCAGACACGCCCATCTCTCAAGATTAGCAACTTTTTTATTTCTATTTTAAACCTTAGCAAATATCACGTAACCAAATCATTCCAACTGAGCACGTTTAAATTGATTATTGTTGTGAATGAAGATATGAATATCATATCATAAGCCATATAGAAGAAGCACTGTCTTACAGGGAGCTTTCAGACCAAACAAGCGACGCTTGTCTCCTGAAAACTATCCTTCAGAAAAAAAATGCAACTTTTCGAAGAGAAGCAACACGAAAGCTCACGTGTCGCTCGGACTGGGTCGTTTTCACAATACCCTGCGGGGTGTAAGGGGAATCCATCCTGAGGACACCCAAATGTCAACTTCGGTCGCACGTAGTACACCCTGAACTGCATTTTGCAGACTAGGGAAGATCTTCCGTCTGGACCCCCAGCCAGCTTCATCATCTGCGGAACACGTGTTGTGCCATCCCTGTATGTTTATGATTGTCGCTTCAACCATTTCATTTTAACATCGGGGTTGATGAAGGTCCAGGAATTTTAAATAAATGCAAATCCGGTCCAGGAGAGAAAAGCAGCAAGCGTAAATGGGTTCTGGACCGTAAAGAACCATTTTATTTGTAAACTATTTCAATTCGGTCCAGGAACCATTTTTCCGGATCAATTTAAATACGGTCCAGGAATATTTTCTCCTCATGAATTTAAATAGGGTACAGGAAACGTTTCTCCGGATCAGTTTAAATAGGGTCCAAGTTCCGTATTGAAATGAAACAATACGCAACTTGCACCGAATTTATATTGTGCGAGAAAAACTGTTCCGTTCCTGTTATGAAACACAATAGAACGTATGGGTTCCAGAACGTATAACAACCCTGCTTATCAACATTCATCCTCAGCTTTGTGATTAGCCAAAAGTGGCAGAATGTCGCAGTAAAATAAAGTAAATCAATCAATACCCTTCAACGTGTCACTTCGGTCTGTTATTCTTGCACGAGCTGTGAATGTATTGCTCTAGACTGGAGGGGCCTTTGTCGCTTGCCGATTCGGTATGAAATACCTGTGTGGTTGTCGCATGTTGCTTCTTACCTGTAGCCTGACGCTTGTCGCTTCGGTCTGAAAGCTCTAAAAAGCTAAAATTAATCCTAGTTCACACGAGGGGGAGAAGGGGGCCGGTTAGGCCAGCCACCTCTATCTCTTCGACTTTTGAACAACGAAAATTTTTATAAAAAATGAAAATCAATTATCTTGTTCCCTAGTGTGTTCTCAATATTTATGTATTACTTTTCTTCCTAAAAACGTAAATGTAATGTAAAAAGGAGGCAAAATACACTCGGTGGATCTATCAGGCGCCATCTTTGAAGGCGTGTTATTCGAGACACTCGTGCAAGTTAAAGTATATAATTGGTTGGTAATTATTATAATTAGTGAACAAATACACCTCCATAAACCAAAAAAATAATGTGATTTTTTTATAAATAGTATAATAAATAAATAATAATCATCAAAGGAAGAAATGATTCAATAATAAAATGGTTTCTTGAATTTTAATGATAAAAGAGCGGTGGGCCTGTGAGGCTCCCCCTCAGGTAAGTACGATTCTCGTACGGCACGGGTAAGCTACGGTGTATGTTTGTTCTCAACAAGAGCAGAAAACCGATATAGTGAGCTTTCTGTTTTATATTGATAAACATTCAATGCCGTGGGACTGATAAAGCTACACCTAAGAAGCATGAAAACGTAGCAGCAGTTGCATATCTAAAATAGCACACGCGAAAAAAATACAAAAACCGGTGAACGGGAAAAGCAGGAAGCTAAAAAAATCTTTCCTCTCCCTTGGGTGCCCCGTGCAAAAAATACCCATACGTGAAAACATTCTCCAGTATGCCGTCTGACCGGTAGAAATGGAGTTGTCGGCAGGAACTTGCATTAGCATTTATCAACAATGTTTCCTATTTCATGCGATAACGCAGAGACTGAAATGGCCTGTTTAAAATATTAATAAAAGTATGCCATAATGACGCAAATTTTCCTACACGAACAGGCAGACCTTATCACTGGACGAAACTTCATTGTTCCTGTGAATACAACGGAACAATCAGGGTAGGTCAATTTGCTTTTTTAGATATTCCTTGAGAAAGTTTCATGGAATCGGCTATCCAGAATACACTAGGCCTCTCGCCTATCCACACCCGTAATTAGAGAAGCTCACATTGCTTTCGTGGCGGAGTGGTCAGAGTAATGCACTCTGAATCAAGCTGATCCCAGGTTCAAATCCTGGTCAAGACGTAGACATCTGTATTTCATTATTCGCAGGGGGATGGTTTGCCACTAAACTATAGTCTAGGGGCTGCACATAAATGAGACGATGAAGGGGCAGAAGTGATAAAGACCATCGACTATTAATATTCCTTAATATTGTGACAATAGTAAAAACAAGCAACCTGTCAAGTCATTTTATTTGTTTATTTCAGGCCAGAATGTGGATTGAAGGCGTTTCTAGTGTTTAAAAGTGTTATTAATATATTGCGTGCAATTAGTAGAAGTGAAGTACAGTGATAAAAAAACTTTAATAATAATAATATTAAATCCAAGGGTTCCGGTTTCGATAGCAGATGGAGGCACATATTGGTTCGGATCCCACTTTAAACAGTAGGTCCAGTCACAATTAGCCTATCTGTGCATAAAAGTCGACTTAAACGAAACTCAAACTCAATAATAATAATAATGTGGACAGGGTTCAAAACAAAGGATAGTCTAAGGGCCCAAATTTTATAACTCCTTCCGATTATTAATCCTCATCGCGCTATTGAAGCAAGAAGTAGAAAAGCTACGTTAAATAGCCGAAAGAGAAATAATAGAGAGGCACACATTAATATGGTATTTAAAGACCAATAGTAAATCCACAATGCATTCCGTGTTCCGAAGTGCTCAGGACCAGATTATGTCCAAGTCTGCTCAAGATCCTTGATCCATAATAATATTTTAGCTTTCTTATTTGCTTGTGTCATATGAGAGATAAATTCCACCAACAGTTCTAAATATTCCCTAATTTGAAAGCCGAATTTGAACAAAATTTACAGCTCCTATTAAAAAAAAAAATTTGAAATCTCTGTCAAATAGCTTTTCTTTTCAATGAAGGGTAGAATATGAAAACTTCAATGCTGCATATGAATTAAGCATTTTAGCTCTACGTGTTCCTTAGTTGCATCTGTCTACTCTGCTTGTATTCGACATAACAAAAAAGGTTATTCCACAAAACCTGCTCCTAGTGAAGAAATATATTCACACACCAAATGCAAAACAAGAACAAAACACTGTGACATTTCATATGTTGTACCTCTTAGCATGACAATCAAATCTCCATCACAGGGATATTTAGCTTGGAAGGGATTGCTTCAGCATGAAAATTGACAACACCCGGAAACTTTATATGTACAGTTGTCTTGTTTCCATAATATATGAAACGCCCGACCCTGTGGCCGAGTGGTTAGCACATCGCGCTGCGACGCCAAGGGTCCCGGGTTCGAATCCCGGTCGGGCTTGGTTGTTTGTGAATGTCCATTCATCAATTTCATCATTTCATCACTCATCCACAGCTTCGCAAATTAGCCAAGAGGCACAAAACGCGAAGTAAAATAAACTAAATCAATCAATCAATCATAATATATGAAATGAAAATGTCAATGGCAACACAAGTTCTTTGTAAGTGAAAAATGCAGAATAACATTTCCAATGTTCAAATTTATCGTCATTCGCTTAAAGACTTCACCTACAGGTTCAGGTCAAGTTTTACAATAATGCAATAATAGCACGTCATCATGTGAAGTACGTGAATATTTTCAGAATGTCAAAAAAGAACAGATTAAAGTTCAAGAAATTATTATTAATTTTACATTAACTTGAAACATACTTTCAAATTCAAAGAATTATTTTTAACGAACAATTTTACGGGAGAATCTACATTACTCATTGCTTCTGAGACTTGTGAAGAACAGAGAAAATATAGCAACGGTAGAATATTATTTATTTATGGTACCGATTTACAATTTTACATAAAATGAGTCTACACTATTTCAACTTTAAAATTTACTTGCTCGCATTTAATTTTGATTTGATTTAAATTTAAAACATGTGAATTCACGAATTCATAATCTCTTCTTCGAATGCTCTAGGTGTGAGTCACATCCAGGTTATTTATCTTCCATTCTAATTTTCTGTTGGTTCTTCCTCTATTTTCTATTTTTTTCATATAACCATTCATCCCTAACGTGGCGTTCGCTTTATTAAGGAGTTTGTTAGAGGGTTGGAATTGAAGAAGTGGAGATTCCATTGCTGCGTTCTAACATGACATTTCATATTTGAAATGTCGTGTTATATTTAATAGTACCTCAAGATATTTGTACAACCGTTATGAACAAACACAGCTTTAATTTTGGTGAAAAATACTGAAGTTTCATCATTTTCTGCATCTTTGTTACAAGTCATACATAAGATGTATTTGGTCATCTTCTTTATAATATGGAGATCTTTAACGTATGACAAAGATTAACACCACATCGACGAAGGTAATGTACATATAACATCCGAATTGCATCCTCTACATACATGAATTAACATGAAATGGGTGTGGCCATTAACATCGGAAATCAATTTATCTCTAAGTTAAAATTTTCAGAGAATCACATGTTCGATGTAGCATAAAGTATTATATAATGTCATTGTTGTTAATTAATTTACATATCTTCGAATCTCCTTTCAGTGATATTTTGTAAAGTCATGAATTACGCCCGTTCACATTTTAGCAAATTTAAAAATCAAGGTTGAATTACAATGATAGATTAAAGATGTATTGCATTATTTTTGATAACATTAGTTTAAATGTTCATTTTATATTAATTGTTGCTCTTCAAAACCTGAGCATATTTTATTTAATAATGTACACGAATGTATTTTTATGTTTCTTTTTAAATATTTTATTTGAATTTGATAATAAGGTAAGGTATAAGGGATACATGGTATTTCAACCCTCTAATAAATGGTGGAGCAACCTGGGTGGTAAAGGCTGATAGCACTGGTCACATTACTTCTACAATTGAAGCATTCCACCCAATAACGCTGTATGGTACATTTCAGTGAATACTAGAAAAACGGAAAAATACATATAGTATGTTACTGGACTACAAGGGAAAGTAATAAAACATTATGCAAGCACAGTATCAATGTTTGAGCAATATACAACCTTATGAGTGGCCAGTTTGTAGCCTGTAGCCGCATGGCAGGCCACCAAAAATATCTTCAGTGGAATAACGCGGTATGTGCAGAAGTACTATGGGGAAAATGAACACCAGTACGTACGATAACAGTACCGAAATCTAATTGTATTGAAACAAAAACTTCATGTGTTACACCAAAACATGCACTGAACGTATCGTCATATGGCAAGTTACTCTGATGCAAGTGCTTTAACCTAAATAAAAAATAAATGGATCGGTTACACCAAAACACACACTTCACTCTGGCAAGTTACTCTGATGCCAGTGGTTCAACCAAGAGAAAAAAGAAATGGCAGGGTTACACCCATCTGCACATGGCACGTCGATGTAAAACTGTCAGTATTACTCGTCCATGTACTGCAGCATATTATAACCATCAGGCCTTCTTCTTCTTCTTTTTGAGTAACAGCGAGCCACGGTACAAGACAGGTAGGTTTTCTGGAAGAGTGTGTACATCTTCATGTACAAGGTATAATCTAGGATGGTGTATTTTGTTACATAACATTATTTTTGTCTTTGCATACTACAAACCGGTTTCATAGTACATATAAGACATTCATATTACCCAGTATTGTAGAATACATGACAACAATCCAAATACTGTACAAGCTGTACTGCCAAAAGGCAAGAGTTTCATGTACCTTACCTTTACTGCAACCGTTTCATAGTTCCATTTGGCCATACAGCGTTGTTCCACTTACCTTCGTTGGCTGCCTCTTTGTCATCACATCCTTGCCTTTCTACTTGTGTATGCTTCCCTTGCATCCATTAACTTCTTCCTTTTAACGTCCTTCCATTCAGAAACGTTAATTTAACGTTTTCTGCTTCCATTGATACGATGCACGTCGCTAGCAGACACTCGTAACGTTACTTCTCTGTGGTTCGGCATCTTGTTTGCACATACAGCGTTGTTCCACTCAGAGACCAGTTTGCCAGCATACCAAACGACGCATAAGCTCTTGCCAAAACACATCCAGAAACGTCGCACCAACTGTCGAAAGCTTTATGAGCGGCACCTGTCAGGTGAAAAATGGAAGTTCCTTGTTACATTGGACGAGGCATATGTTTATCTTGATGACTGTCACAAGCCACGTGCAATTTTTTATCGATCGACAGGTTCGAGGGACTTTCAAAGATGGTTCACTGAATGTAAGGAAAGTTTTGGCACAGGTTTCATGATCATTGCTGGATACTCGTACAATGGCAAGCTGACCATACATTGTGTTGCCAAAAATACGAAGGTAAATTCCGATTATTATCAGGCTAACGTTCTGACACTAGTTTATCGCCATGACATTCCCCACCTCTACGGGAGGGATCAGAATCGCGAGTGGGTGCATCAAGACAAGGCGTCAAGTCACACATCTCGCTCAACCCACCTCTTCCTCCAACAAATGGCAGAAGAAACTGGAATTCCTGTCATTCCTTTCACAGACATTTCAGTGAAGTCACCTGATGCCTCACCGATGGACTTTTGCACGTTTGGCCTACTGAAACGAGCCATGTCTCAGAGAAGACCCCGTACCATTGAAGGGCTATGGAAAGAGCCTCAGATGCGATCTTACTTCTCGCTGAGATAGCAGCAGCTCCGCGGCCACCGAGGCTATGAAAGGCACTGTACGAATAACCCCATCGTTGACCAGTCCCTGATCAGCAACTTCATCTACCGGAACCAGTTTCAAAGAAATTAATTTTACAAAAGCCTACATTAGATATTTATTTATTTGTTTATTTATTTATATAGCAAAAGATCCTTAACAGAACCAGTATACATTTATATATATACATTTTAAAAATTAGAAAAATACAAAACTACAAAACTACAGAATTACAATATTACAAAATACAAAGCAAAAGATTAAAAAAATATAAAAAGATAAAAATGGCAGTAGGTATGTTACACAAAGTAACAGAACAAAATACAAACACAATATAGTACAATCACAACAGAGTACTGCTAAATACTTTCAGATAAAAACATATTACACATATCACAATAGTCGATAAACACTAAGATTAATTACACAATTTGTACAAATATAAAATCCATATGAGAATAAATAAGGCATTACTTTAAATACATAGTATCGATAAAAAATAATATAATACAAACACAGCTTCAATCAAATTTACTGTGAATTTAATAGATTTGGCAATGAAAATATCTATATTTTTATTATTGAGCTATATGTTATAAAAGGAAGCGCGAAGTCTACTTTAAATCGTTAATAATATTATCTTGGAAATATGCCTGGTGGCCACAATTAAAGTTGCCCTACCCAGCGCCCTCTGGAGGCCATTGCAAGCAAGGGATTGAGCTGAAACTTAGTATGGAGGCTTTTTTATGCACAATTATTATTTGTAGTATATTTCAAACTCCATGTTGGTGTTTTAGCACTTCGTAGTGCAGAAGAGTTTAAGTTCAATGTGTGCAATTCCTAGATTTCAATCTGTAATGAAATAATTGTTTCCCGTCAATGCCCAGATATCTAATCCTATAATCAGTTCATTTATATCTAGTTATGTAATCTGCTGAAATAATTGTTCAATTTTACATGCACCAAGGTGCGCTTCTGTATGGGTATTGAGAGAATCATTCGGGCGCCCACAGATGATTATATTGGCCTAATATGCAGGCACCAGAGCCTCGTTGGCCTGCAAGAGTGCATTTAACGCACCAGTACGTGGAATAGAAGTTGACTTTTCTCTGCCTTCTCAGGTCACCCTCACGTGCACACGGAATTTGTATAATTCCTTAACCTTCCGGGACGCGCGTCGTTGTAAATTTTACAACAGTACTGCCATTTTGTTTCTAGCAAAGGCATTTTGTATCATTGCAACTTGGCGCCCGCTTCTATTCTTTTCTTTGACTCTCCTCCGCCACTTCTATAAGTTCAAGTAACTCTCCTAAAGGTTTGTGAGTGACAAATAAAGTTTCGAACAATGAGCGTCAGTGGATGTTGTGCATTTTACAACACGCGCCTTCTCGTGTAGTGTCTTCCTTTTTTTGTTTGTCGTACTGTTTGTGAGTGATTTTGTTTTTCTTCAACATGTCACGCAGATTAGATACAAGTGAAAGAGAACGATTTCTTCAAGAATCTTCAGTTGACAAGGACAATTTTAAATTAGTTTATATTTGATTTCATCTAAGTTCAAGTGAATTATTGAAATACTGTAATGAATAATCTCTTACGTAACTTAAGTTTCTTTGTATTTTTTGATAAAAAGAACTTGTCACCAATTTAAAATGATAGAATAATTTAGAAACTTAAATTGGTGTTTTAAGCCACTTTATGGACATATAGGTTAATAGGAACTGGACCTACAGTTTAAATTGGGATCCGCATCACTGTGCAATGTACCTTCCAAATTAATAACACAGTCTTAACCAATAAAAATAAATACAAACAATAAGAAGTAAAAAAAACAAAAACGTAATGTATATAAATCAAAACATACAAAAACATAGCCATGCAGAGTAATATAAATTATGCTTCTCAAAGCAGCTAATTTATGTATGCAACACGGGACTGCTCGCCTTTAGTGAAATAAGCGCACTTCCCTAAAGGTTAACCAACAAATTCCAATTGTAAATATCCCAACGCAACCAACAATTTTAAATCAATCAAATCAATCAATCAAATCAATCGATCAATTCGCCAAACAACTTATAAAAAAGCACTTTTATCATGAATTTGATACAATGTGCGAAATTAGGAATCTTCGAACTACTAAAACATGGTTTACCTGTCTAAATTAGAAAGTAAAAGCAATTTACTTTCCAGAGGATCATCAGCTGAGATTTTAGTTTTCGGCATATTTTTCATATTTTAAACATAGTAGCTTCTAAAAAAATCCCACCATAACTAGTACATGAACTCACTTAACCCGTTCACACGCCTATGTCTACACTCTGTCTCCGGAATCTCTAGAGCAAACAGGGCTGTGAAATGTCAAGGAAACCATAAATTGTAATGGGTTCTACTGCAGGACCTGAACCTTTCTCTCTCGCACAATATAAATTCGGTCCAAGTTGCGTATTGTTTCATTCAAAAAAGGTTCCTCGATTGTATTTAAATTCATCCTGAAAAAAGGTTCCTGGGCCGAATTGAAATACTTTAATTATAAAAAGCTTCTTTAAGGTCTTGAACCCATTTACACTTGATGATTTTCTCTCCCGGGCGGGAAGTGAATTTATTTACAATTCCTGGATCTTTAACACCCCAACCCTGGGATTGTTTAAAGAGCAGGAACCCATACATTCTAATCAAGCTATTTCGAGGGAGGTTCGAACAAAGTGTCTAAAAATAATAATAATAATAATAATAATACAATAGTATTACTTTTTAAAAAATCAAATTAATCAATGTTATATTTTTATTACATGAAGAGGTAAAAATACGGCTTAAGGATAGTGATGTAACAGCACGTATTCATTATCTAGCTTACGTATAGCTAAGGTCGAAATTAAAAAAAAAGTGCAAGGTAACCCACCCTCATAAATACGTCGTCCATTCTATTTGAATGGTTCTATTTGGTTCCGATGCATGCACGGAACCTTTTTTCTCGGTTTCGGCCTGTAATAACATATTTAGTTTTCTCTTTGCTAACTTCCAAACCCATCTTATTAGCGGTTTGAAAAATATTTTAGCATTTGCAACGTAATACTAGGGTTGGTTTCAGTTGCCAACAATATTTAAACTGGAAGCGTGTTACTGGCAACAGCAACTAGAAGTAATCAAGGAACCCGTTCTAGAAATTACAAATTGTTAATTTTGCGTCGTACTTCTCTATCTAATAGTGCGAGAGTTTACGGGCAATATCAGCGAGAAGCACGAGGCAAAGGCCCTGTAAAATAATCACACTTTCATACGTATATAAAGGGTCCGGCGATGAATGGCACTTTTATGCTTTCTACATCGCGATCATTGTTTAGGTAGTTAAATTAACGTTTTTCCCCTTTCTAGAAGTACCGCTGCCATACCCAACGACAACTTTAGACTTAAACTTGCTGCCCACTGCGTATAATAAAAAAAAAATTAAAGATGAATCACACTAGTTTTTGCGCTATTTTTAGATCACCATTCACCGTCAACCCGTCGCGATTAACCCAAGTGGTCGTGTACGTGAAGTTTAATTCGTCACCGTTTTAGTTCAACAAAACACAAGCTATTAACTATTCGAAGGATGTTTCTTACAATCTACATATGCTTGACAAGGCAAGGATTGTAAAAATATGTTACTCCAAAAATATCAATTTTAACAATCAATGTGCAATTTATTGCGTATATCATCAACAGAATATATATATCGTAAAGCATGCGAAGATTAACAATTAACTGTATGTATACTGAATGGGGCAAACGCTCCATGCGTCAACAAGCCCTTTAATTAGCCACACGTCCAGCGTGTATTCATACGAAAATATTCATAAATAAATTTTACCAAAATTCCCAGATCAGAAAATATACATATATGTATTTAACCACGACATAAACTGTTACTACTACGTAAACCATGAAAACTTTCCATGGTCTCTGTTATACGACACGTCTACATACTGTCTGCCTTTTATTCGGCAAGAAACATTTAAATGTACAATAATTCTTTATACTGATTCTAGCGTGTGTAATGCTACTGTTAGAGGGGTAACGGGGGTCAACGATTCTACAAAAATTCTAGTCAAGCAAGTCCACAAACATTATCAGTTAATTTCAAGTTGCCCAATTTGTACTGATATTTTTGTATTGCGAAGGAAGGGTTCAATTATCACGCAATCGCGGCACTATTTGATTCTCGAACACGACCTGCGTGTACGTTGATTTTTCACCTCCTCGTGCTCATCTTTCATTTAACCACGTGCGTCTAGCTTTTAACGAGAATATATATACATTGCATGAAGGATGATAAACGAGATTTAGATTTTAGTTCACTTTGTTCTATTTACGTGAGTTGATTTATGCAGAAACTATTATTGATTCAATTTGTTCGTTAGGCAAAGCAGAGTCAAAAAATATGGACAGCCACGTTAATGCAGCGAGAACAGAATTTAAGTGCAGAAATTGTCCGTCACTGGATTTATTTGCATTCCTAATGCCACAGCAGAGTATTACGTACCTCGTGTAAAGTTTCAAGTCTAAAACCCCAAAACACTATGCTCGACTTTATGTTCCCTTTCCATTCAGTAATGACCCATTTCACGTGGAAGGCAAAAGACCGCCTTCTTTTTGGTTAAGTCGTCTGGGCCATGGCAAGGCGGTCTACCAAATACTAACTTCAGATAATATAAAGGATAATGATCTAATTATATGTCTGTCGAAGGCAGTGAAACAATTTAAAATTAACAATTCATATTTGTACGACCTTGTATATTTGAGAAAAAACAAACCTTCAAGCATGTCATTTATTAATGCATCAAAAAGATGCTATGTTAATTTTAATCTAAAAAAACATTTGCTAATTGATTCGTTTGTGTGCTTTTCTAGCAATCGAACCTTTGATATCTCATGATCGCTTCGAAACAACAACAGATGCAAAGTTATAATTTCAAGAACATAAAGAATATCAAGTGCCCGTATAGGGAGATATTAATAATCTGGATCGATCAGTTCACCTATCTCTCAATAAGAGTTAAAATCTGACAACAATCTGCATTATACATACATACCAGCAACCAATGAAAATATATTATGTTGGTAAAATTTTTAATAAAATATTAATTTAATTTATTTATGTGGATGGCAATATAATGTCTTAAATTGTTGACTTAAGCTCACTTTATAATCAGATAGGCTAATCTGGACTGGGCCTACAGTTTAAATAAGGATCCAAACCACTGTTCAATGTGCCTCAACGGGTATCGTACCCGGTATCCCTTGATTACAAATATAACTAAACTCCTAATTAATTAAGTAGTGATAATCCTCATTAACAGTTTGAGAAAAATATGTTACCACTAAACCAGTAGGAATGTTAATTTACTGATTGGTGTCGATGGAATATGTCCCGGTTACGTATGCACCTTGAAGTTTTTATTTCTATCGTACAGTCACCGGCAATAAAAATGTAACACCTAGATCCTGAAATACTCACTTCACTGTGTGTAGTCTAACTCAACGGCAGCGGTAAAAGTTGCCATTGAAAATTTACTATTAAAATCATTATAGTTAGCAACAGGGAAGCTAGTATTTCAGGATCTGAGTGTCCTATTTTTTTGTCTGTGACTGTACCAAGATAAAGACTATTAAAAAAATTAAAGTTTTACTTACTGGTTTACGGAAATAATAGTGGAATGTTTTTGACATTTCATACCTTGGCATATGCCAGAGAACACTTTCTATATACGCCGAAACCTTCTCACTTTAAATTATTCTCTTTAACCAGCTGCTTTGTTCGAATATCTCTTCAATGATTTCATTTGTACCTTCACATGTCAGAGTATCTATCCCACCATCAAATCTAATTTTCCAGAGAGGAAGTAAAGCTTCATCGCATAAAAATTAATAAAAAGGAGTGAGCCTGAAAGATTGAAGAGAAAGGGAGCAAAGATGCAGGGTCGTCATAAAACTTGGAATTCCCTGGAAGAAGGCTCATCTGAATTCCAGCTATTCCCAGAGCAACAATGGTGCTGTTTCGTAGCTTGGCGACAACTGCACAATGACTTCTGCGAAGAGAATAAACAAAGAGGAAAGAGGAATTGTCGTTAATTTGGGAGGCACACTTTGATTTGGCTTGTGAGCAGGGGAGCGCCAAGAAGCTCACTGTGCTGTGATTGCCATATTGTTTGCAGAGGACAGATTTTTTGTTTGATGTTTGTTCTGTTAAATTTTAAGTGGACGTGCATTTGTATTAGATTGATTCTCCAGATATATCATTTTCCTGTTAAAGTATTTCCGGTTTGTTTGAGTTATAAGCCGACTTTATGTAAATAGGGTAATCGGGACTGGCTATATAGTTTAAAGTGGGATCCAAACTACTTTGTGCCTCCGTCTTGGATCAAACCTGTGGCCGAGTGACGTATACTGATTTCAAGATCGGTGATATCTTACTATAGCAGTTGGTCCTAGGCTTTGGAGGAAGGGAGAAGCCATGTGTAAAGTTAGACACACCCATTTTGCTGGATCTCAGCGTCTTCAATGAAGCCACGTTGCCATGTCGACGTTAGACAGGTTGTATATGCGTAAGAAATCATTTTGCCAACCCCAGAAACGACAACATATTCTTCTTGAAACGAAATAGTTTATTCACAATTTAAAATATGTTTTTCTATATTTTAGTCTCTACGCACCATGCGTCGCAGATAGCATAGCTAGCCTTAAATATACACACCCTCCCCTCCCCCCCACGATATGATTACAAGGAGACGAATTTATGAGTACGACGTCGGGTAGAGAGAGAGAGAGAGAGAGAGAGAGAGAGAGAGAGAGGGAGTGAAAGAGGAAGCGAAAGATGAGAGAGAGTGTGTGTTAAAAAATATGAAGGAAATTAATTTATGATGTCTTACGTTCCATTTATTTAATTTACATTCACGTTCTAGTAGACACAATTTTTCATTAGTTCCTGTTATGAAGCTATAATGCAGATTGTTGTCAGTTTTTAAACCTTATTGGGAGATAAATAAACACATCGATATGTATCGATTGTTTTTGATTGTTGACTACGTACAACATACAAATGGACAGACAGAAGAAAATCGATAGTATTCAAGTAGAATGTTGTCAAATTACAAATATTACTGCTGCAGCTGAATACAATTTTCAAAAGTTCCAACTAAACAAAATCCTAGTTTTTATTTTTGTGAGACCAAAGTAACTCATCAAATGATTGAGACTCTTTTAGGTTGGAGTAACAGGTTTTGTTCCATAGCTGTGAATTCATAATTTCCAGCTTCCTTGACTTTTCAGGTATATTGATATGTTCTGAGAATGGGTTGATTTCTCTTGCGGAATTATAGACCAGTGATGGACGACGGAAGGCAAGGGAAAAATCCAAATCACTATGTGCCTCCAGCGGGTATCGAACCCGGGACCCCTTTTTACATTTGAAAATGTGCACCAAGTAGTCATTGTAAACTACATTGCACCTCAGGGTTCTTATAGCGAAGGAACGAGAAATATACAAGAATACCTCTGTGAATGATATAGATATCTTAAATGTAAGTAATACTTCAAAATATCATGTTTTACATGTCTTTCTTCTACACTTGAATTTGTATGTAAAGCGTGCATTCATGACTCATAATTTGTTTTTAAAAATATCATTCATTAATTAGAAACTTATTCTAAAACCTATCTTTCATATGTTGTGACATTTTTGGGAAAGTTTGGTTCATCAGTGGTTTTTCATTTTGCACATTATCGATATTTTAGGTCATAAAAATTCTAGACTACATTTAACCTTAACTGATCTGGATACCCGATACTTATGCAACAAAATAAAAGTTCAATCTTACACCGGCATTTTTCTGTTGTACATGAAACATTTAAAGCACCATGCTTTCAAACCAAAGATCATCCTTTGATATTAAAAGGAGATCTGCATGCTTTCAACTATTCTCGTTGGACGCCCCTTTTCAGAGTAGTGGCAATACGCCAAGCAAAGCTGTCTCCATGAAATATTAACAACGATTTACTGCGTCGTGTACTCTGCCCCCTCAATTTTATACAAGGCAACGAAATCTGCAAAATCGAATCTTTCCACAAAATTCATTTCTACTTTCTGTGAACCTCAGGAAAAGATAATGTCTCTGCAAGATAAATATCTTCTTTTCAGATTTTTTTTCCAATCGAGTCGGGTCAAGGTCGCTGTAGGAAAAATTGAGGAAGGTTTATTGCCAAATGGAGTTCCAGATGGTTCATGGTAGCGATAGATTATCTCAAAGTTCTTCGTAGTACAAATTTTTAATGCCCCGAACGCCAGGGATAGACAATATTTTAAATCCATATTAATGTGCTACATATCTCATGTTTTTATTATGGTTAATATTTCACAGTGAGTTTTGCAATAATGAAAATATTAATTTTTGTTATTCGAGGATATTTTTCTTGTGTTTTATAATATCCCAACTAAAAACAGGGCGATCATCCTGGTTACATATTAGTTTCGTTGATTTATAGTTAACCAAATAAACAAATATGATGTGCATTCTGTGTTGCGTTTTCCAGTGCTCCAAACAAAAATTTTTAGCTTCACTTTTCGATTGTGTAAACAACGAAGCAATAAATAAAGTTGCTTCTCATACGATATTCTCTTTTTTCATTAATTATTTTTCAACCACTAATTTTTAAAAAAAGCATTGGTTTAAAAGTACTAATTTTATATTCAACTTGAAAACATAAAAGACACATGAATCCTGCCACTTAGATGCTTTGATCGATTTGATTGATTTGTTCTTTTAAGTCCACTTTATGCACAGTAAGGATAATCGGGATTAGACCTACAGTTTAAAGTGGGATCCGAACCACTATGTGCCTTCACCGGGTATCGAACCCGGGACCCGCCACATGGATGCGATCTACGATACTACATTATAATACGATATACACAAAATATATCAGGAGAATGTATGATTGTCGACATGTATGACACTATGATGTGATACTTTGAGGCTTTGAAAAAAATGTAAGTATAATAATGTTAGTCGGAAGTATTTTATAACTTTTCTTCATTCTCTGTCAGACAAAATTCATTATAGTCATAGGCAGATGTACGTTGGGAACGGTTGGTGAGTCTATACCCATCTCAAACACAAACAAATACATTAAAGAAGGGTCTTGAGTCGTAGTCAATTAAGAATCGTTCGTTCAACGAACAAGTTCTGCACTCTACTTTGTGTATTGGCTGAAATTCAAATTGGTTTTATTTATTCTTTGTTGTCATTTCTACTAAAATATGTTTTACTTTGAAAATGTACTTCATCAGATTTTTTTTTATTCTAAAGTTTTCTTGATATGATATCCATCAACAGTTCTGAATTTTAAACTTCGTTAGTTGGTTTTGAGAACTTATTAGGTTTTAGTTATTATTATACATAAATTGTGTTATTTATTATTTGGTGTCGTTTCTACTAAAATATGTTTCATTGTAAAAATGTACTACATACATCAATTTTTAGATTCTAATCTTTTGTTTATATATTGTCCACAAAACTAATATACACGTGTCTGTGTTTTACTCTGAACCTAACGATACCCAATCAGCACACACATCTACACCATAACTCTACGTCCGCCCGTAGCTATGATATTATCTGTCAGTGGCGGCGATTGGGTTCCAAAACCGTGGGGGTGGGCAATGTGTCAAAACTGACGAGGGGGCAAATACAGTATATTTCCCTTTGTATATAAGGTTTATCATAGTGCTGGGGCAAAAGTGGAGAAAGATGGGGCAACTGCCCCCCTCGCCCTTCTAACCGCCGCCACTGTTTAGAAATGCTGGTAAAAAGCGGTATTGAGGATAAAATATTCAGAACATTTTTAACTTGATGTCCTTCAGGTGAGATCACTTTAATTTTTCATTGTGTTTTATCTGTGTTTTCCACGTCTTAGGTTAATTGCGACAATAAGGATGAAAGATGAACAGATAATGGAATAGCCAAGCCTTGATCAGGGTTAGTATGTGTATGTATGGCTACTTAATCAGCATTTCTTGCATCAAAATAATGGTATTACAGGGAATACATTTTCTGCAATGACAAATTAACTGAACAGCAATTGATAAATATCTTATTACTCGCCAAGTTACTCATTTTTACATATAGTGAAAAATTCAATTGGCATTTGGCATTCTAAGTATTAATGTAACAAAAGAAAGAGATGTGCAAGGTAACAAAAGGTTTTAAAGTGACTATATGAACTTTGCATTATTCTCACTGAAACGACAAGGCAAAGAACTTGACAATCCACGAGGGATAACATTTTCGGAACTTTGTCGAAAACTTCCTAAGGCATTTTTCTTCAGGCATTTGTTTCAAGAGAAGCAAAAAAAGACATATATGTCACTTTTTCAGAACCGACACAGCCATTTTGCTCATAAAAAGTATCTTATGCATTCCTATTCCAGCTTGCCTTTTTTTTGCTGAAAAAGCTGCTATTTTTCCTTTCTTAAAACTACTTTCTTCTGAAACTCAAGAACTCTTCATATATATTTCAAGCGTCTCTCCTTCGTAAAGGAAATTGTTGTGACGCTTGGAAATATTACATCGCCTTGTTCTCTTTTGTGTCATGAACTTCCATTCTCATATTCTGTACTCCGGCGGCCTCATTTCAGGGACATTTCAACACTCTGACACAATATAACAGGTTATTACTAACAACCACGACTCCGACCCACACACTCAATGCAGCTACACATTGCACGGGGTTTAAAAAATGGAAACGATATTAAATTACAGATGATGATAATCATACAATGTGCACCGAATTATCTTCTACTTGTACATGGTTTTTTCATTCAGCAAACCCTACATCAATGTTTATTCAAATTTTTGTTATTCCAGCTAAATTTTACGTTTCTGAACCTTAATTACATTTCATTTGCTTTTACATGGTAAAATAACCCTTGCTGCAATATCGGATAACCACAACATTTATGGCAGACTATGAAATCACCTCAGACATGGAGAAAACTATGGAACAATTGATAAATTATGATAAGTAGCCACTCTACAGTATATATTTCATGCCAATCAACGTCGCACTCAGCTACCATTAATATTAATTAGAAAAGCTATCACATTTGAAAAGCAACACTGAAGCAATATTAATATCGAATAACCTTCCTTCAATTGGTCATAATTCCACAAAAAACAAATCATGTACAACCTTGGTGACAATGAAGTTCGACCAGAAAGGAATACGTGATTAAATGCACAGAGGCATAGGCGGTGGAATGGGTGACCCGCAGAAGTGACGCATGTGTGTAAGAGGAGGCGTGTGAGCAGGCAAGAATCGTGATCCCAGCATGTTGCACCCAAGGTCACGTAAAGAACGAAAACGGGGAACTATACGCGTGACATTGAACTTCGACCAGGCACCAGACCCATACGGCAAATTCCAGATAGCGGCGCATTCGATGGAAGCATGACGTCACGGACACGATAAGGGAGTCCGCCGTATATAAGCGCGTGTTGTGCACCGAGGAACCGCAGTGCATCATCACCATGGCCAGGGGCAAACCTATTGACAACACCGTGAGGAGAAGAGTGGTGGAGTTGCAACGGGATGGACTCAGGCTGTGTCCGAAAGCTGCAAGACCATACTTGAAGCGAGCATACTTCGAGAGCATACTCGCAGTGCGGTCTTGAAGCCTGGAAGCGGAAAGCTTTCGAACTGCACTTCGACTGCAGCGCCAACACAAGTGAGGAATGCAACAAAAGTTGCTTCGAAACTAAAATTATCAAACATCGACTGTATGTGCCACTCTTGTTTTCCGTGAACAACACACACATGACTCGGCCTGCAGTTTATATAACACAGCACGTTATTAATTATAGAAATATGAAAGAAATTTGCTCTTTCAAATTAATTTTCACACATTCCGCAACATGGTTTACGATCGCGGGAAAAGAAATTGTTTTCTCACTTTTAAACACCTTCTCACTATAGAAGAAAGAAACCACGCATATATGAATAAAACCAATAAATAAAATTACATAGTATTTTAAAAACTTGTTTACTTACATTTCCACACAATGGAAGAACTACAACTACCAGCTGATTGACTTCAGACGTCCATTTTTTTAACAAATGAAAACCAAGCACAGATCGCAAGTGTGCACCGCTCGTGTGCTGCGTCCTCTGGTCTTGTACACTCGTTTGCTTGGCGCTTTCGAACTGCACTAGGTGACGTCACTTCCGTCAAGACTGTACTTCAAGTATGTACTTTGTACCTTTTGGACACAGCCTCAGTGAACGGGAAATAGGGCGCCAACTGAACTTACCCAAGTCAACCGTCCACTGCATCATCAAACACCACCAAAATACGGGTACTACAGAGCCAGGTAAGGCCCCCGGTCGAAAACGCCTGCTGAGCGTGCGTGACCTACGGATATATCCAGACCAACAATCAAGTTTCTGTGGCCGAATTACGACTGTGGACTCGAGAACGCTTTCACATTCAAGTGTCAACCAGAACCATTCGCCGTTACCTACAGCGATGCGGTTACCGAGTGTACAAGGCGAAACGTAAACCCTTCCTTTCCATGTTGAACAATGGCAATCGACTACGGTGGGCACGAATGTACCGGGGATGGACATTTCGGCAGTGGAACAGGGTTTCATGGACGGACGAATCCATTTTCAATGTTGTGTACGGGAAAATACGGAAAACAGTCATTTGTCGGAAGGAGGAACAGAATGAAGCAAAATGTTATGCACGTCGGGTACAGAAACCTGCGTCAGTGATGGTATGGGGATGCATGACGGGATCTGGGGTTGGCCCACTACATGTCTGTGAGGGCATTGTGAATGCACACGCCTATACACGCATACTCGAGCGGCATCTTCCCACGGTGTGAAGGCACCTGTTCCACAGGCGGCGTCTCATCTTTCAACACGACAATGCCAGGCCTCATACAGCGCGGCTGACAAGAGAATGGTTAACTCGCCATCACGTGCGAACTCTGCCATGGCCACCATCGAGTCCCGACCTCTCGCCCATTGAGAATGTGTGGCGTGTTCTTAAGCGACGTGTGCAACAGAGGAGACCCACGACAGTGGCTGCTCTTATCGCCTGCCTGCAGGAGGAATGGCACCGCATCGATGTGGAATACCTTGAACGACTCGTCCGCAGCATGCCCCGACGCATTGCCACAGTTATTCGCTGACGGGGCGGCGTCACACCATGGTAAACAGGATCCCCTCTAACAGTGGTCGAACTTCAATGTCGCGTGTAGATGGACGAAAATGTATTATTTTGTGTGGGCACCATACATTGCTGCGTTGCAGCGGAAATTTATGTTTTCCTTTGTTCCATGTAGCCTGCTGAATAAAATATGTTCAGCATATGCATGTGTTCTCCTTCTTTCACAACGCACTCCTATATTTGTGACTGGTCGAACTTCATTGTCACTAAGGTTGTATATCTGGATCAGAATACACACACGTGATAATCGCCAACTAATAACAATCTCCTAGCTACCAATAAACCTACAGGTTAGTCAATAACCATTTATTAAAATTACACAGTTCCATAAACATAAATATTGGATTTAAATCTAATGTTAGAATTTAAATCCATATTTGTTAAATCTAATATTCAGTCCAATTTAAATATTTAATTTTAAAAAGAAACACCCAATATTTAAATCCAATATTTCTGTTAAGGAGACCCGAGCTGGATGTTACTATTTTTACCCCATTTTATCTTGGCTTTTGTTTTTGTTTAAACTCTCTATTTATTAAGAGAGCTATTACCATTCCTTTAACGTTTTCGTGAAAATGCATTTTTTAAGGATAATGCGTACTGTTACAACGTGCCTCACTTTTCTTTGTTTTACTTCGCTCTTATCCCACGTTTGGCTAACCGAGACAACGGAACTTACAATGGGGGAGTTATTACATACTTTCAAAATATAAAAGTTGAGCTGTTGGTGGTAAATTACGATAGGCATGAACATATAGAGTACCGAAGAATAATTGACAAATGACAAAAACACTCCACAGAGGCATAGTACAAAAGACTGAAACTCTTCCTAAACAAAACCGGCAGCTACAATGACTCTGACTCTAGCTGCCATATTGACGTTGTGATGTCTGGAGCTGCGATTTAAGAGAAACCTGTTGATAGAGAATCTAGTGATTGTCCTTCGACCTCCTGTATCATCATAATCGTATATCCTTCATTGCTGTGACGAAATTACCTTTGATTAAATCGAAAACTTATCCAGCCGGCGTTGAACACACTCTAGCGTTCGGAATATAAATTTGATATTAGTTATGTGACGGACATATGTAATTCAACCTTAAACATCAACTGCCAGTCAGCTTCATTCCTGCTTGTTGATTACGATATGAAAAATCCATAAATTGAAGTGGACCATCACTGGCTTTTGGAATAAGTCGAGAACAGTTGGAACGAAAAAATGTCAAGAGAGTGAAAAACTGTGTTTGGAAAAACTTTCCTGGTGAAATGACTTGGATGTCTTTGAAATGCACTGGTAACATAGGAGATCAATATGGAATCAAACTCAAAGTTTAAGGGGATATTGAATGACAGTCTTTCTGCTTCCCCAGCTAGGACATACTTGATTACAGTGTAATTGCATTATAGTTTTACTGGCGGAACTGACAGAACTGATCTAAGTTAGCAGGTGTAATGTGATTCTCCGATACCATTGTGCCTGTAACTCAGGTAAATACTGGTAGTTTGGCTTACAATTAGACATTCTGCGAACATAACGTATTCTTGTTTCTTGGACATGTTCTCTGTACACATTGAAACATTATCTACATTCACGTAACAGTTTTTACATCATCTTGTTTTTTTTTTATGGTCCTTGGTCCGTGGCGGACCAAATATACTTCAGTCTATTTTTGAAAGAACACTATGAAAAAATTAATCCAATAATCAGGGACAAATCACATGCAAAGTTCTTAATTGTACTCTGTACTTAAAATGTAATCCTCATACTCTTCTGAAAGTGTCCGTATTAAATAAAAAGAAATAATTGTCAGCGCAGGTGAGCTACAACACCAGGGGATCCGGGTTCAAATCCTGGCGAGGGCATGGGCGTTTATTGTGAGTGTCTCTTCATCAGTTCATCATTTCACCACTCGTCCTCTTCTTTGCGATTAGCCAATTGTGACATAGAAGGGAAGTAAAGTAAACCAAATAAATCAATCGATCAATTTCTTATATGATAGAGCACTAGCGTACGCATAATACAGGGTATTTCATAAATACCTGAGATGTTACAAATGTTTATTGCAAGTAAAGGATGAAACTTACATTAATAAACCCAGTCCAGAACGAATGAGGAACTCAGATTTTTGTTAACAGCTACAAATATCCAATGTATGTTTTTCCCATATGTGGCACCAGCGCAATTCTTCCCACTCGCCCATTTCCTAGGCCGTGCGTTTAGCACTGTTTAAGGCACTTGTCAGACAGGGACAAGTAGGTCCATGTCGAAGATTTCTACCACCTGTTATGTTAACATCACTTTTTAGCCTGGACATGGCACCAAGTGACTTCCACGGCCTCCCTAATGGAGTAGATGTATCCCTGTCACCTTGTAATCAAAGGGTTCTTCGTTCCATTCTAGGAGGTGTATACATGGCACAGTGGTTGGTATCCCAGTTCAAATTTCAGCTTCAGTCCCGATTAGTCCATTTCAAAATAAAGTATTTTTTAAAATCGCGTGAATTCCATCTCTTTCATCCTTGCTGGTCAATTCACTTTCGTAACCAGAGGGGGCTGATGAGGCTAGAGCCCATTACGAAGTTTTGGGGAAAATCAACATTATGCAGTGAAGAACTCACGAAAAATCAACTGTATATGCAAACCCGCTTGAAATATCCAAGACAACCCTTTTTGACAGTAGAAAGTTAGTAGTATAAAATATGATATTATAAACTCGAGAAAGTATGAACCCCCCTCAGGCAGATTTGGCTACACTTAAAACTAGCTCAACATGCCCATATGAGTTTTTTGCTCAAGTGTGGCACCCTGTCTAATCCAAGATTTTTGTAAAAATGCCCTCGGGAATTTCCCGTGAAAGTATGACCCCCCTCAGATTGATTTGCCTACACTTACAAAAGCTGCATCTGCCAGATTTTTGTCCATAAGCTTGTCAAAAATATGCCCCTCTTGATATTGTTTTGGATACACTTAAAACTAAGCCAAAAATGCTCATAAAACCCACACCCACCCACACCCACACATATTTACTTCCGGTCCACTTCCGGTCCACTTCAACGTATGTTGAAACGTTTATATAGGAACAATGGGTATTGATTGCCACTTTTCAAATCACAATGACCTATGGGTTGCAAACATGCTTTTAAATTGCTGTATAATTGTAAATATTGTTTATTTTACAGCCTATTCTGTTAAGGCAGTCAAACCCTGTCAGAACAAACAATTAAAAATTAATTCTCTTCTCATCAGTGTAACATATTTCCAGTCTTATGCAGTTCCAAATCCCTGCCCCATCAGTGCTGTAGAAATATCAGCTAGGCTCGGGTCTGTATGCAGGAAGAGGCAAGACATTTGTTTGAAATCTGCTTGGGTATAATTTTTTGAAGCCTGTACCTAATCACAGCACAGCTCTGTCAGAGATAGGGACATTGAGTAATATCTGTAATCAATAATTCAGAAATTATTTCTAACAAGTTTAATTTTCAATAGGCTCTTCTCATCAGTGTAACATATTTCCTGTCTTATGCAGTTCCAAATCCCTGCACAGCAGTGCTGTAGAAATATCAGCCAGGCTCGGGTCTGTATGTAGGAAGAGGCATAGTTGAAATCTGCTTGGGTATAATTTTTTGCAGCCTGTACCTCATCACAGCATAGCTCTGTCAGAGGATAGGGACATTGAGTATAAAATCTGTAATCAATAAGTCAGTAATCAATTCTAACAAGTTTAATTTTTCATAGGATCTTCTCATCAGTGTAACAAATTTCCTGTCTTGTTTCACATGCAGTTCCAAATCTCTGCCCATGAGTGCTGTAGAAATATCAGCCAGGCTCGGGTCTGTATGCAGGAAGAGGCAAGACATTTGTTTGAAATCTGCTTGGGTATAATTTTTTGAAGCCTGTACCTAATCACAGCACAGCTCTGTCAGAGATAGGGACATTGAGTATAAAATCTGTAATCAATATTGTCAGTAATCAATTCAAACAAGTTTAATTCTCTTCTCATCAGTGTAACAAATTTCCTGTCTTGTTTCACATGCAAATCCCTGCTCATCAGTGCTGCAGCCAAGCTTGGGTCTGTATGCCGGAAGAGGCAAGATATTTGTTTGAAATCTGCTTGAGTATAATTTTCTGAAGCCTGTACCCATCACAGCATAGCTCTGTCAGAGATAGGGACATTGAGTAATAATTAATAATTATTCTTGTCAGTAATCAATTCTAACAAGTTTAATTTTTAATAGGTTCTTCTCATCAGTGTAACAAATTTCCTGTCTCATGCAGTTCCAAATCCCTACCCATCATCAGTGCTGTAGAAATATCAGCCAGGCTCGGGTCTGTATGCAGGAAGAGGCAAGACATTTGTTTGAAATCTGCTTGGGTATAATTTTTTGAAGCCTGTACCTAATCACAGAACAGCTCTGTCAGAGATAGGGACATTGAGTAATATCTGTAATCAATAATTCAGTAATTATTTCTAACAAGTTTAATTTTCAATAGGCTCTTCTCATCAGTGTAACATATTTCCTGTCTTATGCAGTTCCAAATCCCTGCACAGCAGTGCTGTAGAAATATCAGCCAGGCTCGGGTCTGTATGTAGGAAGAGGCATAGTTGAAATCTGCTTGGGTATAATTTTTTGAAGCCTGTACCTCATCACAGCATAGCTCTTTCAGAGGATAGGGACATTGAGTATAAAATCTGTAATCAATAAGTCAGTAATCAATTCTAACAAGTTTAATTTTTCATAGGATCTTCTCATCAGTGTAACAAATTTCCTGTCTTGTTTCACATGCAGTTCCAAATCTCTGCCCATGAGTGCTGTAGAAATATCAGCCAGGCTCGGGTCTGTATGCAGGAAGAGGCAAGACATTTGTTTGAAATCTGCTTGGGAATAATTTTTTTAAGCCTGTACCTAATCACAGCACAGCTCTGTCAGAGATAGGGACATTGAGTATAAAATCTGTAATCAATATTGTCAGTAATCAATTCAAACAAGTTTAATTCTCTTCTCATCAGTGTAACAAATTTCCTGTCTCATGCAGTTCCAAATCCCTACCCATCATCAGTGCTGTAGAAATATCAGCCAGGCTGGGGTCTGTATGTGGGAAGAGGCAAGATATTTGTTTGAAATCTGCTTGGGTATAATTTTCTGAAGCCTGTACCTAATCACAGCACAGCTCTGTCAGAGTGTAACAAATTTCCTGTCTTGTTTCACATGCAGTTCCAAATCCCTGCCCAGCAGTGCTGCAGCCAGGCTCGGGTCTGTATGCAGGAACAGGCATGATATTTGTGAAATCTGCTTGGGTATAATTTTCTGAAGCCTGTACCCATCACAGCACAGCTCTGTTAGAGATAGGGACATTGAGTAATATCTGTAATCAATAATTAATAATTATTCTTGTCAGTAATCAATTCTAACAAGTTTAATTTTTAATAGGCTCTTCTCCTGTCTTGTTTCACATGCAGTTCCAAATCCCTGCCCATCAGTGCTGTAGAAATATCTTCCAGGCTCGGGTCTGTGTGTAGGAACAGGCAAGATATCTGCTTGGGTATAATTTTTTGAAGACTGTACCTATCACAGCATAGCTCTGTCAGAGATAGGGACATTGAGTATGTATTATTACTGCACCTGCCCCATCTAACATGTTGCTGTGTTTCTTCAATATATTAGTCATAATCAATAAAATATTCAGAACAAACCTCTATAAGATATGACAACCTGCAACAATCTGGATGTATGAGATGTTTTATTTTCTGTATTTTTCAGGCTCTTTTGTTACAATCTTGTTTCTCTCTCCAACATTGCCATCACTATAATTCCACATGTTCTATGCTAACAACTTGAAACCTGAAAACATATCTGTAATCAATAATTAATAATTATTCTTGTCAGTAATCAATTCTAATATTTAATTTTTAATAGGTTCTTCTCATCAGTGTCCTGTCTTTTTTCACATGCAGTTCCAAATCCCTGCCCATCAGTGCTGCAGCCAGGCTCTGGGTCTGTGTGCAGGAAGTTTGTAGTTGAAATCTGCTTGGGTATAATTTTTTGAAGCCTGTATCTCATCACAGCATAGCTCTGTCAGAGATAGGGACATTGAGTATAAAATTATTACTGCACTATATTTTAAAACCTGCCCCATCTAACATTGCTGTGTTTCTTCATAATCAATAAAATATTCAGAACAAACGTCTATAAGATATGACAACCTGCAACAATCTGGATGTATGAGATGTTTTATTTTCTGTATTTTTCAGGCTCTCTTGTTACAATCTTGTTTCTCTCTTCAACATTGCCATCACTATAATAATATCTGCCACATGTTCTATGCTAACAACTTCATAATCGATGCAAAAAAAATAAACCTGAAAACATATCTGTAATCTAATCAATTCTAACATTTAATTTTCAATAGGCTCTTCTCCTGTCTTGTTTTACATACAGTTTCATCCCTGCTCATCAGTGCTGTAGAAATATCAGCCAGGCTCTCCGGTCTGTGTGTAGGAACAGGCAAGATATTTGTTTGAAATCTGCTTGGGTATAATTAACTGAAGCCTGTACCTAATAACAGAATCACAGCATAGCTCTGTCAGAGATAAGAACATTGAGTAATATCTGTAATCAACAATTAATAATTATTCTTGTCAGTAATCAATTCTAACATGTTTAATTTTTAATAGGCTCTTCCTGTCTTGTTTTACATAAAGTTCCAAATGCCCATCAGTGCTGTAGAAATATCAGCCAGGCTCGGGTCTGTGTGCAGGAAGAGGCAAGATATTTGTTTGAAATCAGCTTGGGTATAATTTTTTGAAGCCTGTAACTCATCACAGCATTGCTCTGTCAGAGGATAGGGACATTGTATTAGTACTGCAAAACCTGCCCCATCTAACATGTTGCTGTGTTTCTTCATAAATCAATAAAATATTCAGAACAAACCTCTATAAGATATGACAACCTGCAACAATCTTGATGTATGAGATGTTTTATTGAATTTTATGTTTCTGTATTTTTCAGGCTCTCTTGTTACAATCTTGTTTCTCTCTTAAACATTGCCATCACTATTCAAACCTGAAAACATATCTGTAATCAATAATAATTATTCTTGTCAGTAATCAATTCTAATAAAACAAATTTCCTGTCTTTTTTCACATGCACATGTTCCAAATCCCTGCTGATCAGTGCTGCAGCCAGGCTCGGATCTGTATGTAGGAAGAGGCAAGATATTTGTTTGAAATCTGCTTGGGTATAATTTTTTGAAGCCTGTACCTCATCACAGCATTGCTCTGTCAGAGATATGGACATTGAGTAATCAACAATTAATAATTATTCTTGTCAGTAATCAAATCTAACAAGTTTAATTCTTCTCATCAGTGTAACAAATTTCCTGTCTTATTCAGTTCCAAATCCCTGCCCATCAGTGCTCAGCCAGGCTCTGGTCTGTATGTAGGAAGAGGCAAGATATTTGTTTGAAATCTGCTTGGGTATAATTTTCTGAAGCCTGTACCTCATCACAGCACAGCTCTGTCAGAGATAGGGACATCTGTCTTGTTTTATATGCAGTTCCAAATCCCTGCCCGTCCGTGCTGTAGAAATATCAGAGTTATGCTGTGATGCTGTTATTAGGTACAGGCTTCAAAAAATTATACCCAAGCAGATATCTTGCCTGTTCCTGTGTTAGGTTCCGATCCGTCGTGATCAACCACTACCACTCTGCCTCCAATTCCAGGGGGAGTTCTTCCTTCAGGGCTGCCAATATTCCTATCAGCACATATCAACAGGTGAATGACTATGAAGAGCGACGCATAGCGTTACGCAAAATTAGGAAGGAAAGCATAACAACTTATGAGGGAAAATGCTCAAAATCAAAATAAAACAAATACCATCCTTTTGAAATCATCATTGCTTAGCTGCATGGCTGGGGAGAGACCTGCGCTCGATCGCCAGCTAAACTTCGAAGAAGACGAAGAAAGTGAGCGGAAACATCCATCGCGACACTTTAGGCTGCTCTCATACTGAACTAGGCTTCGTGGCGGTTCCTCTCCCGAACCTTTAGGCCACCCTCTGTCGTCAGCGTCCTCGAGCATAAATCGCCTTCGAAAAACCATACAATGGCAGCTATTACATTAAAAAAGAAAATCACGAAGACAAAGCGTCCATCCTCACCTTTACCTTCATATTTCTTTCAATCACCTTTCAATATCCTATGTCATCTGTTTCTTCACCTCGGCTAAAACTCAGTGGGCTAATGGGATACTCTGACCCCTCTCAGGTACGGGTATAGTAGTAGAAATAAGTGGGATATGAAGCTTCGACTGTTATGTACTAAATCATTGGACAGGCTATGGAAAAGGGAGATTTTATAAATGAATAACATCTGTTTCCGAAGAAAGGTCTGCGTCTTCAGTAGGCTTCTTTATGGGCAATTATTTTCCTGAAGATGGTTTATTTTCAAGATACTTTTATAAATTTACATCTTAGTTACAGATCTCCATAAATAAAGGACAGAACAGATTTCTTTCTTATAATTAAATCTACGCGACTTTTGCATTTTATTTACATAATATGGATCAAGCTGTCATATCAGTTATATAAAGACGACCAGGCGCTTGCTTGGAACTTTATGAACGCTCCTTGACATAATGAAGCATGACTTTGACGTGACTGGCGAAGGTTTTAAGTATTGACTCCGATCTTAATATAAATTGGACATTATGGTCTAGCTTCAAGATATATGCAGAAATACAAACTGCTATAATTCGTAAAATATTACAGACATCGATTTGATATCGGGTATGGCAACATGTTAGCATGTTCACAGGGCGAAACCTAACCATGCCAGATATCAATAATGAATAACCTGATTAATAAATAATAATCATGGAGACGAAATAATCTGAACTTATTCTTCCGTATGATGGCATGTTAGCATGCCCACAGGGCGAACCTACTCATACGGCAGAATAACATTGTCCTGTTGCTTTATGCAAAAATTGAAAATATATTACGTATATGTTTCGAAGAAATCAAACTGAATTATCACAAAGTTGAAAGAAATCGTAAATTAACTTATTCTCACGCATGGTGACATGTTAGCATGTCCACAGGGCGAACCTACCCATGCGTCAGAATAACAGTAAGTTCTGAGTCGAAATTTAACATTATTTTGCTAAGATTTTATTTAAAATTTCAGAAAATTTCAAAGTAAAGTTGAAATGAACTTATTCTTTCGTATGGTGACATGTTAGCATGTCCACAGGGCGAACCTACCCATACGACAGAATAACTATGTCTCTAAGCTAATTTGGGAACGAAGACTGAGTTCTTGAATCCTCCCATAAAGGGAGCTGAGTATTTAAGATGTTAATCCATCGGAGTCGGTGATGAAAATGCCCCAGAATTAGGTTCCGAAGTTGTATTTATACCCCCGCATGTCAAGCAGAGCGCCTCCCGTGACACAAAAGATAAACATAGCTACAGCTGTGATATGCAGAACTAATTTGTGTATAATGGCAATATTCTAAAGATTAAACAGTATGTTCCATAAGGTTCATTTTTCTATGTCTAACACAACAGTTATGATCCTTAAAGTTTCTATAATATTCTCTACCATAAAGTTGTCACATTCTTAAAAACTTCTTCCCAATGTCCATAAGGCTTATATTACTAACAACTCCAACTGAAATTTAGCTCTTATGGCTTTCATAATAGTTTGATTCTAAAACTGAGAACACATATTTTTGACTAATTGTCAACAATTAAAGATTTTGCTTTCAAGAAGCTTGCAAATAACAAATTCTAAACTTCTCGAATGACAGAATTAGGTCATTAGTTCAACTATTAAATATCTCATCTTTCATAACGTTTTTATAGTGAATATAAAAAGTAAAATAATTAAGAATAATATTAAATATGACCGAATCTTTGATATGGTTCGGGAGGATCATATCAATATCCCCCCCGGTCAAAAAATAATTTATTCGGCGTAGTTAACGAAGAAGGAGAAATTATTTCAGCTCACAAATCTATATATGAACCTTTTTCCCGTAAAATTTAAATAATGACTTATTCAATTTTCAGACTATAAGTACTTATATACATATATAATGAGAGATGCACTTGTATAGACGTCAGATATTTACAATACGCTCAACTTAACCTACACATAGACTAACACACATATAGACCAGTACGCACATAGATTAATATACACTTAGATTAAGATACGCATAGACTAATCATAGACAAAGATACAGATCTGTATTCACTCATACACGCACACCCATTTACTTACACCTATTTATTTACATCTATTCACAAACGTACTTATATACCAATTTACATAAGTGCCTGCTGTTTATGCCCCACAGTTAGTGCTTTTCAAATTTTTTTGCGTCTGAGGCTTGCGAATCCATTCCTTACATTGACATAGCGTTGAATTCGCCTCTTAGCAGCGGACTTACTATAATCGGTGCAAAATTTCTGCATGACTTCGTGCACTAAGTCATCGAATTTTAACTGCCTTTTCCCCAATATGCTTTCAATAACACACTTAAAGTCTTTATTGGGTTCCATCTGGTTTACGGTACGACCACTAATCTGAATCGTCTCACTTGCACCATTGTCGCATCCGAGCGGCGCTCCATCTTCTTCTTCTAGAAACTTGTCCTTTATAGTATCATTCGTCAAAGTACTTAATATCTGGTCAAATTCTATGTCCAGATTAGGCGATAAACACAAACTGACCATATCGTCACTATTCCTCCAGTTGCAACGTCAAAGGTGGTCATTTCCTCGGATGTTATTCTTGGGGCATTATTCAAAGCACTTGGATCCTCTGTAGCTATAGCAACGTCTCGAAATTTAGGTTCAGGATGTCCTTCCAGTTCCAATGGGTCGACTCCAGCCTCCTTCATTTCCGGGTTTCTAGTCTGGGTTGACCTTTCCACGCACTCACTGGATCTTCGCATATCCTTGGCTGCGCTCAGCTGATCTTGCATCCAGGATTTAAGGTTGTCAAACTGGGAATTTAGCTGTCGTGACAAAGTCTCGGTGGCACGAGAAATTTCGTGGCTGACGTGACCTTTTATTCTATCTTCCATCTTGTGGATTTGCTCTCCAACCACAGTTGACATGGATGTCTCCAATTGAATCTCTCGATATAGATCCCTTTCAGCTTGCTCGAATTGTTGATGCCAGTCTCTATACTTTTGGGAGTTGATGTTATCTAATTCTCGCTTCATTCTCAATGCCTGTCTCTCGTTATGTTCTTTATACCTCTGGTCAATGATAGCCGACTTTAAATTCAAAGGGTCGGTGCTATACACTTGTGCAGCATGATAAACACGGGAACTGCCTAGATCCATATCGTTTAGACAAGCACTTAATAAGAGTTAAAGAGGATCGTGACCAACTTGTCCAACTTTCAAAGAAAGAATGACAACAATGGGATGCGTCGCGGCTTAATACAGTAGAAGTTCAATAGCTTTCTTTTTATCAAATATACTTTGAATCCGATCTTCCTCTTTTTCGTTCCATATGTTCACTAAATAAACCAAATTTGCCCTTATACATATTTTTCCAAATGATCCTTCTCCCATGCCTTGCGCTGAAGTTTAATACATTGTTGTTTAGCATCTTTATAAATAAAGTAGAAGCTCTGGAATTTCGTGATCTTGTACACAAATGAAGTTATTTCTATATCAATGTCACGACAACAATCGGGAACATTTAGTCCTGAACTCCAAGTAAGATTTTTTTACTTGTGCTACTCAAATGCTTCATTTCCATTTCGAAACGAAATAGCTCTGTGCTTTTCTACTACTATGAAAGTTCAATGGTCTTGCACAATGAATCTCAACTTTAAACAATTGTCTTGCCCTTGTACACTACACAATCGAGCCAACACGTTTAGGATACCACTATTGATATCGAGCCCCACGTTGTGGATGCCATTTGTTAAGTTCCGATCCGTCGTGATCAACCACTACCACTCTGCCTCCAATTCCAGGGGGAGTTCTTCCTTCAGGGCTGCCAATATTCCTATCAGCACATATCAACAGGTGAATGACTATGAAGAGCGACGCATAGCGTTACGCAAAATTAGGAAGGAAAGCATAACAACTGATGAGGGAAAACGCTCAAAATCAAAATAAAACAAATACCATCCTTTTGAAATCATCATTGCTTAGCTGCATGGCTGGGGAGAGACCTGCGCTCGATCGCCAGCTAAACTTCGAAGGAGACGAAGAAAGTGAGCGGAAACATCCATCGCGACACTTTAGGCTGCTCTCATACTGAACTAGGCTTCGTGGCGGTTCCTCTCTCGAACCTTTAGGCCACCCTCTGTCGTCAGCGTCCTCGAGCATAAATCGCCTTCGAAAAACCATACAATGGCAGCTATTACATTAAAAAAAAAATCACGAAGACAAAGCGTCCATCCTCACCTTTACCTTCATATTTCTTTCAATCACCTTTCAATATCCTATGTCATCTGTTTCTTCACCTCGGCTAAAACTCAGTGGGCTAATGGGATACTCTGACCCCTCTCAGGTACGGGCATAGTAGTAGAAATAAGTGGGATATGAAGCTTCGACTGTTATGTACTAAATCATTGGACAGGCTATGGAAAAGGGAGATTTTATAAATGAATAACATCTGTTTCCGAAGAAAGGTCTGCGTCTTCAGTAGGCTTCTTTATGGGCAATTATTTTCCTGAAGATGGTTTATTTTCAAGATACTTTTATAAATTTACATCTTAGTTACAGATCTCCATAAATAAAGGACAGAACAGATTTCTTTCTTATAATTAAATCTACGCGACTTTTCATTTTATTTACATAATATGGATCAAGCTGTCATATCAGTTATATAAAGACGACCAGGCGCTTGCTTGGAACTTTATGAACGCTCCTTGACATAATGAAGCATGACTTTGACGTGACTGGCGAAGGTTTTAAGTATTGACTCCGATCTTAATATAAATTGGACATTATGGTCTAGCTTCAAGATATATGCAGAAATACAAACTGCTATAATTCGTAAAATATTAGAGACATTGATTTGATATCGGGTATGGCAACATGTTAGCATGTTCACAGGGCGAAACCTAACCATGCCAGATATCAATAATGAATAACCTGATTAATAAATAATAATCATGGAGACGAAATAATCTGAACTTATTCTTCCGTATGATGGCATGTTAGCATGCCCACAGGGCGAACCTACTCATACGGCAGAATAACATTAAGTCCTGTTGCTTTATGCAAAAATTGAAAATATATTACGTATATGTTTCGAAGAAATCAAACTGAATTATCACAAAGTTGAAAGAAATCGTAAATTAACTTATTCTCACGCATGGTGACATGTTAGCATGTCCACAGGGCGAACCTACCCATGCGTCAGAATAACAGTAAGTTCTGAGTCGAAATTTAACATTATTTTGCTAAGATTTTATTTAAAATTTCAGAAAATTTCAAAGTAAAGTTGAAATGAACTTATTCTTTCGTATGGTGACATGTTAGCATGTCCACAGGGCGAACCTACCCATACGACAGAATAACTATGTCTCTAAGCTAATTTGGGAACGAAGACTGAGTTCTTGAATCCTCCCATAAAGGGAGCTGAGTATTTAAGATGTTAATCCATCGGAGTCGGTGATGAAAATGCCCCAGAATTAGGTTCCGAAGTTGTATTTATACCCCCGCATGTCAAGCAGAGCGCCTCCCGTGACACAAAAGATAAACATAGCTACAGCTGTGATATGCAGAACTAATTTGTGTATAATGGCAATATTCTAAAGATTAAACAGTATGTTCCATAAGGTTCATTTTTCTATGTCTAACACAACAGTTATGATCCTTAAAGTTTCTATAATATTCTCTACCATAAAGTTGTCACATTCTTAAAAACTTCTTCCCAATGTCCATAAGGCTTATATTACTAACAACTCCAACTGAAATTTAGCTCTTATGGCTTTCATAATAGTTTGATTCTAAAACTGAGAACACATATTTTTGACTAATTGTCAACAATTAAAGATTTTGCTTTCAAGAAGCTTGCAAATAACAAATTCTAAACTTCTCGAATGACAGAATTAGGTCATTAGTTCAACTATTAAATATCTCATCTTTCATAACGTTTTTATAGTGAATATAAAAAGTAAAATAATTAAGAATAATATTAAATATGACCGAATCTTTGATATGGTTCGGGAGGATCATATCACCTGCATACAGACCAGAGCCTGTCTGATCAGAAATAGGGACATTGTATTATTACTGCACAACCTGTCCCATCTAACATGTTGCTGTGTTTCAATCTGGATGTATGAGATGTTTTATTGTTCTGTATTTTTCAGGCTCTCTTGTTACAATCTTGTTTCTCTCTGCAACATTGCCTTGACACATGTTCTATGATTATATGCTCTAACAACTTCATATGAAAACATATCTATAATCAAGTAATCAATTCTAACAAGTTTATTTCTTAATAGGCTCTTCTCATCAGTGTAACAAATTTCCTGTCTTGTTTTACATGCAGTTCCTGCCCATCAGTGCTCAGCCAGGCTCGGGTCTGTATGCAGAGAAAAGCAAAATATTTGTTTGAAATCTGCTTGGGTTTAATTTTTCTGAAGCATCACAGCATAGTTCTGTCAGAAATAGAGACATTGAGTACTGCAAAACCTGTCCCATCTAACATGTTGCTGTGTTTCTTCATAAATCAATAAAATATTCAGAACAAACCTCTATAAGATATGACAACCTGCAACAATCTGGATGTATGAGATGTTTATGTTTCTGTATTTTTCAGGCTCTCTTGTTACAATCTTGTTTCTTTTTGCCACATGTTCTATGATTATATGCTCTAACACAATGTTGCAGAGAGAAACAAGATTGTAACAAGAGAGCCTGAAAAATACAGAACAATAAAACATCTCATACATCCAGATTGAAACACAGCAACATGTTAGATGGGACAGGTTGTGCAGTAATAATACAATGTCCCTATTTCTGATCAGACAGGCTCTGGTCTGTATGCAGGAACAGGCAAGATATCTGCTTGGGTATAATTTTTTGAAGCCTGTACTTAATAACAGCATCACAGCATAACTCTGATATTTCTACAGCACGGATGGGCAGGGATTTGGAACTGCATATAAAACAAGACAGATGTCCCTATCTCTGACAGAGCTGTGCTGTGATGAGGTACAGCTTCAGAAAATTATACCCAAGCAGATTTCAAACAAATATCTTGCCTCTTCCTACATACAGACCCGAGCCTGGCTGAGCACTGATGGGCAGGGATTTGGAACTGCATAAGACAGGAAATTTGTTACACTGATGAGAAGAATTAAACTTGTTAGAATTGATTACTGACAAGAATAATTATTAATTGTTGATTACTCAATGTCCATATCTCTGACAGAGCAATGCTGTGATGAGGTACAGGCTTCAAAAAATTATACCCAAGCAGATTTCAAACAAATATCTTGCCTCTTCCTACATACAGACCAGAGCCTGGCTGCAGCACTGATCAGCAGGGATTTGGAACATGTGCATGTGAAACAAGACAGGAAATTTGTTTTATTAGAATTGATTACTGACAAGAATAATTATTATTGATTACAGATATGTTTTCAGGTTTGAATAGTGATGGCAATGTTTCAGAGAGAAACAAGATTGTAACAAGAGAGCCTGAAAAATACAGAAACATAAAATTCAATAAAACATCTCATACATCCAGATTGTTGCAGGTTGTCATATCTTATAGAGGTTTGTTCTGAATATTTTATTGATTTATGAAGAAACACAGCAACATGTTAGATGGGGCAGGTTTTGCAGTAATAATACAATGTCCCTATCCTCTGACAGAGCAATGCTGTGATGAGGTACAGAGGCTTCAAAAAATTTATACCCAAGCTGATTTCAAACAAATATCTTGCCTCTTCCTGCACACAGACCCGAGCCTGGCTGATATTTCTACAGCACTGATGGGCATTTGGAACTTTATGTAAAACAAGACAGGAAGAGCCTATTAAAAATTAAACTTGTTAGAATTGATTACTGACAAGAATAATTATTAATTGTTGATTACAGATATTACTCAATGTTCTTATCTCTGACAGAGCTATGCTGTGATTCTGTTATTAGGTACAGGCTTCAGTTAATTATACCCAAGCAGATTTCAAACAAATATCTTGCCTGTTCCTACACACAGACCCCCGAGCCTGGCTGATATTTCTACAGCACTGATGAGCAGGGATGAAACTGTATGTAAAACAAGACAGGAGAAGAGCCTATTGAAAATTAAATGTTAGAATTGATTAGATTACAGATATGTTTTCAGGTTTATTTTTTTTGCATCGATTATGAAGTTGTTAGCATAGAACATGTGGCAGATATTATTATAGTGATGGCAATGTTGAAGAGAGAAACAAGATTGTAACAAGAGAGCCTGAAAAATACAGAAAATAAAAACATCTCATACATCCAGATTGTTGCAGGTTGTCATATCTTATAGACGTTTGTTCTGAATATTTTATTGATTATGAAGAAACACAGCAATGTTAGATGGGGCAGGTTTTAAAATATAGTGCAGTAATAATTTTATACTCAATGTCCCTATCTCTGACAGAGCTATGCTGTGATGAGGTACAGGCTTCAAAAAATTATACCCAAGCAGATTTCAACTACAAACTTCCTGCACACAGACCCAGAGCCTGGCTGCAGCACTGATGGGCAGGGATTTGGAACTGCATGTGAAACAAGACAGGACACTGATGAGAAGAACCTATTAAAAATTAAATATTAGAATTGATTACTGACAAGAATAATTATTAATTATTGATTACAGATATGTTTTCAGGTTTCAAGTTGTTAGCATAGAACATGTGGAATTATAGTGATGGCAATGTTGGAGAGAGAAACAAGATTGTAACAAGAGAGCCCGAAAAATACAGAAAATAAAACATCTCATACATCCAGATTGTTGCAGGTTGTCATATCTTATAGAGGTTTGTTCTGAATATTTTATTTATTATGACTAATATATTGAAGAAACACAGCAACATGTTAGATGGGGCAGGTGCAGTAATAATACATACTCAATGTCCCTATCTCTGACAGAGCTATGCTGTGATGGGTACAGGCTTCAAAAAATTTTACCCAAGCAGATATCTTGCCTGTTCCTACACACAGACCCGAGCCTGGAAGATATTTCTACAGCACTGATGGGCAGGGATTTGGAACTGCATGTGAAACAAGACAGGAGAAGAGCCTATTAAAGATTAAACTTGTTAGAATTGATTACTGACAAGAATAATTATTAATTATTGATTACAGATATTACTCAATGTCCCTATCTCTGACAGAGCTGTGCTGTGATGGGTACAGGCTTCAGAAAATTATACCCAAGCAGATTTCACAAATATCATGCCTGTTCCTGCATACAGACCCGAGCCTGGCTGCAGCACTGCTGGGCAGGGATTTGGAACTGCATGTGAAACAAGACAGGAAATTTGTTACACTCTGACAGAGCTGTGCTGTGATTAGGTACAGGCTTCAGAAAATTATACCCAAGCAGATTTCAAACAAATATCTTGCCTCTTCCTGCATACAGACCCAAGCTTGGCTGCAGCACTGATGAGCAGGGATTTGCATGTGAAACAAGACAGGAAATTTGTTACACTGATGAGAAGAGAATTAAACTTGTTTGAATTGATTACTGACAATATTGATTACAGATTTTATACTCAATGTCCCTATCTCTGACAGAGCTGTGCTGTGATTAGGTACAGGCTTCGAAAAATTATACCCAAGCAGATTTCAAACAAATGTCTTGCCTCTTCCTGCATACAGACCCGAGCCTGGCTGATATTTCTACAGCACTCATGGGCAGAGATTTGGAACTGCATGTGAAACAAGACAGGAAATTTGTTACACTGATGAGAAGATCCTATGAAAAATTAAACTTGTTAGAATTGATTACTGACTTATTGATTACAGATTTTATACTCAATATCCCTATCCTCTGACAGAGCTATGCTGTGATGAGGTACAGGCTTCAAAAAATTATACCCAAGCAGATTTCAACTATGCCTCTTCCTACATACAGACCCGAGCCTGGCTGATATTTCTACAGCACTGCTGTGCAGGGATTTGGAACTGCATAAGACAGGAAATATGTTACACTGATGAGAAGTGCCTATTGAAAATTAAACTTGTTAGAAATAATTACTGAATTATTGATTACAGATATTACTCAATGTCCCTATCTCTGACAGAGCTGTGCTGTGATTAGGTACAGGCTTCAAAAAATTATACCCAAGCAGATTTCAAACAAATGTCTTGCCTCTTCCTGCATACAGACCCGAGCCTGGCTGATATTTCTACAGCACTGATGGGGCAGGGATTTGGAACTGCATAAGACAGGAAATATGTTACACTGATGAGAAGAGAATTAATTTTTAATTGTTTGTTCTGACAGGGTTTGACTGCCTTAACAGAATAGGCTGTAAAATAAACAATATTTACAATTATACAGCAATTTAAAAGCATGTTTGCAACCCATAGGTCATTGTGATTTGAAAAGTGGCAATCAATACCCATTGTTCCTATATAAACGTTTCAACATACGTTGAAGTGGACCGGAAGTGGACCGGAAGTAAATATGTGTGGGTGTGGGTGGGTGTGGGTTTTATGAGCATTTTTGGCTTAGTTTTAAGTGTATCCAAAACAATATCAAGAGGGGCATATTTTTGACAAGCTTATGGACAAAAATCTGGCAGATGCAGCTTTTGTAAGTGTAGGCAAATCAATCTGAGGGGGGTCATACTTTCACGGGAAATTCCCGAGGGCATTTTTACAAAAATCTTGGATTAGACAGGGTGCCACACTTGAGCAAAAAACTCATATGGGCATGTTGAGCTAGTTTTAAGTGTAGCCAAATCTGCCTGAGGGGGGTTCATACTTTCTCGAGTTTATAATATCATATTTTATACTACTAAAGTTCTAATTTTATGGAATATTTTACTGTGTATGCCCGCTTAGAAGGCAGATATGTAACATCCACATTTACAATTCCATCTCTCCTCTAAAAAGAAACTCCGTACGCCAGTGTGTCAATTATAATCGTAATGAACTGAAAAACAAAGAATATAACATGATATGTAGTAAAATTACAATTTTGCCCCTCCACCGGTAGAAGGAAATGTGTTCACCTCTAGACGGGAGAAGATGTGCTCACTACAAATTAATAGTTGTTACAGCACTAAACAATGGATTATGTCCAATTAATATTGCATGCTAATAAATGACGATTGTGACTAACATTCAGGGAATTAATTATGAACGTTGTTCGAGCACTTCTAAGGGCAACCCTATGTGCGTATCTAGCCTACAAGAAGTAACAACTGTAAAAACTGAAAAAGTAATTTAAATGAAGAATACATATTTCTGAATACAGAATATATGCATACTGTATCTATCGCACCATCCCCTTATCCGCCTCAACACTATCATCGAATACCACACATTTTCATTATCTTGGTCTTCTATACGTGTGTGTGTGTGTGTTTTGTCATTCTTGGAATTGTAATTTCAGAATTGAATGTCTGTTGACACTTTTCAGAAGCAGTTTGCAATATTTGGCTGAACTCTTCGTTTGAAATCTCCCGAAGTCTCTGAAGCAGTTTCTTGGCTAAGAAAGAGCAGATGCTAAATTGTGATGAGGGTTCTAAATACTTTGACAACTTGACAGTAAAACCGAAAATCTTCTCACAGACAAAGAATACAATTAAGATTAAGAAAGTCCCCTTTTCAACTGCGGCAAGAATACCACTTGCTGACATGGTTCACTCGGACATCTCCGCTTAACTGACAAAGTTGAAGAAATTAAACAAAAACATGAAGTGAATAATTCTATTCTAGAGATCGAGTTCAATAATTTATTTTTACTCTCTGGTACATAATGAAATATATTTGTTTTTAGTATTCGCCTCTGCATGTGATATGTTTAAAAATAAAACACAAACTTTACTTTCTGTACTAAAACAGTTTCTCACTTTGAGTGTATGTTATTTTTAGAATCCACAAACCGTGGCACACAAAGATAATTTTCCGTACTGCCACATCAAGTATCTAATCGGTATACTTAATCTACCATGAGATTTTCAAAAATAAGGTAGGAATTGGGGGAAGGTCCGAAGCCCTTGGACCAACCCCCTGGAGACGCCCTTGCTTTTCACATAACCGCTTTTCAACTTTTGGAATTAAATACACAACCTCCTACATACATAAGAATCTACGTCGTTGCAATTCGAAGCTGATGACCATGCTTTAAAAATATGTCTTCCACGACATCTCTCAAAATCATGCGACTCGTAATTTCAAAATAATGATCTAATTTTTCATTCACAACTTTCAGCCCTGTTACACAAAAACTCTAGAAACGTGTAATATCTGATCTGGAATTCAAGTTGATGGATGCAGCTCCCTCTAGCCGAATATTGCGTAAATGCCGACATGGAAAGTGTGTGATGTGGCCTCATTTTTCTCTTCAATGCCTGGCTTGTTCTGCAGCATGTAATGTCGGCTTTTATATCTCGGAGTTTTTAATGGTCGCTGCAGTATGCAAAATTTATTCTTCTTATGGACCCATAAATAATTTTATTTTTAATTTTGGCGTCCTGTCACTATGCCTGAAGATATTATATAATATTTTTGAAAAATACAATACAGGTTACCCTATTTTGTTGGACATTTTTAAATGTCGTCACCAGTGAGTCCAGGGTGGGCTCTGGCCAGCCATTCTAGCCACTCAAATAGCCTGCATGTGGAATTTTCAGAATAATTTAGAACAGAGTAAGCGCGACATAATGCACACAGAGTTATAAAAAGAGAACACTTTTCAGAAATATGTAAACAGAAGAAGGAAAAATAAGGTATAAAGAAAAATAGATAGTAAATAATTGACGAGGAAAGAAATTAAGAAACAGAGGGCAAAAAGGGAACGAAAATGGAAACACAGGAACAAAGATGGTGCACACAGGACTATAAATTATAGAGAAGCAGAAGGTGAAAAAAATTATAAATAGGGTAACAGATGAGGAAACCGTGAAAGGAACAAAGAGTGAACGAGAAAGGGGAAGAGAGAAACAGAGGAAAAACACACAGAGTTCTAAAAAGAGAGAAAGTTTTAGAAATTTTCATAGAAACATGAGAAGCAAGAAGGAGAAAGAAGTGTGAAAAACAACAGATGAGAGAAAAATAGAGAAATAGAGAAACAAAGAGGGGATGAATAACAGAAAGATAGCAAGTCTTGTAAGCTTGTAGAGAAGGAGAAGAAAGGAAAGTGGATAGATGGAAAGTAAGAGATAAGCATAGACGCAACAATAACATAGAAAAAGGGTAAAAGCGAAAGTTTTAGAAAGAGAAGAAGAGAGAAAAATATAGAAACTATATAGATATAAAGTAAAACATGAGAAGATAAATAGAGAAACAGAGAAAGCAAAAAAGAAAGAAAAATGAAACGAGAAGAGATTTTAGAAATATATAGAGAAATAGAAGAAGGAAGGAAGAAAGAAAAGTATTGAATGAAAAGTAAAACACGAGAATAGAAATATGAAACAGAGAAGAAATCAAAGAGAGAGATAAAGAGAATGGAAGCATTTGGGGATTTGGTGTACTTCTTTGATTATCTGGAACTATTGTCCCCCATACACAGAAAACTAAATGCATCATACGGATTGATGCACCAGAATGCATTTATTGATTTAGTTGATGTTTAAGTCCACTTTATGCGCACTAAGGCTAATCTGGACTGGACCTACAGTTTGTAGTGGGATCCGAACATCTAGCCTCTACCGGATATGTTTCTTGTGTAGATGTCTCCAGTCTGGGTAGTGTTAGTATTATAATCATTGATGCAAGGCTACCAGTCGTCCGATTCACCGTTACTTTTAACCCCTGTCCCGACTTTTTCGAACTTAAGTCGTGATGCGAAAATGCCTCTTTATTATTCTTTTTTGTTGACTCACACTTAGAAATGTTCTTTATTGTAATGGCAATTGCTAATATCCTACATTTTATTTAAACATATATTATATTCTAAACATAGAATTATCATGACTTTTCAATGGCGCTCGCATAAGAAAATTGAAGGAAATTTGAAAGCATTGTTAATTTGTGGACCACAGAATATATATATTGTAACGATTGATAAATTTTGGTAAATTTCTTTATTATTCCAAATTACTTTTCGATAGCCCTCGTATAAATTATTTTGTAGTTCGAATCTTTTGAATGTATATTTTATCTTTGTTAAAATTGTAACGCAGTTTCTGCCAAGCGAAAAAGAACGCGAAGCAAGTTGAAGCTGCATTATTTTTCTTTCTTAACAACAATGGGTTCTTTTTCGTTCGGCGCTGCGCGGGTTTGTAAATAAGTTTAGCTTGCATTGTGTTTTTCGATATGCCTTTTTGGAAGGGGTAATTGTTGAATGCTAAAAATAACTTTTCAGTTTGTCCAAATCTATTGTTGGGGAATAGAATTGCGCAATCCCGCAAGTATAAATACCAGCCGTTTCGCTGGCAAAATAATCAGTATAGCAGTAGATTCCGGAATCGTTAGGTGATTAAATCGCTTGTCGAGGTCCAGGGCTGGGAGAATACGGGCGTTGTGTGGGGGAGTGGCTGGTCAGCTCTCCCTTCCACAATGTCCGAGGTAAGGCACCTTTCAGGATTTGTGCTGGTCAGCATGATCCTTAACCCTGGAATAGTACCTAAAAAAATCTATGTTTAATGGTACCTATACGTCCCATAGACGTACACATAAAAAAAAAGTTACTATACCCTCTATAAATGATTTAATTTTTTTCCATACTCTTCTCGCTGCATTTTAGATACTTTTTATTGTTAATGAATATAATTAAAATAACATTTTTCCGTAAAATCATACATTTTAAACATTTATAAACTAGGTTGCATAGAAAGAGTCATAATATATATGCAAATACGAGTAGGTAACTCGAACAGCAAGAAAATAATAAACAAATAAAGATTATACTTAGGTATAAGACAATCCCTTTAACTAGGAAATGGATGTAAAAGTATTAATGAAGAATACATGAACTAAAATTTACTCTCTATCACTAACAAACAGTCATTTAGACTAGCCACAATAACTAGAAAAAGCTTCATGAATAAAAATGTTCACTCCTCCTTCCACATCCAGAACAGTAAATAGTTACAAACAAATCAGTCTTTAAATTATCATTTTTTACAAATGTGGCAAACGATGAAAGAATGCTCGCCACAGATAGGCTTTTTGCAGTTACAGCAGATCATTTTACTCATCCTTCTATTTTTATACGAGCAGTAAGTACAGTACTGCCTCTTTCCAGATTTCGCTGCAGGTTGAACCACAACAGGTGGATCCACAACGCCAAGGCAATTGTGTATGCTGCTTCTTAGAGTGTGAGGCATATGTGGCTGTTTCATTCGTTCCTTCATCCATGGAAACGTTAGTTGATTTGCCAATTTGATGAGGAACTGAAATCTCGACAAAGGCTTTGCGTCGTCATCTTTTTTCTTTTTCTTGTAAAAGTTGAGCACATACATTATGTAAGAGTTGTAGCATGCAATATTGAGCATGTTGTAGAACTGGTTCATTGGCCACCTTCTTGTTTTTCGTATGCAAGAAGTATTCGTGACACACTGGTCAAAGGCATCAACTGCTCCCTTTGTTTGATTATAACACAGAATTACCTCAGGCTTCATACTGTTTTCATTTATTGCATCGTCGTCATGCATTGTGGAAATAAGAGTGACCAGTTTGTTAACACGTGGAGTAAATGAAACTGCTGTCAGATCCTCATGAAAAAGAAAGAGCGATGACTGAGGAGGTCGTGAAAGATAACTTGGGTCCACAAACTCCTTAGGAAACTCAGGTTTATTTTTCTTCGTCGTCCCAATCATTGTGAGGCCTCTTTCTGCCATTTTCTTAGCTAACTGGATGCTGGAAAACCAATTATCCATTGTAACATTACGACTTGAATTTTGGATGATGTCTGTTAGCTTTTCAACAAAGTAATCTGCTGCAGGCGTGCCTGAAGGTGTAGTTCCTTTACCAAGGTACGGGATCGCATTTACCATGTAATTCGTTCCTTGGTCGCAAAGCATCACAATTTTTATCCCATACTTTGCTGGTTTGTTCGGGATGTACATTTTGAACCCGACTCGTCCTCGGAATGGCACTAGTTGCTCATCAATTGTCATGTAGGCACTTGGTTCATAATTTGATATGCATTGCTCAATCAGCATGTTCCATATATCCCGTACGGGTGCAAACTTATCAGTTTCACCTCACGAGTTTCTCGAGAATCAAAGCGAAGAGTGTTGAGCAAGAAGTGATGTATCTGCACAGAAAATGATGCATGATATTTTTCGCCGCATTCCTTTGTGTCATGTAATGTTTGTAACTTCATATGGTTGTCTTTCTTGGCCCCTGCGAGAATTGTCACACCGAGGAGTGCTCTCAGTTCAGCCAATGAAACGTCCTTCAAAGCAGAAGCATTCTTGTTTTTATAAGACTCCCTTTGTCTTGCAATTTCCTCATTTGTGTTGTGCAGGATCATGTCCAACATTGTTGAGGTAAAGAAGACGTTAAAACATTCAACAGGGTCAGAAAGATCTACAGCTTCGTTTTTTGTTTTTCGTTTGACATGTACAATGTTTTTAGCTGCGGCTTTTCCAGATGTGTTAGAAATGGGAACAGTTTTCCAAACAAACCCGTTACGCCCGAACATATCGTCACATTCAGGTTTTAATCTTTTGTTTGTTGAATGGTCATCATTTCCTTCGGCTGACCTCTTCCTCTTTTCACCTGACTTTGGAGGTTGTTTTGCAGGTCCTGACTTTTGCTTGCCTTCAGCTCTTGACGAACTTGATTTAGAAACAGCTGAAGGCCGAGATGATTGTGCTGCTGATTGAATGATGGACTCCTCGATATCTTCTTCTTCTGACGAAGGTTCATAGTCTGGGTCCAAGTCGGTATCGTCAGGATCCTCAGGAAAGGCATCTTGATCCACTTCAATTTCGTCTTCAACCTCGCTGCAATCGGATTCATCTAACTGAAGTTGCAGTTCTTGTAAAATCTCATCTTCAGTAGTGAATGTTTTGTTTGTGTTTGTGCCAGACATCTGGAACAATAAGGTAGGTACCTATGTAATCATAAACTCATCAACGGTACCAACACGCCTGGCAAACGTAGGAACACTACCTCATGAATGGTACCAACACGTCTGGCAAACGTAGAAACACTACCTCGTGAATGGCACTAATACGTCTGGCAAACGTAGGAACACTACCACATGAATGGTACCAATACGCCTGACAGGCGTAGGAAAATTTACGTTAAATGGTATCAATACGTCTCACAGGCGTACTAGGCTTTGGAAAAAACAAAACACTGATCTTGACGTGAACTGCTCGGCAATCTGAGGAACACTGACTTGCCAAGAGAGTTTCCGTTGAAGCATACCTGGGAGGCGGGAGTAAGGTTCCCCCCCGAAACAAGATGGCCGCTGTTCTTCCACTGAACTACGTCTCTTAGACGCATAGGTACCATTCCAGGGTTAAAGGGGATTTAGCGAGCATATAAATAATTTGATTCATACTTATTTAATCTTAATAATTTAAAATTTTGATTCTTAAATTCAGTCGAGGTTGGCACTGGTCAGTGTGACTCCGATATAAATTCAAGATATACATCCTTCTCGTCGAGTAATTATTCTTATTTTAAATCATTCTGAATTCTCCTGGTCAGGAGGTTCATTTAAATAAATTTGTTTCTTTGATACTTAAATCCGAGAGCATACCTCTGGTCAGAGGATGTCTTTTAAATCTGATAGCTTATATAGTTTCACGTCCATTTTTAAAGTCTGAGTATCCGGAACGTTTATTGGTTTCTCTTATTTAGGTTTTATTTAGATGAAATTTTGAAACAGTTATAATAGGTGACCGGTCGAGTATATGTTTTTGTAGAAAATCATTTAATGTAAAAGTCTATGGTTTTGCTTTTGCAATGTGAGTAGCCAAAAAGGGTAGACAGAGTCCCCTGTTATGTTAAGGAATTCCACGTGGACATTTGTAATTTGTGGCCGAGATATGGCTTTGGTATTGGGTAGAGAAAGGCTCCCCTTATATTTAGTTATGAATGTTAATGGAGGTTGGCCCAGACGAGGGTAGTATACCTCATGAGTTCTAGAGAACATAATGCAGATTTGAAAATATGACAGAAGCACGAATAGATATTTACGGATAGATGTTTATGCAAATTTTTCTTTGGTTTTGGTTAATTGAAATTTTGTCGATCATTACTGAATAATTTGTCACCTGTTTATTGAAACCAAGTTAAGCTGGGTTAGTTCTATGATGGGATATGGACAATATATGTATAAGAGAGAGCTCTCTGGATTGTATTTTTACTGGAAAGCAAGTTTCAGTCTGTTACGGAAGTAATTGTTGAACAAAAATTTAATTTTGGCATTGTAGTTTTCTCTTGATCAGAAGATTGTATATTTTTCTTTCAATCTTAACTATGTTTGGATTCGTAAATAAACTTGTAGTCGTTAATAGGTATTTCATTATAGTAAATTTTGTCTCATAAGTATAAATTAACTGGCATCCTTTGGGTTTGGTGAGGTGTCCCGCCATCACTGGTCAGTGAGGCGGAGGCTTTATCAATCCAAATGACGTCAGATTCGATTATGCTGATTTCGCTCGCGACTCGCATGCATATCCTCACTGGTCAGTGGGATGCGGGTGCGATCACGATGGAGGTTCAAGCATGAGAATGGTTACCTTATTTTGGAGTCTTAGATAAGTAAGTATAAATTTAATTTTAATTATATTATTACTCAAAGGCAGACCCTTACCCGAACTTTGGGATGCGGACTCTCATGCCCCGCAGGAACTGAGCGTAGTCGTGGCATATATATATTTATAACAGAAAGATATTTGGTAGGCAGCGACGCCCGGTCTTGGTCTTTCGAGGGGACCGAGTCGGTGTGTCGTGTGCTAGGCAACGTAGGCAACCAAGCTTAACTTTGCAATATATTCGGTTATCAAGGATATCCCATGTACGGGCCTGGCTGTGTCAATATGCGACAAGCAATAGAGACAAAACCTGCGAAGCAAGCCGTAGTGAGGCCAGGATGAGGAAACAAAAGGAGAAATCTCAGCAGGGATGCATGTTTATTTCAGTTGTTTTTTTTCTAAGCGGAAGTTCCCTCGCGAAAGGCTACCAAGTGCTTTATTCATCGCCAGGGACAACGAACCGCCTGGGACAGATTCGACCGTCAACCGTACACAATATAACACGGAGACTCAGGGGACTCGGGTGAAATGTTGCCGTCTTCCTTTGGAAGGATGTTTCAGGTGAGGGAAGGAAGTGCGTAAATTTTCCACGCATAATGGTTCGTCCGGAGACGCACACGTGTCTCGTAAAAGGACTCCTGGTGAAGTGTCGAATATGAAACATGTTTTGACTTGTTCCTCGTTCATTAAAGTAAAATCTGAGGCGTAAAAGTTCCACAGCGTGTCATGGCACGTCACTGAAATTCGTTTTGAATAGGTTAATTAATTTTTCACTTACAACAGAGAACCACTCTCAACTTTAACGATTCCTTCACGCACCTACAAATTTATAATTTACACTCAGTGACACTAATTTTCAACCGGGTTAGAACTTACATATTCGTCAAAGAAGAATGTAAAATCACAGGCAAAAAAAGTGACACTAAGGTCCTCAAATGCTTGCTTCCTGTCTAAGTCTTAAAATCACTAGATTTTATCAGCAAATTATCATTGGCAACTTATACAACCGCCGTAGAGTTAGGCAACACCCACAACGATTTGTAGAGAAGCGAGCCTTTCAGGATCTAGGAGTCCCACTGTTCTTGCTGGTGACTGTACATATTAATTGTTCTCCATCACATGTACATATTACTGTATTAAAGTAAAATATCTGTAAGAAATATAAAACGGGAAACATTTCAATCCACTGCGAAATACCATATATATTGATGACTTTTATTTTTTTGTGGATGTACAGGGACGTATTAGAAATGCGGTGACAGATGATGTATTTTTTTACCTCCTTTGCCAGAGTTTGTTTCATGTTTATTACAAGAGTATATGTGAGGATTTTGCAATACCAGACTGGTGCCAGTATAATGGCCTAAGTTGGGATATCTTCCTTTCTAACTCTCTTTATCTCCTGGTTTGAATTTGTCTTTCATTTTCTATTTTTCTTCATGTTTCTCTATTAATTTTTTACTTTGTTGTTTTTGCCTTTCCCTCATTAATCTTATATTTTGTTTTCTTATATACATCGTACTTATTTCTTTCTTTGTTTCTCTTGCTTCCTCTTTCTCTATCTCTAGGTTTGTACTTAAATTTCCCCCTTCTCCGTTTCACTTGTTTGCTCTCTCTTTCTATATCTATCTATCATCTATCTATCTATCTATCTATCTATCTATCTATCTATCTATCTATCTATCTATCTATCTATCTATCTATATCTTGTTTACTCTTATTCAGTCTCTCTCTTTGTAATTATATTTATCTCCTTCTTTCTTTCCTACTCTTTCGCTTGTTCTCTTTCTGTCTACATCTGACTTTGTACTAAACTTTCCCTTTCTATTCCTTTCATTTTCAAATATCTTGGTTCCTCTTGTTCTATCTCTTGTTCGATACCCGTTGGAGATACATAGTGGTTCGGATCACACTTTAAATTGTAGGTCTAATCCCGATGCTTTACTGTGCATAAAGTGGACTTAAAACACCAACTCAACCAATCAATCAATCATTGTTCAATCTCTTCATTTGTACTTATATTTCCCCTTCTCTCTATTTCCTTGTATGTTTCCCTTTCGTCCTCTATCTTAAACCTTGTACTTACATTTTTCCCTTTTTCTTTGATTCATATTTATCTATATCTATCTTTATACTTCTATTTAACATTCTCTTTCTCCTTTCTCTATTTCTCTTTCTCTATCCCTTGCTTTGTACTTGTCTTTTATTTCTCTATCCCTTTCTTTTGTACTTGTCTTTTTCTTTCTTTGTTCCTTTCTTTGTTTCTTTTCTTGTGTTTCTGCTTCCGTTTATTTTTCTCTTTTTCCTTCATTATTCAAATTTTATTTTTCCTTCTTTTTATTTCTTACTTTGTGCCTTTCTGTTTTTCTATCTTTTCCTTTCTTCTCATTCTCTGTCACGTATCAGTTCACACGTTTTTATCTTTCTCTCGACGATGAACATAACAACGTGTAGACAAAGGTTTTGACTGGTCTCTTTAAGAGATTCTTTAACAGATCGATTTAAAGTCTGTGGGTTTGGTCTTTGAGACTGTGCAGTCTAAGACACTTCGTGAATAACTGATATATACTATGAGTCGCAGGTTTATATTTTCCACATATCCATTCATTTGCTATACATTTATACACAAAAGTTCTCAAAAAATGTTTTTTGAGTATTGTTTAAAGCACTAGACACTGGATAATGTCCAATTAATCTTGAATGCCAATGTAAAACTATTGTTATTAAACTAACAAGCGTCTGGCGTTTGTACTCACAGTCAGCAGTCCCCTGTGACACTGGTGTTGGGTTCTGTCCATGTGTGTTCCTTATTCTCCTTTTAGTAATTTCAGAGGTGTAAGGTGTAAGACTCTTCACAAGACCCAGAAATCTCAACCTCACTTCCACGTAGTACACCCTGCACTGCCTTTTACAGACTAACGAGGCTCTGGCGTCTGGACCCATGGCCAGCATATTTCTCTATGGGAATTGTGTGCGGTCCATATGTTTTGCGATGGTCCCTTCATAAATTTCATCTTATCACCATTCATCTTCATCTTCGCAGTTAGCGTAAAGGGTCAGAAACGCGAAATAAATTAAATCAAATCATTCATTTCATCAATTACACCAAGTCAGCATTCATGCTCGTAGTCGTGATTAGCGAAAAGTGACAGAAAAGTGACGTAAATTAACCAAATCAATCAATCACTTAAATATTCTGAAATAGGTAAGACAAGGAAAAAGGGAGGAATTTTCGAGAGAAATCACAAGTTTTTTCAACTAAGGATGCGAAATTTTGATGAGAAAAGTTGCTTGCAAGAGGACATAGAAGCGTTTCTTATATAAATACCCACGAAATATTTCCAGGAGGAAGATTTCGTCTGATGGGGAAGACAAGCATGCTTTAACGGATTCCGACACGTGCCTTTATTCCTTTCTGAAATACGGTTCCCGTCAGCCCTGCTCAATTTTCTCGTGGGTTGCGAAGATTTTATCTTTCAGTGAAGCTCCTGCTTAAAATGGAGAAGCGAACGCACGCCCGGAATAAAACACAAACTTGTTCTTCCTTGCTAAGTCTATTGCACGAACTCAAGGAATTCCACGCTAATGCCAAAAGACTCGCCCCGACTACATCTTTCTCTAGCTTTCCCAGTCGTGATACGATTAAAATAGCTTATATGTGACTCAAGGGGCGTACTTTTCAAATAATACTCAGGGAGTCGAACTGGAGATTTATTTTAGTCGATTGGTGGAGGGAAGACCACCATTTTGTCTTCTAGTGTTTCCTTCAGTGTAATAAATCTACTAGTCCACTGTTCTATCACTAGACTTTCTGTCGACCTCCGTGGCGAAGTGGTTAGAACAGCGCGCTACGACTCCAGGGAGCCTCGGCTCGAATCCAGGCTTGCGCATGTGTGTTCTTTGTGAGTGGCCCTTCATCAATTTCATCATATCATCCCTCATTTTCACCGTCACAATTAGAATAAAATGGCAGAAACGCGACATAAAAGAGTAAATAAACAAGCATTAGATCCGAGTTATGAAATTATATTTTTGAAGAGGCCATAAGATAGCTCATACATAAGCTCACAATTCATCATATGTTGTAGATAATTTTAACGTGACAATAATGTGATAACATTTATTACATTATCTTACGAATTATGTTAACATACCTGCAGCTGTATGCAATAAACTTTCAACACTTGTTTTAATTTAATAGTTCATGTCTTTTTAACAAATTACTGGCCAATTGTTTTCGACTTTTATCTTGAAATTCTGGATTTTTCATCTACTGGTACTCTTTGTATGTACTAAATGCAAAATTGTGACGATCGATCAGTTTTTCATAGTTTTTTAACGTATGAAATATCATACACTGCCCATTAAGGGTTACAAGTACACGTTACTGCCTAGCGTATGATATATCGCACTTTACAGACTTGTAGAATAGTTCTGTTGATTATAGAACAGTGAGATCTTTTGTACATTAAACAAAATAAACATATTGATTTTAATTGCTGTATTATCATTAAAAAACAATATCAATGTTAGAATTGGATGCGTTATTAAATGAAAACAATATTATCGGCTTGCTGCTGTTTGGAAGGAGTAATGAAATGATAGTTCAACAGCTTCAATGAGCAAAAACAAAATACATTTTAGGGTCTGATCCAACATTACACTTTGGACACACTGTGCACTTGTTAAGAGGGGCCGTTGCCTTCCCACGTTTTGCCACTTTTGCCCTTGCACTATGCAAAACCTTATGTACCAAGGGAAAGTAAACTGTCCTTGCCCCAACAGCTTTCGAACCTTTTCTCCCCCAGTTTGGAACCAATCGCCACCACTGACTGCACATTTGCCGCACTGCCCACACCCATGCTGACTATGTTCCTCATGAACACGATGATTTCGGCCGTAACTGCTCATATCTCAATACTTGTTTTGGCAAAAAAAAAAGTTACCAATTCTCTCATGGTTCACATTACAGTCACAAGCAGCACAATGATGGATGGATTTGGTTTATTTTATGTCGTATTTCGGTCACTTTTGGCTAATGGAGAAGATGAGCATGATGTGATGAAATTGATGAGGGACACTCACAAAGAACAAACATGACCATGTCGGGATTCGAACCCAGGATCCATGGTGTCGTAGCGCACTGTGTTAACTACTCTGATATGGAGGTCGGCACAGCACCATCAATTGCACCAGAAAGCAGAATCATTAAACTTATGTGGCGTTTATGACTGTTGCATTGAAGCCCCCAATTCACTTTTTTGTTTGGTTCTTCAAACGTTAGGGAACAGTATAGAGGTTTTCACGTTATTTGATGTAAACGACTTGATATCACTTTCATTGTACATGTATAAATGTAGAACAGCAATATTTCAAATATCTCATTCTCTCTGCATTTCTCTATCTATTTCTATATTCACCCCTTCCCTGTCTCTCTCTTTCTCTCTCAGTGTTTTCGGCACTCTAACTCTCTCTCTGCCTGCCTTACCTCTGACTGTCTATCTCTGACAATTTTAATATGATTCTTCTTTTCTGTTTGCATTTTCACGGTCACTCTCTCTATCTCCTTCTAACCACTTTTTTCTATCTCCAAGTCTCTCTGTTTCCCTCTCCATCAGTGTGACTATCTGTCTATTTTCCTGTCTGTTCTCTCCCTCTCTCTCTCTCTCTCCCTCTCTCTTTGTGTGTGTCGTTTTCTAAATCTACAATTATCTCTTTCCACCTCTCATTACTTTCTCTCCCTCTCTCTGTTTATCTCTTCTATGTCTGTCTCCCTTCCTGTCCGTTTTATTTCTCTCTTTCTCTCTATCTCACTTTCCTCTATATCTCCTATCTCTCATCTCTCTCTTTACTTCTCGGCGCGCGCATGTTCCTTTCTTTCTTTATATTTCTCTCTCCTTCTCTCTGCAGGTTGGATCTGTCCTTTTGTGTCTTTTACACTCTTAAGTCTGCTTGTCTATATTTCTGTCTTTCTCTCAATCTGTCTCATTTGCTCTCTGTAGACAACCTAAGTGGTTGGATGGTTAGCATAGCGTGTGCTTACTTCCGTTGTGAAATCATTTTGAATAAGGATATCTAGCCTATCTTTCTAAATTTAATTTTATTTGAAAGGAAACTATTCTTTTATCACATTTTGATAAATTGTGACTTTATCTCTCCTTTTTGAGCAGAAATGGGACCTATTGTCCATTGTTGAACTCGTTTCGAAAAGGATATATCCAGTTTTTTCTAAATTTAATTTTCTTTAAAAAAAAAAACCCACCTCTATCCTGCAATATTTTTATCACATTTTGATCACACACTGTGACTTTGTCTCTCGTTTCCCAGCAACGATGGGACCTTTCGTTCATTGTTGAACTCCTTATGAAAAGGGATATCTAGCCTTTTTAAAATTTAATTCTCCTTTAAAATAACTCACTGTGGTTGTTTTCCATTTCATGGGAAATACAGACGTAGCTAGGGAAAGATTGAATATTTTCATTAAGGTTTTTTTTTCTTTCTTTCTTTATGTGGTGTGTTTGTGTTTATATTGTGTTTGTGTCGCCCCTGTCAACACATGATTTTTCAAGCAAAAAACTTTTCAATCTGTATTATATTAATCTATGTTGGAATCTTTCTTAGAAAAATGTGTTATTGTTAATGTTACAATGAGTAATGTATTGTTTAACTTAAAAAATGTTGAAACTATAGAAATGTTAAACAACTATGTAGTAACCTTGGTAAATTGTAAACAATATTATGATATAAAAGAGCTAGATTTTTGTAAGTCTACGGGACATTCTCCTGGTTGCCGAAAGGTTGATGGTTCAGGGGACGTTGGGGAAAATCTTGCTTCAATCTTCGGATTGGCTGGAGTACTTGTACTCCATTTTGGCGGATATTCACAAACCCAACTCTGAATAAGGTGTTCTCCTGCATCATCAAAAGACCAGGGTTATAAACTTCGGTATATCTAATAGGTTTAGGCCTACAAGTTATACCGGGTGAATTGTCTGTTTGAAAAAGTGTTTGTATAACATCGGAAGTTAAATAAATCTTCGAGTAAAAGATCTTAAGGATCTTTCATTTCAACCTTGCATAGGTGATAAATAAAAATAAATCCTACACCACAGACCTCGCAAGGACTTGGTCCTACTAACCCTTAGAAGCCTCTAAGAAGTCCGATAAAAGGGTTATAATTAGACTAACATAAAGCCCTAAAGGCAGAAGGTGCGTGTCAGTGATTTTTGGCGACCGTGACCAGGACCATCGAAGCAACCACCTGTGGATCTTCGTGGCCCAGCAGAAGAAGAAGAAGCCTGTTCCAGAAACAGAAGAAGAAGCCTGTTCCAGAAACAGAAGAAGAAGCCTGTTCCAGAAACAGAAGAAGAAGCCTGTTCCAGAAACAGAAGAAGCAAAGATGATAGGTTCCCAGAGACCTTTGACCAGGCAGCAAAAGGAGAGGCTCGTTTGCTGTACGAATGAAGAAAAGAAGGAGGAAACCTTATTACCATGCTCCGGCTGCAACAGATACGTTCATGAAAGTTGCGCACACAAAACCCCAGGATCTGACGTAGCTGCGGAGGTAGACGTTAAGTGTAGACAGTGTGTGGAAAAACAAGTTACGCCAACCCCAACAGATGATAGTTGGAGGGAAATGATGATCTCCTTTATGACTGATTTCAAGAAAGAGAAAGATGCAGAAAAAGAGCAAAGATTAAAAGAAAAGGAAGAAGAAAAAGAGCAAAGATTAAAGGACAAGGAAGAAAATGACCAAAAGTTTGCACGTATGATCGAAAAGTTGGGTGAACGAGATGTGGAACAGAAAGCAGAAAGAGAAAGAGAACGAGAAATGAGTGACCAGAAATTCGCACGTTTGATCGAGAAGCTAGAAGAACGTGAAGCTGAACAGGGAATGCGAAGACAGATAGAGAAAGAAGCAGAAAAAGAGCAAAGAGTAAAGGACAAGGAAGAAAATGACCAAAAGTTCGCACATTTAATCGAAACGTTGTGTGAACGAGATGCTGAACAGAAAGCAGAAAGAGAAAGGGAACGAGAAATGAGTAAGAAAATGTTTGAAGATTTTAAAATAAATCTAGGAAAAGAAATATCCGAAGCGATAGCTGAAATCAGAAAGGAGAGAGACGAAAAATACGAAGAACTAGTGGAAAGAAGGAGAGAAGATCGGCAGATAGATGATGACCGTTTTAAACAGCTACAAGAAAGTTTGAACCAAGAAATAAAGAATCGAGAGGACAAGGATAATGTAAACTGCGGTTTACTAACCGAGCTGAAGGAAATGTCCGTAAATTTGGAGGGTGAAATAAAAGTGACAAAAGAGGCCCAAACACAACAAGTTGAAATTATAAAAACGTTAACCTCAAAGTTGGAAACCTTACAACTAGGCAAGGAGAATAGGAATGAAGAGATGGAAACTCTGCCAAAGAAGATATGTGTAAGAACCTCTTGCTCCTCTAATTCTTCCAGTTCCGAATCCCCCGAATATTCTGAACCATGCCAAAGAAAGAAACGAAAAAGGAGTGGCGGAACGAGACGAACTAGAGAATACGCTACGGAAAAAATGGTTGAAGATAATTCCTACTTAAACCATTCATCCAATCGAATTCTCCGAATGTCTGACGTCAATTCCCTCACCAAGTTTAATGGAGAAATAAATTCAGTATCCGCTGAGAGGTACCTGGAAGAGATAAATACTTATATGGATTTAATGAAAATGCCCATGATGTATCGACTAAAAGTCCTTCCTTCGCTAATGGTGGGTAAAGCCAAGGCTTGGTTTATGGCAAACGAAAAAAGATGGAAAACTTTTGAACATTTCCGCTCTGCGTTTAGGAAGCAATACGCATCACCTGAAGCAAAACAAAGGGAAATGAATACCCTGAGGAATAAACATTATAGCAAAGGTGCAGGGTTATCATTGGAAGAATATTGCTGGGAAGTATATGCAGCATACTGCAATCTGACGGAAACCATCAACCAATCAGAAGTGTTGAACTTAATCATTGGCCAATTACCTTCACGAGTGCGACAACTGGTATTAACTCGAGATCCCGCCAACATAGACCAACTCACGAATTTCCTGGGAAAGTTCGAAGCGTCTGAACAAATGGAAGGATGGAAAGCCGATCACCAACGAACCGATGAACGGAGAAATCCTCAACCTCGAATCAGGAATCTAGAGCTATCCCGGAGGAATGGAGGAGAAGAAGATAAGAGGCCCACACCAATAAACCAAAGGTTTAATGGAAATCTAAGATTCCAGAGGAAGGATTCCTATAGAAGGACATTCTGGAATAAGAACCAGAATCAAAGAAACTGGAACCAGTCTAGTAAGAAAGAGTGTGGAATACAGACTGACGAAATTCCAGAAGACTGTGCTTTGAACCCTAGAGCACCTGTGTGGGAAATTCCCTCCGCTATTAAAGCTCCTTCTTGGGATATTCCCTCTACCAGTCGAGCAAATTTAAACCAGAGGTCGTTGTAGATGAAGCTCTCCCTTCTACAACGCGACACAATCTTGATGTTTGTGAGAGCGAAGAAGACAAACTAATTACTAATGAAAATTTAGATGTTTTATATTTAGATATAAATTCTTATCCAAATTCTGGAGAAGAGAAATTGTTTAATGTTTTCGAAGTAACTGGAAATTGCAGCAAGAAGCCAGAAATTCAAATAGAAGTTTTGGGATTAAAAATAAGATGTACTTTGGATACGGGAAGTGAATGTACCGTCATGAATTATAATGTTTGGGTAAAGCTCAGAGAGAGATTACCAGGCTTGAAATTGCAAAGATGTCCAGGAATAAGGTTAAAAGATTTTGTTGGACATGAGAGGTCCCGAATTGTGGGATACCGAACCATTCTTTTTGAGATTGCAGGGCACACTTTTGAAGACCAAGTCTATGTGGTAAAGAATTTAGAAGCCGATTTGTTATTCGGATATCCTTTCTTCAAAAGATACAAAGTCAATTTAGATGCAGGTGCGAACAAATTATATCTAACGGTAAAGGGACAAGTCGTGGAAGAAACTTTGATTCCAGATAGTCAAGGAAATAGTGTTGAAGCAATAAATGATAAGACTTCGTATGTAAAACTATTAGTGACGGAAAAGGAATCTCAGTTAGACAAGTGGTCCGCATCCGAGGAAGATATGAAGAAGAAAGCATTTGCTCCAGAATTGTTAGATCAAAGGGAGAAGGAGAAGCTATTTCGAATATTAACTGAGTATCGCCCTATATTCTCTGACAAACCAGGACTTGCAAAAAACCATACCTGCGAAATTTTGTTAAGCACCAACCAACCAGTGTTTTCATTACCTTATCCCGTTCCGATGTCGAAACGTGATAAATTAGAAGAAGAGTTAAATAAATGGAATGAATGGGGAGTAATTCGAAACTGTAACTCTCCTTACATGAATCCAATGCTAGTGGTGGACAAACCCGACGGATCAGTAAGACCCTGCATTGACTTCAGGAAATTAAATAAAACGATTATAGTTCCTAAAAGTACGGTGCCGCGACTTCAAGAAGCTCTACAAAAGTTTCAGGGTAAAAAATATTTTTCGTGCTTTGACCTGGCTTCAGGTTATCTTCAAGTTCCTATTAAACCAGAGCACCAGAAGTTCACCGCCTTCTCCTACAAAGGTCGAGCGTGGTGTTTCACCAGGATGCCATTCGGACTATCAAACGCTGTAGCCATTTTTATGCACACGATGCATAGCCTTTTCGAGCCTTGGACAGAAGATTTTCTCACTATCTATATAGACGACCTTCTCATTTTTGACGAAACTCTAGAAGAACATTTTCAGCACATAAAATTCGTATTAGAAAAGTTGAAGAGTGAAGGATTCACTATAAAGTTAAAAAAATGTGAATTTATCAAACCAGAGATAAAATACTTAGGGCATCTTGTGTCAGGAAAGTGCATCAGAATAGATCCCAAAAGGGATGAAGCCATCTTAAAATTTCCACGTCCAAAAACGAGGAAACACCTGCAACAATTTCTGGGTTTAGTTAACTGGCGACGTAGGTTTGTAAGAGACCTAGCATCAAAAACTGCCGTTCTAGAAGAACTACTAGAAAAGGGTAGCCAATGGGAATGGGACAACCTAAAAGAAAGAGCTTTTCAGTCACTAAAGCAGGAGTTAGTAAAACTTCCTGCATTAGCTCAACCAGACTTCCAACGGCCATTCCAGCTGATGTGTGATGCTTCTAGCATTGGGCTAGGTTCAATATTGTTCCAAGAACAAACGGAACAAAAGGGAAACTTAGAAGATATTAGTATAATTCAATATGCCAGCAGAAAGTTAAAAACCGCTGAGAAAAATTACACAACCCAAGAGATAGAATGCCTAGCCATCATATTTGGGATTGAACATTTTAAAGTATACCTTTACGGCACAAGGTTTAGGATCTATTCTGACCACAAAAATCTGGTATGGCTGGAGAACAGTAGAAACTGGAATGCTCGATTAACACGGTGGGCTTTAAAGTTGCAACAATATGAATATGAGATAATCTACATCCAGGGGCAAAACAATGGGATCGCAGATGTTCTTAGCCGATATCCTGTTCCTGAAGATCAGCCTACCGAACTAACTCGAGAGAGCCAGACTTATAATGTATGGAATCTTATAAAACCTTTGGAGGAACTAGAACTAGACAAATGGAAAAGGGAACAACAGGAAGATCCATTTTGTAAACTTAAGCTGGAGGAGGTCCGAAGTAATGATGGAAACTCAACCAAGTATAACTTACATTACGACTTACTGTTCTTCCAAGGAAAAAGTGAACGAAAGTTTAAAAGATTAGTAGTGCCTGCACAACTAAAAGGAGAAGTACTCAGGTCCGAACATGACGAAACTGGACATTTTGGTTTCAACAAAACTTACAAGAGAATAAAATATAGGTTCTTTTGGGAAAACATGAAAATGGAAATAGCCCAATATATACGAGAATGCTTAACTTGTTCAAAAAACAAACCTGATAAGAAAGGCCTATTCAAACAAAAATTAACCACCACAAATCGAAAGCCTCATGAAGTCTTATCCATTGATTTGATCGGAAAACTACCTAAATCGTCTTACTATTACTATCTGCTCACTATGATAGATGTCGGGAGTAGGTTCATGATGGCATATCCACTACGTACAGCTAGCACCCGGGAGATAATAAGTAAATTAGAAAGCGGATACTTACTTCATTGTCCTAAGCCGGAGTATATACTATCTGATCGAGGAAGTCAATTCACCTCGAAGAAATGGTATGAGTTTGCAAAAAAACACTCACTTGTAGCAGTTCACACCATTCCTTATCACCCTGCGGGCAACATTGTGGAAAGAACGAATCAGGAGATAGTTAGGTTAATAAGGACTTTTTGTCATAATTCCCATCAGGATTGGCACAAATTTATATCGAAAATCTGTTGGATATTGAATTGCTCTGTGTCGGGAGAAACTGGGTATGCTCCCTTAGAGCTTTTCTACAATAAACCGGTGCAAGTTAGCATTTTGAAACAAATAAATTGGCCACAAAACGATGGTTTTCACGAACTACCGTGGAAGGATAAACTTTTCCAGGCTCAGTCTAATAATCTTCGAAGAAAGGAACAAAGACTACAAAAGGGAAATCCTAGAGCCTACGAGCTACTTAAAGGGGACTTGGTACTAAAAAAGTCACACAAGCTAAGTTCCGCTAAAAATAATGTCATTTCCAAATTTTTCGAATGTTTTACTGGACCATTTATAGTAAAAGAGATCAGAAACAATGCCGCGGAATTGCTAAACCCATGGACTCAAGAAGATTCAGGAAAGGAAAATTTCCAAAATTTAAAAAAAATAAATTGCACTCCTGAGAGAAAATCGGAACTACTGAAATTATGGAAACCATAGCGGTCATCATACCCACCTGTATTCACATTCTTGGAAATCCATGGTGAAAGAATAAACAAACAGATCACAAAAAATTATGGCGAGTAACACGGAAGACGATTGGAATATAGAATTTTCTTCGGCTTATCAAAATTGGTTTAGAGATGTTGGGGGTCTGATCAACACAAGGGAATATCCGGAGGAAAGAATGAGTCGGGCTGCAGAAGAACTGAAGCAGGAGATAATAACTAGCAGGGAGGTAAGCAGTGTTCAATATCACTCTCTAAGATCAGTGTTGGAACAATGTCACGATATCCTGGTGTGTTCTCGTAAGGAAGAAAAAAACCCGGAGATAGAGCAGATCCTAAAATCCTTTAAAGTACCCGATCTAATTTCCCCGTTACCTGAAGACTCTGAAAATGATGATACGGCCGTCTGCCGAAGTCGACAGGTCCCTTCAAGGACAGTGGAACGAGGGATACATTTTAAACAGCAGGGATGATATAATTTGCATTAACTGCATCCACAATGGTTTGAAAAACAAGAAAAATGTGGTCCAAATAACCCAAGAGTTATCAAGGATTTTCAAAAAAGACATCAGTCTGGCTAAAAAAGTATTCAGGATCTTTACTTACCAAAGGAAAGGGAAAGTACAACTGAAGAGGACATTTTTGATGTTTGTCCCTTCTGAGAAGCGTTAGTTGCTTATCTCTAAAAAATTGCTAAATTATGTTGTTCAAATCACGACACTATGAGAAAAGTATCAACCTTAAACTAAAAAATAGACATTAACTGTTTTTGATAACACTAACCGTGAGACTATTGTTGTACTCTTTCTTAAATAAGCAGTGATCCAAAGGATTCATAATGAAGAAGGTCCACTAAAACATATCCAAATATGCTGAGTTAAAGACTAATTTGACGATTGTTTGACTAGAAGATGTTTAAAAAACAAAATTAAATAACGTTCACTTATATATAATTTTATTTTCTTCTGGGGGAACGCTATGTGTCGCCCCTGTCAACACATGATTTTTCAAGCAAAAAACTTTTCAATCTGTATTATATTAATCTATGTTAGAATCTTTCTTAGAAAAATGTGTTATTGTTAATGTTACAATGAGTAATGTATTGTTTAACTTAAAAATGTTGAAACTATAGAAATGTTAAACAACTATGTAGTAACCTTGGTAAATTGTAAACAATATTATGATATAAAAGAGCTAGATTTTTGTAAGTCTACGGGACATTCTCCTGGTTGCCGAAAGGTTGATGGTTCAGGGGACGTTGGGGAAAATCTTGCTTCAATCTTCGGATTGGCTGGAGTACTTGTACTCCATTTTGGCGGATATTCACAAACCCAACTCTGAATAAGGTGTTCTCCTGCATCATCAAAAGACCAGGGTTATAAACTTCGGTATATCTAATAGGTTTAGGCCTACAAGTTATACCGGGTGAATTGTCTGTTTGAAAAAGTGTTTGTATAACATCGGAAGTTAAATAAATCTTCGAGTAAAAGATCTTAAGGATCTTTCATTTCAACCTTGCATAGGTGATAATTAAAAATAAATCCTACACCACAGACCTCGCAAGGACTTGGTCCTACTAACCCTTAGAAGCCTCTGAGAAGTCCGATAAAAGGGTTATAATTAGACTAACATAAAGCCCTAAAGGCAGAAGGTGCGTGTCATGTTATAGTTGTGATGTGTTTGTGTGTGTCTTGTGTAGTAGTTGTACTGTCTAATGTGTTTGTGTTCGTCTTGTGTAGTAATTGTGCTGTCTAATGTGTTTGTGTTTGTCGTCTGTAGTAGTTCCTCCATTCATATTGGGGGATAGGCGTAGAGCTGACAACTCTGCACTGTAAAAAGCCATGTCAAGAATCAGCAATATAAGGCCATGGATGTTCCCAAGGTAAAAAAATCCGGAGGTAAAATAGTCCCCCGTTCGGATCTCCGGGTGGGGACTACTTTGGGAGGTCCCTGGACTAAGGATAAGATCTACATTAGGAATAAGGATATTAAATTAGGCACCTGGAATGTTCTGAGCCTTTACCGGCCTGGGGCATTTCAGTGTACAGTTAATGAGATAGTTAAGTATAAATTAGATGTAGTAGCTGTCCAGGAAGTTAGGTGGCAAGGAGAAAGGAATTGTAAAACTAAAAATTATACTTTTTTCTATGGTGGTACTGAAAATCATAATTTTGGAACAGGCTTTTTCATAAATAATAGAATTATCTCGGCTCTTAAAACTGTAGAATTTAATAATGATAGGATATCATATGCAGTTTTACAGGGTAGGTGGTGTAAAATTATTTTAATAAACATACATGCACCAACGGAAGATAAAGATGATAATACTAAAGATGATTTTTATACAGAGTTAGAACAGGTCTGTGATAAATTTTCTCAGTATGATATGAAAATTCTGTTGGGTGACTGTAATGCACAGATTGGCAAAGAGGAGGCATTTAAACCCACGATTGGTAAAGAAAGTCTTCATGAATTAAGTAATGATAATGGTATAAGATTGATTACTTTTGCAACCTCAAATAATTTAATTGTGAAAAGTACCACTTTTAAACATAAAGATATCCATAAATATACCTGGTCTTCTCCAGATGGTAAAACTCATAATCAGATAGATCATATTCTCATTGATAAGAGAAGACATACTAGTATAATTGACGTTCGTACACATAGAGGTGCTGACTGTGCCAGTGACCATTATTTAGTAATTGCTAAATTAAGAGAAAGACTCTCAGTGATAAATCATCAGCAACAAAATCTAAAAGTTCTAAAATTTGATACAGGAAAGTTTACTGATGAAAGAATTAAGAAAGATTACCAAATTAAACTGTCAAATAGATTTGATATTTTGCAGGATTTAAATGATGATGAAAATATAAATGAAACAGACGTAAATAAGTATTGGGAGCACATACGTAATGCAATAGAATCAGCAGCTAAAGAAAGTATTTTATACCATAAACCGAGAAAAAGTAAGCCATGGTTTGATAATGAATGTCATAATCTAATAGAAATAAGAAATCAGGCTAGACTTAGGTGGTTAAATAACTCTGATGATACAAATCTAAACGATTATAATAGAATAAAGCGAGAAGTTAACCGCACATTTAGAAATAAAAGAAGATATTACTTGAAAAGCAAAATTAACGAAATTGAAACAAACAGCAAAAATAAAAATATCAGAGATTTATATAAAGGTTTAAATGAATTTAGAAAGGGGTGGCAACCTAAAGTAAACTTGATAAAAGATAAAGACGGTGATTTTCTAGCTGACCCAAGCGATATTCTAAATAGATGGAAGAACTACTTTAATGACCTTTTAAATGTCCATGTAGGAGATAAATCAGAAGTGAATGAAGTACACACAGCAGAACCTTTAATTCCTGAACCTAACCTGACTGAAGTTAAAGATGCTATTAAAAGGCTAAAGAATAACAAAGCACCTGGCATTGATTTAAAACCAGCTGAGTTAATTAAATATGGTGGAAATTCATTAATATGTCAAATTCGTAAATTAATTTGTTTAATATGGAATAAAGAAGAAATCCCTCAACAGTGGAAAGAATCCATAATTGTTCCTGTTTTTAAGAAAGGTGATAAAATGAACTGCAATAATTACCGTGGAATTTCTCTACTCTCCACAACATATAAAATATTATCTAACATTCTTTTAACAAGACTAACACCATATGCTAATGAAATTATAGGTGATTATCAATGTGGATTTAAACGTAACAGATCAACTACAGATCAAATTTTTCACATCAGACAGACACTTGAAAAATAGTGGGAATATAATCAAAATGTCCATCAGCTATTCATTGATTTCAAAAAAGCATATGATTCGGTCAAAAGAGATAAATTATATAATAGATTAGTAGAGTTTGGAATACCTAAGAAGCTTGTTAGCTTCAGTGAAACAGAAAGTAAAATTCGTGTGGAAGAAACTAAAGAAGGACTAAAATTAAATGGTGTGACTCAGTTGTTAGCATGTGCAGATGATGTAGACTTACTGGGGGATGATGTGAATACAATTAAGAATAATGCTAAAATATTTTTCAAAACTGCTAAAGAGATAGGTTTGGAAGTTAACAAAGAGAAAACTAAATATATGCTTACAGGCCGAAACCAAGTGTTAGGTAATAATCAACATCTAATTATTGATATCAACTCGTTTGAACCACTTTCCAAATTCAAATACTTAGGAGTAATATTAACAAATGAAAATTATATTAAAGAGGAAATAAAAAGTAGGCTTAATTCAAGAAATGCATGTTACTTCTCTCTTCATAAATTTTGTTTTCTCGTTTAATATCTAAGAAACTAAAAGTTAAAATATGCAAAACAGTAATTTTGCCTATAGTATTATATCAATGTGAAACTTGGTCCCTTACATTGAAAGAGGAACATAAATTGAGAGTATTTGAAAATAAGATCCTTAGGAAAATCTTTGGAGCTAAAAGGGATGAGGAGACAGGTGAGTGGAGAAGGTTACATAATTTAGAAGTACATAATTTGTATTCATGTCCAGATATTATTAGAATAATTAAATGAAGAAGACTTAGGTGGGCAGGCCATGTGGCACGAATGGGAGAGGAAACAGGAGTTTACAGGATTCTTGTTGGGAAACCTGATGGTAAGAGACCTGTAGGAAGGCCAAGACGAAGATGGAGGGACAACGTTGAGATGGACCTAAGGGAAATCGGTAGGGATGGAAAAGAGTATATAGATCTTGCTCAAGATAGGGAATGATGGAAGGTCTGTGTTGCTGCAGCCATGAACCTTCGGGTTTAAGAAGGCTAGAGAGTTAGTTAGTTAGTTAGCGTGTGCCACATCGCCAGGAATTTCTGGTTCGAATCCAGCCTGGGAATAGGTGTTATCGTGAATGTCCATTCATTGGTTTCACTCATCCTCTCTCTCAATGTTGTCGTCTCTCACACAGTATATTTTTGTACTATTATGTACGTTTTTCTGATGACAACAGCATTTAACGCCTAATTATCCCATTCATACACAAGGAACACATAACATATAAATACACGACAAAAAAACATAGAAATTTATAAAACCATCTATTAAACACATAAACAACATAAAAATAATAAAATATTAAGGCGATAAACGTTGAATACTATTAAAAGAGAGATAAATACAACCAACCAAGATATTTACTTATTCAGGGTGTTTCGTAAGATCGTTTACAACACTTGGGAGGTGATTGTACGAGTGAAAATAAGGTGGAATGTTCATGTAACGAAATTCCGGAAACGGCTTTGTTGCCGAGATATTGATGTTTGAAAACGTGGGAAAATGATTTTCCGAAGTGAATAATGGCAAAACGGGTGGAGAGAAGTCGTCGGTGTTGGGCGGTTGACTAAGAAATTGGGCACGCTCTTGTCAAAAAATCACGCGGCAATGTTGTGCAATGTCGGCGCAAGGGATTCCCCAAAGGACGCGAACGAAGATGTTGACGGGAGTGGGGTGGGTGTACGTTCTGCGTGAGCTGGTATCGACGAAAATTGGCATGTGTTGAATGGCACCAAAAAACAAAGAAAATTTCCTGAGGGAAGGGCACCATGACGTAAAAACGAAAATAATGAACTGTCACAGGTTGCATACCCTGAAGGGCAGATGGGTGTTCGTGTGATCTGACGTTAAGTACCACATTTCCCGCTAGGGCGCCAACAGTGTAGGTTTCCTCATGAAGGAGCGCGCGTGTCTGTGCCATTCGTGCTTCAGGTGCTGTGCCAGCAGCAGGTTGTTAAACATTCACGTTGAATGGAAAGACGTGAGGTTCTTGGACAGTAGTGTTGGGCAAACATTTGACCTAGCAGTGTTACGTGTTAATTTTTAGCCACAGCCCATCGTGTTCTGTGAAGTGTATAGTGTTAACGGCCATAAACACTTGTGTCCCGGTGTAAGGGATGGCTGCATACACGTCCCAAGAGCTGGCGGACATGTATCTGATTTATGGGGAGGCTGGAGGTAATAGCAGTGCTGCAAGGCGTCTGTATGGGGCACGTTTTCCAATTAGGGTGTTACCATCGCACTCCTTATTTCAAACTGTAGACACTCGACTTCGGGAAACAGGATCAGTGTTGCCACCTCGTCGAGAAGTTGGACGATCGCGAAGTGTGCGAACACGACGGTTTGTAAAAGATGTGCTAACTGCAGTGATGGATCATCCAGGCACCAGTACGCGCGCACTAGCCCACGAACGAAACACCTCCCATGTGAATGTGTGGCGAGTCCTGGCAGAAGAGGGGATGCACCCGTACAAATTGAAGAAAGTGCAAGACCTTTTACCTCGGGACTTTGGCCCACGTGAGGACTTTTGCCAATGGTTTCTTCATCAAATTGAAACTATCCCCAATTTTCAGAATACGGTACTATGGACTGATGAGGCTATTTTCACGATAACTGGTGTGTTCAATAGTAAAAACAGTCATGTGTGGGAACACGAAAATCCACATGCACTGCTAGTGGCACATCATCAGCACAGATTTGCAGTGAATGTGAGGTGCGGGAGACTGCATGACCATTAATTGGACCGTACATTCTCCCTGTTCGCCTATGTTGACCCACTTATCAAGCATTTCTCATTGAAGTTTTGCCTGAACTACTAGAGGACGTGCCCTTGGCACTGAGACAAAGACTGTGGTTTCAACATGAGGGTGCACCCCCAAATTTCGATGGGAATGAGCGCCATTTCCTCAATACCGTATTCCACAACCAGTGAATTGGCAGGGGAGGGCCTGTGCCATGTCCACCTTGATCGCCTGATATTACGCCCCTCGATTTCTTCCTCTGGGGAGAGATGAAACGCCTCGTTTACGAAACACCCGAGGACCTCGTTGCCCGTATCAATGTAGCTGCAGCATCGATAGCAGAAACGCCTGGGTTGTTGGGTCGCACTAGACAATCCTTGATTCGCCGTTGTCGACTCTGCTTGGAAGAACATGGTGGACACTTTGAAAACCGTCTGTGATGAGGTTCCCTTCACATCTCCATTAAGCTTACTGTGTGCCCTTCAGGATATGCAACCTACGTCAGTTCATTTTTTTCGTTTTTACGTCATGGTGCCCTTCGCTCAGGAAATTTTCTTTGTTTTTTGGTGCCATTCAACACATGCCAATTTTCGTCGATACCAGCTCACGCAGAACGCACACCCACCCACTCCTGTCAACATCTTCGTTCGCGTCCTTTGGGGAATCCCTTGGGGCCGACATTGCACAACATTGCCGCGTGATTTTTGGATAAGAGCTTACCGAATTTCTTAGTGGACCGCCCAACACCGACGACTTCTCTTCACCCGTTTGACCATTATTCACTTCGGAAATTCATTTCTCCACATTTTCAAACGTCAATAACTCGGCAACAAAGCCGTTTCCGGAATTTCGTTACATGAACTTTTCACCTTATTTTCACTCTTACAATCACCTCCCAAGCGTTGTAAACGAACTTACGAAACATCCTGTATAGGTGCTTATCTCTTAGAGTGGGTTAGAGCGTATACTGCTCTGTAAAATTTTCTTGAACTCCATCTAATTTAGCAAGTAGCAGAATGCAGATAGTTCAATGGAATTGACTTGAACTTTCAGACACTTGTTAGCATTCAATATTCCAAACCTCTTCAATATCTCAGTGGAACCAGGTGGTTTAATGTAGCAGAGGTGCTGCGTGATTGCTGAGAAAATTATCATGCAGAGGGAGAACGTGCAAAGACTCCCCTCTCTCCATAAATTAGAATTCCGCAAACCAAGACGCTGTAAGCGGCGTAGTCGTGCTGACACGGATCCAAGGAGGAGCCTGTACATCTGGTAGCAGGTGGTTTCCAACACAAGACGCTGTGACACAATATGGCGTTAATAGTTTCCCCTTAAAAAGGTTTTCTCGGATGTCTTTCTGGCTCTCACTGCCTACATGATGGTTCAGTAACTAAGGACTCCACGGAGCCCGCTTCCCGATAACAAAAAGAAGAGCGGAATGCAGATATTGCAGGATATCCAATTTCTATCTCCCGCAAGAGATCAAGAAATTTGACTCGGAAATGATAATGGATTTTAAAACGCTAGCAATGTCGAGGAATTTGTTAACCTTACCTTGGAGGGGCCCAAAGGCTCACACTTTTCTTTATCACTAAAATTCAAAGAATCATTTTGTTATTGAATAAATGTTTTCGTTGTTGATCACATATATGCAGTTATTTATTAATTATAGATAATTACAAAAATAACCATCATCAATAAGAAATATTGATTTTGAGTTGTGTTTTTTAATACCTTTTCATGCACAGTAAAGCTAATTGGGACTGGAACTACAGTTTAAAGTGAGATCCTACCTACTGTGTGCCTCCACCGGATATCAAACTCTTGAGCCCTCGATTACAAGGCGACCACACTAATAAGGAATAATAACCAATTATTGCATGAGTGTCACACACATATTTTTTTCTATTCACTAAAACTCACAATAAAATTATAACAAATTTTTCATTAATGCTTTTTTATTTGTAGAAGTGCAGTTGTTCAATAATTATAATGAGTAAGAAAATGCCGATCATTACTAGCCAATTGTGTACCCTCTCGCTGTGTCGAATGACACGCATTCATAGATGGCGACTGATAGGCCCATATATTGCATTTTGTCTCGAACAATAGGATAATAGAAATATTGGGGCATCCTAAGGAACAATGTCATTTATTTCCAATATTTTATAAAAATTTCCCTGTTGAAAAATAAAAGAAATAGAAGTCGTGGGCCCGTCGGGAAGGCTAGGGTTAAGCCAGTGGTTTGAACACTGTTATTTAAAGTGGGTCTTGTGCGGGGCACACCCAGCTTGCAAGAATCGCCAAAATTAAATGCTTTGATCTCTAAACCTGCCCCTCCTCCTAACACTTGCTGACCTACAGTTCCTTTTAGGCCTGCTAAGGGACATGCGGTTAGGATGGCCAGGTTTAGAGCTCTTAGCATTTAGATTTGGCGTTTGTTTGAAGCTGTGTATGCCCCGCACAAGACTCATTTAAGAATGGATTTTTGAACGTTAACAATGTCTCGGAAAGTTTGTTTTCTGGTCAATTGTCTAAACAGAGGCTATCAGATACTGTTTCAGTGTGTAGCGTTCCTCTTCAATCACGTTAAGTTAGAATAATGCAATAATGCTGGACATTTCTAGGAAAACCTTTTTTGTTTCAACAGAGGCTAATAAATACTGTTTCTTTAACTTAACGTTATATTTTAATGAATTTTTGAACGCTAGTAATTACTACGAAAGTTTGTTTTCAAGTTAGTGGTTTGAACTGAATAGATATGGTTTCAGTGTGCAAAATCACTCTTACCACACGTTATTTTATAATAGATTTATGAACGTTAGCAGCGCCATGGAATGTTTGTTTTCAAGTCAATTCATTAAAGAAAATTCTATACGGTTTTAGTGTGTAGTGTTTCTCTTGTATCGGAATGGATTTTTGAACTTTACTAATGACCATACGTCCCGTTACAGAGGCGTGTCCCATATTATTAAGACCCACTATTTGTCCCGTTTAATAAAATTCTAAGAGTTAGCTTCTTTTTTTTTCGCCTCTATCATGGCGTTCACATAAACAAAAGTTGTATAAGTGTGTATGAAGTGTGTATAAAACACCAAAATACGCTCATCCACTGGTAGAAGAATATAATCGAAGAAGAGAAATCACAAGTTAGGCTGTTTTCCATCACAGACAGATCCTCCCGTTTGCTTTCGAAATCAGGCGTACCAACTCAACATGCCACGTGCCACTGGAAAAGACCAGGGACTCAGCGATCGCCTCAACAACTTTGAAAAGGAAGTGCGGGACGAGTTAGCCTCCTTCAAGGTAGCAATGGAGAGTGAATTGCGAGAAAACACGACCGATACTCCGCAGAATTTAGAAGCCATAAAGAAACTGCAGGCAGCCCTTGCCAAGATGGAGGCCAGAATCGAGGAGAAATTTAGGCTACAAAGGGAAGAACTGGCCTCGTTGCGGGATAGAATTGTACAAAATGAAGGCAAGATCGACGCCATGGAAAAATATTCACGAAGAGAATGTCTGCTGATCCATGGAATTCAAGATAAAATAAAGGAGAACGTAGAAGAAAAGGTGCTTGACGTTCTGCAGAAGACCCTACAGCTGGACGTGAAAAGCGAGGACATTCCTCGATGCCATCGTTTGGGGAAGCCGAATCGCTCTGTGGCCGACGCCCTGCAGGAAGGAAGGCGATGCGTCATCGTCAAGTTTGCGTCATATAGGACCCGCCACCTGGTATGGTCCTCCAAGAGGAAACTCAAGGAAGCAGGGAGCTCCATATTCATCACGGAGTCCCTCACAGCCGTACGCCAAGAGATCTTACGTGCGGCCAAAGACAAGTTCGGCCGACGAAACTGCTACACCGAGGACGGAAGGATCGTCGTCCGTACGGAGAACGGCAGAAAGAACACCATCACATGCATGAGAGAACTGGATCTACTGTGATCGTACCTTACCCCCCCCCTCTTTCATGAACAGTTTGTGTTGGTGCTTAAGTGTAAATGTGTATTAACTATAGTGCATCTTCATCTACCGACCTGAAATCCTATCAATCCGTAGCCGCTAAAGAATGAAAATACTTTAAAAAACATCATTCAACATATTTTTTTTTATATATATATTTTTCCTTTTCCTATTAAGAGTGACGTAATGAAGAAAATGTATGTAACCGTGTTACCTCAGTGTCCAAATATCAACCTGCCCGACCTGTCATTTGTTCCACGAGACAAGGTAAGCCTTTACTCTTTAATAGCAAGTATTCAATAGTTGGTAAGCCTGAAAACATCCAAAGTTTTTCACTGCATTCCTTGCAAGGGCTCAAATGTGAGGACGGTTCCCCTTAACCCCCGAGGCAATGACCAGCTGCTGGGAAGGGGAGGGCCAAGCAATGACTCATTTTTCCGTGTCGCTCTCGCGAATGTCAGATCGCTAGTTCCGAAAATGGACGAGCTGCGGCTTGTTGTAAAAGAGGGAGACTTCGATTTGATTGTCATTACAGAAAACTGGATAAAGGACGGAACACCACTATCTCTAATTAGTATACAGGGTTATGAAACGCTAACGAAAAATAGAACCAAGAAAAACTGTGGCGGAATTGTAGTTTTTCATAAATCTAACTTAACTGTTTGAACAATAGAGACGAAAGTAAATACTGAAGGCATCGAAACATTAACTTTGATTCTGAAGTACATGAATAAACAGTTTGGTGTATGTTCCATACACAGACCGCCCAATGTCCCATACACAGAACTTACATTGTTCGAAGAATTAATGTCCGAAATCTATCCACTAGTTGATAATCTCTTCCTGTTAGGAGATGTAAACTGCGATTATCTCACCCCGAATAAACCAGAAACACGGCTTTTAAGATCGATTTTTGATTCATTTGGTCTAACGCAAATAGTTAATAAACCAACCCGTATCACCGAAAAAAGTAAAACGCTGCTTGACATCACAGCCGTTGACAATACAGAAATACTGTTTAAAACTGACGTCACTGTCCCAATCGGTAAATCAGACCACTGCGTTGCGTACGCTGATTTCTTCTTGCAGAAACCGGAACCTCAAGCGAGCTACGTTTATTGTAGAAATTTTAATACCTTCAACGAAGAAAGTTTTGCAAAAGATATAACTGATGTAGATTGGTCAAGGCTTTACTCACTTGATGATGTTAATAATAAAGTGGAGTTTTTGACCTCAAATATACAAAATGTTTTTGACACGCACTCACCTCTAAAAATCGTAAAGCACAATAAGAAAAGTGCACCGTGGATCACCATTAATGTTAAATTGTTGATGAGAATCAGAGATAACGCGCTACGAAAGTACGCTACGTTCGAACAATCCAAGCGACTGGCAACAATATAAAGAACTCCGGAATTTTACAACAACTGTCAAAAGACAAGAAAAGAAATGTTATCTTACCTTCAAATTTGGCGGGAAAAATTTAAACCGGAGAGAAACATGGAATGAGTTGAAACAATTGGGTATTGTTAACAATAAAAAGTCTCACGATAATACATTCTCTCTCATAAGTACCACTGAAGATTTAGATGCTGTTAATGACCATTTTGGTAAAATTTGCAATGAATCTGAAATTCCTCCTCCACTTAAGGCTCAGCAAATAAAGCATTTCGAGAACAAAACCTGTTCCACCGCTGAACAATATTTTAGCTTTACTGAGGTAACTGAAAAAGATGTACATAGAACTATTTATAGTATACGCTCAAATAGTTTTGGAGTAGATGGTATCAGCACTAAAATGCTCAAACTTTATTTGCCCTATGTTTTATCTCCGCTAACTCACGTCATTAACTCCTCTCTTTCCAGTGGCGTCTTTCCTGAAATGTGGAAAGAAGCACGAATCCTGCCACTTCAGAAAAAGCAGATCGCCACTTCTTACAATGACTTTAGGCCTATCAGTCTTTTGCCTGTGCTATCTAAAGTACTCGAGAAAATAGTGCATTCGCAGACGTTAAACTACGTTAACACGAATAGTTTACTGCCCCCGCTGCAGTCCGGATTTCGTGAGAAATACAGCACAGCCACTGCTCTTGCTAAAGTTGTGGATGATATTCTCTATGCCATTGACAAACAGCAAGTCACTATTTTAGTACTTCTGGATCTCAGTAAGGCTTTCGACACTGTGCAGCATGATTTATTATTAGCCAAACTTAAATATTACAAGTTTTCTCCTTCAACATTGAACTGGTTTCAAACATATCTATTTAACAGACGTCAAAGGGTCGTATTACATAATTCACCATCTCACGTGTCTCAACCTATAACGCTGAAAGCAGGCGTGCCGCAAGGATCGATATTAGGCCCCCTCCTCTTCACCCTTTACACAGCAGATTTGCAGCAAGTCATAAAATTCTTCACTCCACATTTTTACGCAGACGATACCCAGTTATATTTCTCAGATCATTACGCTTCGTTGGAACATAAGCTTCAGTCACTAAATTCTGACTTGAACAGCGTCAGTAACTGGTGTGTATCTAACGGTCTTAAAATAAATCCAGAAAAATCCACTTTCATAATCATTGGTTCTAATTATTCAAGGTCGTTAATTAAAAATATTAAGATCGAGCTCAAAATGAACAATTTGCCCATTGTCGGGAATAACACTGCTAAAAATCTTGGTCTGATTTTTGACGAAATTTTTGATTGGACAGAACATGTAAAGACGCAATGTAGGAAAGCTTATGGAACACTTAGGAATCTGAATCGTTTCCGTGACTTCCTCCCTGCGGAATGCAAGCTAAGACTCATCCAAGCGTTAATCTACCCATTGTTCGACTATTGTGATAATGTTTACGGCCCTCAACTCTCGCAAAAGCTCAGTAATAAAATACAAATGGTGCAAAATGCCTGCTTCCGATACATTTTTCAAGCAAAAAGATCCGATCATATTCTTCCATTCTTAAATAATAATCAGATTCTTAACATGGCAAACAGAAGGAAGTTGCACTATCTCTGTTTTATACGCCGCATACTGACAGAAGGTAAACCGCAGTACCTGTTTGAGAAGATGCATTCCCGTAGGGAAATCCATCAGTATGTTACCCGCAAGCGGAACAACTTCGATTTACCCAATCACTCTACCACGGCCTACAAATCATCTTTCTCCTTTTCGGCTCCCAAAGCATGGAATGCATTGCCTGCAAATATCGCTAGTGTAAACAACCCATTATATTTGAAAGGTAAAATAAAAGATCTGCTGTTAATGGAACAATGGCAGAGTCGGGGCACATACTGAAGGTATCAAGTCACTCACTAAAAGGAATTGTATTATTGTATTATTATTACTATTGTCTTTTGTATCTCTAGTTACACTTTTTTTTGTATGCAACTAATTCCTATGTATTTTTTTCTTTCTTCATTTTTTATTTTTTTCTATTTTTTTATTTGTATTATTATTATTATTATTATTATTATTACGTTTAGCTTACTGCTCCATAAGTTTATAATAATCTCATATGTATTATCATATTGACAAGGATTAGGTGGCAGAGCAGCCCTTGGCTGAACCTCGCCCGCTGAATAAAGAAAATGTATTATTATTATTATTATTAAAACCAAATCTTAATTTTAGAGATATTTCGTGCTAAAAAAATGTTGATAGAATGTTTAATGTAGAGTCATGTAAACACCGTAACGAAACAACTGCACTACGTTTCAAGCACTTCGTAGGAAACAAAATGTTCCATCACTCTTACCACACGTTATTTTATTGACGTAGAGAATATTGGAGCAGAGAGCAGCTTACTGTTTATGTTAGCTGAATCTGGAGTTGTATTGCTTTGTGAATGAATAAGCATGGCGAAGCATTCTTAGCAAAAATCACTTCTCACAGACGCGTGCCAGCTGCCACAGCTAACAAAGGCAGTTCGTGGGTAATAAGAATGATGACAGTTTGATCTGCACGTTCCTAACTGCAACAGTTCTAGAGTTATGTCGTGATAACGTTATATCGATCCGTAATGCCTACGTGTCAACTTTATTCGGAGTTCTTAGCTGTCATACTGTATTAGATTGTCACTCACACTGTTAAGGAAATTCACACTGACGCTTTATTGCTTCAACTGGGTCTTAATTTCACCTATTTTCGTTGAATTGTAATCGATCTTCCACTATATACACTAGAAATCACTTAAGGCTGTACGGGAAGTTCGCCCTTTCTCTATTTCAATCATATAACTTCACAAAAGTTGTAGTTCTAATATAGGAAATATCCACTTTACCCTGTTCACAAACATAGGTGTAAAACAGGCCGACATATATTGGCATAAAATATAAACATTTCTTTAAGGAGTAAAGTTGAGAAAATGGTGAAGTTAGGTATGGAACGCTCAGCATCTTCCATAGAACGTAATTAGTTATTAACCATAAAGAACACCATCCCTTTAGTTCCTGAAAATGAGAATGAAGATACTATCAAAAACTAGGACTTTCTGCAGAACTCATTTAGTCAATTACTCCAAAAAAAACCTCTTCATTTCAGTGTCTGTAGACGTGGTTGATACTGCCTATCAAAAATTTGGAATTACCTGCAGAATTCACCTGGTTGAAAACATCATAGAACCTTTTCACTTCAAGAGATGAAGATGAGGGAAAATTCAATCTCTCGTGCAGGACTCACCTGGTCGTTAACACCAGAATAAACCCTTCCCTTTAGTCCCTCCAGACCGGTTTGATTACCCAGAAAACATTACACATTAATACTTGATGATTGGGGGTGATGTTGCCTGTCAGATAGTCTGAAACGTCTGCAGAGAATTCATCTAGTTGATAACCCCAGGTACCTCTTCCCTTTGCACCTTGAAGATGAGGGTGACGTATCATCTCAACTGGCAACCTTTTGAGCAACTCACACGGTTGCATTATCCGAGAAACTTATAGGATTCATATAGTAACAAAATTTTGCATTCAAGCATGTCTTACCTCCACACACATGCCGTTAAATGAACGTGAAGGCATAAGGTGGCACATAAATTTTGTTTACATGAAATAAATATGTACTTACTAGCTATTATTTTATGGAATAGCATGGCAATTGGTTCTTACCACTAATCGATGTCAGGAATAAACATGCTTCTGGATCTGTCACATATATATATATATATTGTGTATGTAAAAGGCGATATGTAAAACATATACCCCACACTAAGCAGGAAAATACATTTTGCATGAATAAATTTTGATGTGAAATATTTAACTTTTCTCATAATGTTAATCCACTATTGGTTACGACTAACGCTTAGCTTCCCAAGCCGATTTAGCTTGTAAAGGTTTCCTTCCTTTCGGACCGAAATTTGAAATTCTGCACTGCTCGAAATAACATTTCTTATCTTGGAAACTACGTATCCTAAGTTACGAACAATACGTAGTTTGGTTCAGAATATATCAGGCTATAAGACAAATAGCAATTGTTCATTATTAGCAAGAATAAGAGGAAGAAGAACAAAACCGGGACTACCTTGTTTGATTGATTTGTTGTATTAAGTCCACTTTGTGCGCAGTAAGGCTAATTTGGACTGGACCTACAGTTTAAAGTGTGTGCCTCCGCCGGGTATCGAACCCGGGACTCCTTGATTACAAGGCGACGACGCTACCATTGCGCCATCGGGGAGGTACCCGGGACTTGATGTTTGAACATACGTCATTTGGACATAGGCTGTCCCATGCTGGAAGGATATAGTTAAAACCCACTAATTTCTTAGATATCCTCACACGAACACGTAATATCCAGTATATTTACGTCGCAATCGATTGATTTTGCTTCATGATATATTAAACTCACAGCTTCTGTTGTAAAGTGTCGTATGACAAAACCTCTCTTGCGAAAGGAAGTTGTGTTTCATGTTTTCAAGAAGCACAAACATTTTTGTATAACTATGTTGTGCAAGTTATGTATAACTAAACATGTAACAGAAACAAGTTTTTAAGGTTGTATAAGATTCTGTTAGTTGATACAATACTCTTTTGTGACAGTTTTTCATATGGTGATGAAGTACTCGTAATGCCGAGCAGGGTAGTCAACATAGAATATTCTAAACGCTACGATATACATCATCTTTGAGGCGAAAACTGATATAAATGTTCACACTAGTGGATAGATCAAGGTATTTTGATAATGAGCACATGCGAAAGCAATGTTCAAAAGCTTATTAGTAGTAATTGTACTTGACATACTGTGTCTGTGTGTATGTATATATCTATATGTGTACGAGTAGAAGTAAAACAATAAGGTTCCCAACTCATGTACTTTTTGTATACTTTTTGTCACATTCTCACTTGAACAACATCGCCTCCCCGATGGCGCAGTGGTAGCGTCGTTACCTTGTAATCAAGGAGTCCCGGGTTCAATATCCGGTGGAGGTACATAGTGCTTTGGATCCCACTTTAAACTGTAGGTACAGTCCCGATTAGCCTTACTGCGCATAAAGTGGACTTAAATACACCAACTCAATCAATCAATCCGTTGAGGCACTTGTCTAGGAGGGAAATCCATTTGTCAAACCCTTGTCAATAGAAGATAGGATCTTGATCACGAAGCAGTGTTTACACCTGATGATTGTAGTCATGCAGTGATTCGAAACGCATGCCAGAAGATGTCGTTTCATTTTAGGGAAGATTTCAAAATCGAACGGTGCAATATCCGGGTAATAGGGTGAGTGTGGAATAAATCCCAAGCCCAAAGTTGCTGAAGATTCATTGTCGACTTAGTGGTTTGAGATCTGACATTATCATGCGGCACTATCACCCCCTTGTTTGCAGTTGCGGTTTCTTGCGTTCAACAGCTATATTCAATGAGAGGTTAAGTCTGTAGGGTATGTGACTGCACGCAGGAGACCCAGGTTTGATTCCTGTGGTAGTTGATGTCAGTTGATTTTTCTTCCAGCACAGTGTTGAATAGCTCTGGGGATCACTTAGCCTCTAATCGACGGGTACGTGGGAACTGCAGGGTCACTCCACCTCCACACCTCACAAATGGCTCGAATTCTCGAGTTGCAATGCTTAGGTTAGCTTTATTTCTACACATACACACGTGTGTGTGTGTGAGGGTGTGGGTGTTAAAGTGAGATGGAAAATTTAGAATAAGCCTCAATCAACACCCCCTCGTCGAACATTTTTTTTTATTTTTTTTATTATTTTGTTAAAATTTGTGAAATATATATGCTCTCATTAGTAAAACAGTATGCGTATTTAGAAAATTTATATTTTTCAAACTACATGTTTAACCGTGAACAAATGTTCGCCGTTTACATGACTTTTCAATTCCTTTAGCTTTCATATGTGCACAAAATGTGTTCTATACCATCAGGCCTTCCGGAAATTTTAATATTTCTTGTAACCATATTGTTTTGCGTAACATTATTTTCAAATAGAAATTAGAAATTATCTACTTTGGTAGATACTTGATGGTTCTATATGTTGTTGAAAGAAATTTATCTCATATTACTAAAGTATACTTCTAGAAGGTAACAGCACTGAATTGAAAAGTAAAACTGTGAACAACATTAACTCTTCGCATGCATGAGTGATGAAGGAGCAATCGTTGAGCTACGTCTCTCTCCTCGTAAACCTTTCGGAATTAGTCTGACAGAACTAATCTTTATAATATGCAAATTTTACCCCGAAGTACAAACGGTGAGCGATGTGATGAGTACGTTGTAGACCTTTGGAAATTCCTGCTCTCCCTATCAGAGGAATAATCTGCCTGTATTCCTGGGAGAACAAGGAAATCCTTGGAATCAAATATGTCAATACCAAAGTTGTCATTAAGTCACTGCTTAATAGAATAATGCACTTCATGTTAATTTATTCTTTCACCAGATTTCTATATGTCTATCACCTAACGTTTCCATGAATAGATAATTGGTTTTCTTTTTAAGAAAAGGGGTTCGGGTAACGAGTTCCAAAATGAGTCGACTTCGATCAAGTACATTAGGGAATGCTTTAAAAAGCACATGTACGTTGTATACAAGAGACTTCGCTTCTAGAGTTGACGAGCTGTATCTTTGAGGGTGAACCCTGACGGAGAACGACTGCGCAGTAGCAAAGGGAAGAGCTACAGGCTGCCTTAGTCACTGAGCGTCATTCACTTCTGTAAGAGCTGTAGATCATCCAAAGGCGAGTAGGTGACAATTACGAAAACGTATCTCCCCCCTCTCTCTCATGCGCGCAGACGCAGAGAAGCTAAGGTCAACCGCAAATATACAGCTCATCAACTCTAGATGATGTTCAGGAACTCTTCATGTTGCATTTCTGTGTAATACTTGTAACCATTCCATTATCAATTACCAATGTAAATAAAAATTACCACCAGAGTTATTAAATACTAATAGAATTTATTAGAAGAATCAATTTGTTATTCATGGAAAGTATTGTTATGATTGAGATAAATTATTGATTTTTCGATAAAACAAGTTAGCAATCCGACTGTGAACGCTACAAGTGGCGCCATCTTTTATTCATGAGGATTCATAATCAGGCACCGGCCATATCTCTGTCTGTAAGAGAGGCTTAATAAATATGTTGCTAGTCATTGACGTGGCGAGGGTCACGTTGATAGGGCTACAATCCGTTAAGAGGTTCTTATGAGTTCCTAAAATAAATAACATACGTACGGAATAGGGTGCACAATAAAACCCCGTAATCAACGTAACTTCATTTTATGGCCTTATTGGAAGAATATTTCAATTGTAATATTTTATTGAGTTTATTATCCTCGTGTGTGTAAGCATAGGTTCAATTATCATTTTTAAAGCTTGAAATTGAAAACAACTCTCTACAAAATAAATTATGGCCACTGTTGTGAGAGTCTATAAGAACTTCACTTGAAAAATATGTCCAATGTAATGAGGCACTTGTAGGTAGGATATTACCAAAACACTACATCTAGTGTAAGGTTCGGACCTCACGAACAATGGCAACCCTATTATTCATAAAAATAAAGTTCTCAGTGACGGTGCCTGAGTGGGGAGGAGGGGAGGTGAATGCTCCCAGGACCATGAGTCTAGTGTCAAGTAAACTAGAAGAACTAGATAAGGAAATGCTCTTGTAGCGTAAATGTGCATTTTTATGGTATTGTTTACTAAATCTGACAGCCTCTCCAAATATTTTCTCCTCCCTCTGCTTCTCCACTATATTTTCTCATCTCCTTCACTGTGTTCTATTCCAGGTAGAGGCAAATTGGAGAGTGCTTAGGATCTCACGTATACTGTAGGTCCAATACCGAGTCAACTATACGTATTGTTTCCCGTATAAAGAAGTAATTTAATATAATAAATAGGTCTCGGGAATTGATGACCTAGAAAATCTAATAAACATGTCCTATAGAATGACCTAAAATATTTTTAAAATGACATAAAATAGTAAAATATAACCTAAAAGTAATATTCACTCTTTAAATGAATGCTTGATTTTTTCATAAATGACAATAGAGTAGTTGAATAATTAGACAAAACTCATTGTTTGGTGTTTTAAACTACTGAAACAAAGGGCGAAAAGCAATTAAGTTGTAATGTAGTTTAATTTAATTTTATTTCAAGCCTTTTCTGTGTGACTTTTCACCTCCTTTCACAGTGTGCCTTGTACGACACAGCAGTCGGTCAGCATCTGAAAATACAATTGGATTTCGCCTAAATCAGAATATATATATATTTTAAATATTGTGACTAAACCCCAACATTAAAGCGATTATAGTGGCCAGCAAGGAAACCTCAAAGTATTTTAAGTGCTTAAGGAAAAATAAATGTACCACAATATAATCTACTTACAAACTTCCAGTTACAAATAATATTGTGCATTTCCATTGGACATATTTTCGATTAATGGCGAGCTTGCTAAAAACACCATGTCACGAAATTTAAATACTTGAATTATGCTAGAAAATGCATTTTTAAAATTAACTAAAGAACAGGGAAGAAAAAATGAACCTAAAAAATGAGAAGAAGTACCATATAGTTGGCAAAAAAAACTGAAAAATAATCTAAAGGCCCAAAGAGTCACAAAATGCAAAAAGTGCAACAAAGATGTAAATAAACAAAATGTTTTCTGGTTTTAACTGAAGGGAAACGGACTGATATCAGGTTTAGCGTTGTTTTCAAGGCTCAGAAAGAAATATTTGTTATCAACTTCCGATCCCTAATAATAATATTTTACAACAGAGCAACAATACGAGTCTTATTTATGTTTAATGTTCTTACGTAAGGAATCCCTGGTCTATTTTAGAATGAGCTAGTAACGTGACCAATCTGACGTCAACCGTTTCCTTCAACATTCTTATTTGCAGCTTACCAAGGAGATATTGCAGAACATATCATCTTGCAGGGACACTTCAATACTTGAACATTAGTTGTCATGCAAACGACAGTGAGTTTATGAAGATATTTGCCAGTTAAAAATGTTTGCAGAAAAAACAGTTGACTGTAGATAACAAACTCTCGAAATTACACACAAGAAAATTCAATTATAGTTGTAAGAAGAAATCACCGTTGTCATTTTAAATTATAATTTAAATTTAAATTATAACGTGTTTTTTGTAATTGCATATACCTGAAATTATACGATAGAAGTTCCTTGTTTTATTGGCTGTTCTACGTATATGTATACTTGCAATGAATCATTCGAATAAAATCCGATCTTGGTTACCATCTATTGAGGGTAGAGACAAACCTAGCTAGTTGACATAAAGAGAACTTGACGTTCAGGCTTATAGGGAAAGAAAACAAGCTATTTATTCCTAGATAGTTTCAAAAGTCAAACTTGAACAATTACTGGCATGTCGTGGTTTGTTTCCATTTTGGAACTCAACGATACTTGTTGGAGACAGTAACTTTGGGAATTTGAATTTTGCCAAAATTGAAATAGATTGTGCACAAGAAGAACGTACCTGTGTTGCAGATAATGAAGTTGAAGATGAAGGAATTATTCCTGCAACAAGGAATCACAGTGATCCTTAATGACAGTGGTGTAAGTTGGAGGAGTTCCTATTCAACATGAGAATTATTGTTAATGTACTTGGCCTGTGGGCTAACCCTGTAACTAGTCAAACCGTAATGTTCGGTATCTATGTATTCCTAGACTGTTATTACATGGTAGAATAATTGAAATTTCGTAAGTATTTTTTTAATGTCAAAATGCTTACAGTCTGTTCATATTTTACATCCTAAGACCATACTTTTCCCTACATAAGTAATAAGAATCCTGAAAATGTATAGTGTATATACAGTGGCCCCTTTTTCATTCGAACTTGGTGTAGAATTACTCGGTAATTTGAACTGCAGTTTATTCCACTTTAAGCCTCTGCCCGAGGCTTCTTAATTGTCTTCCACAGATATAGTTACACGGAAACCATCTTTAATAACACACACTGGAGTACGCAGTATTCTTTTTTCTGGAGGGGCTAAAATTGTAAAGTAGATAGTAGGTTAACTTAGGATGAATCGAGTCACAAGCTGAAAATGGTCACTTTTGAAATTTTCTCTACTTACACAAAACCAAACGGACTTAAGTAAGTGCTTCGATCTGGCAGTGAAGTTTGGAACCTGTAGTGTCTGTTGAACGTAGAAACTACCAAGACGTACTAGGTAGACGAGTAGAGCTGTATTTTAAAAATGGCTATGTGTATTTATTAGTGTTTTTTAATACACAAAATATACGATATTTTAGGGACATTTATGCGTAAAATGGTATTTACTTGTCGTAGGTTCATTCCACGCCATTTCAAAGAGGTCATATCACCCATCAAGCCTACATGCTGAAAATTCAAGTTATCGCAACCTAGTTTCCCACCACAAAACTTAGTGGAAGTAAAACAAAATTATACTACGTATCAGTTGCTAATGTGTGAAGAGAACTTTTCATACTCTTTCTTCCAAATTCGAACAATTTTTCACCTAGGAAGAAACCTAATATAGGAAATATTCTAGTGTTTTATGGGTAAGGACCACTTTTGCCTCGCGACTGCCATCTGTTGTTGCTTTTTCCATACTATTTATCTTCTTCCAGAGTTGATAATAGAAGAGAAGAGAAATTTGGTTGTAAATAGAGTTCTTTTCATTTCGTTAGGAACTAATATAGTTGAAAATGTCACTTTCCTTTCTTGAAACCCTTGAAAATGAATTTAAATGCACTTGAAATTGTCTACGTAGTCTATGTAAACTACAACCCAATGTAATCTACGCGTAGATTACGTGTAGACAACGCATGTAGACGTAAACTTATAGTCTACGCCACATCACAGAGTACAATATGTTTTGAGATATAATATTCAAAATTTCTGTTCACTATGTGTGAAGGTAAGCATAGGCGTCATCTGGCGGGGGCAAAGGAAAGCATTTCCCCCCTCCAAATTTTATAGATTAATTAAAATATATAAATAATAATTCCAGTGGAACCCCAGATTTCAAGTTCCTCGATTTTAGATTTTCCTGCATTAAAATTCAATCTTGGTGGTCCCAACATAGCAAATTGCTATGAAATTTTCCTCGGTTACATTTTCTCGCATTTAAATTTTTTTTCAGCTGGGTCCCCTGAACAATGTAAAATCGAGGTTCCACTGTATCTAAGTTAGTTTCAACTGTCTTGAATTCAACTTAATTTTTTTAAAAAATTATAATCATCATAATTAGCATTCCCAAGTTTAGAAGATTTTCTTCGAGAACATTCTTCTTTATGTGCATTTTATTTCAATATTTTTTTTGCTACTCTTCACGGAGATACGTAATATGAAGTAAGAATTAATAATACACATTTGTGCTTATTGAAGTCTTTCCAAACATAGCTTTTCTTGCCACATACCACAGAAAATCTCCTTGTGATGGGTTGGTTGGAACACTTAGAAGTCTTGTATAGACATCAGTAGTATCAAGTTCAGCAATGAAGTACAAATTCCATAGAAATAGTATTAGAGGCATACATTTCTTATTGATCACGTAAGGTGAAATGACAACAATCCGCAGTTAAATGTGTCAGCGAATGAAAGGACTATAGAACAGCACCAGGAAGATTAAGTATACACTGTTTTGAACTTAGGCTACAGGCTATTTGAGTGTTTGGTAAGTTACTTTTTTACAAGTAACCGAGTTTCAGTTACTCATTTAAAAAGTAACTCAGTTAAAGTTATTGGTACATTGAAAGTAACTGAGTTACTTTACAGTTATTGTGAAGGAAGCTTACAGTTAATGATCATTGTTTTGTGTAAAAATTATAAATTGCGTTTTTAGTACATAATATGTCTTCATATAGGCTACTTACATTACTACTGCAAATAAATGATGAAATACAGTCAACTTTGCTTGAACGATTTTAATTAATAAATTATTTGTATGCTGACCACGGTATTTTGAATATGGTGTCATTGATTCCACTTCAACCTATTTATTTTTCTCTCCATTCAACAAGATCCAAAGATCCACTCCTTCGACGATGACTTTTTCCTAGCTCGACAGTCCACCTAAAACACTGAAGCTTTCACATACAAGTAAATATGAATTGAAGTAAAGCGTGGATGAAGTTAGCATGCAACAAAGCATAGCTTCCTTGAAAGGCCAACAATTCCAAGAAAATCTTTTTACGAAGCATCCAGAGAAGGTACATATATATACAGTTTTTTTAAAGTTGGGAACAGAAAATGTGAACGGCACAATTGATTGTGCATGAAATTTTGGCAATGCATAGTATACAATCGAGTAAGTATTTTTCGGCACTATCTTTCATGGGCGTAACTTGGGAACTATCTTTGGGTTGAGAGAATCAAAGTTTTTCGTCCCATAAAAATAGTGTCAAAGATAATTTGCTAAATACATTTGAAAAATCACAATAATTACTCTTCTTTTGTTTGTTCCTCAAGTGCCAGTAGGTTCGAAAAATATATTTAACTTGTACGTTTTAATTAATCTATAAATTTTGGATAGGGCAAATGATTCCCTTTGCCCCAGCCAGGTTAAGCCTATGCTTACCTTCACACATAGTGAACAGAAAATTTGAATACTATACCTCAAAACATATTTTACTTCAGACTTTGTGCTAAATACATAAGCATTTTTAATAAGATTAACTTTTAATGAAAATGATTTTTTATCACCTTGTCTCTGAACCGCCCATTCCAATTTGAAGTTTCTACGGCAAACTTGTGCTACGTCCCGTGTAGCGGTACACTTCACAAGTACACTTACCTTATAAGCTCAGCAGAGCATGCTGGATAATCCCAGGGTTCGGGTTGAGATACTGCGTTCCTTCCCCTTGGATCCACAGGTGAAGTCCAATGACAACCTACGAGGTTATCCTCCAGATACAGGTATCCATAAGTACGAAATACACTTTCGAAATAAAGAAAAACGGCAATATGTTCAACTTTACGTTTATTATAGACACGCACGTATATCATGTAAAACTAAAATTACAGTTAAAATACTTTCGAACGGTACAGCACGAGATCCGTAAGCGTATCTTTCCCGTAACGCGAATCACCTCTTGCTACTTCAAATCTCTCCGCCCAACTGCTAACCGTTTTTCTGGAAGGCGATAACGCCTCCCCAGTTACACAGTGTTACCAGACACAATAACCTTTTAATACAAGGAAGTTGATAAAAGCAAACAGTAATATATTAGAAATATACAGTAATCTGGCACAGAGAATTTAGGTATGTGGTGGCAACAATGCAATGAAAAGCACGTGATCTTCTCACACCACAAGAGTTTAAATAAATCAACAATTTCTTTCAAAATATAAGAGAAACGAAAGGCGTTTGCCAGAAACATGAAACAACAAATAGATATAAAGAATTTAACTCTAACTAACTAACTAACTAACTCCCTAGCCTTCTTAAACCCGAAGGTTTACGGCTGCAGCAACACAGGCCTTCCATCTGTCCCTATCTTGAGCAAGTTCTATATACTCTTTTCCATCCCTACCAATTTCCTTTAGGCCCATCTTAACGTTGTCCCTCCATCTTCGTTTTGGCCTTCCTACAGGTCTCTTACCATCAGGTTTCCCAACAAGAATCCTGTAAACTCCTCTTTCCTCTCCCATTCGTGCCAAATGGCCTGCCCACCTAAGTCTTCTTGATTTAATTATTCTAATAATATCTGGACATGAATAAAAATTATGTAGTTCTAAATGATGTAACTTTTTCCACTCACCTGTCTCCTCATCCCTTTTAGGTCCAAAGATTTTCCTAAGGATCTTATTTTCAAATACTCTCAATTTATGTTCCTCTTTCAATGTAAGGGACCAAGTTTCACATTCATATAATACTACAGGCAAAATTACTGTTTTGTATATTTTAACTTTTAATTTCTTAGATATTAAACGAGAAGACAAAAGTTTATGAAGAGAGAAGTAACATGAATTTCCTGAATTAAGCCTACTTTTTATTTCCTCTTTAATATAATTTTAATTTGTTAATATTATCTACTCCTAAGTATTTGAATTTGGAAAAAATAATTTAACTCAGAAATTATTAACTTAGGCTTCACTAACTTGATTATAATGAAACTTACAACAATCTTTAGAACATTTAAAGCCAAATCAAACTATTAATTTTGAATCTATATAAATTGTTTAAATTTGCTGCTATTCATACTTGTAGATATATCAGTGTATAATTTGAACGATTATAAAGGCGGCATTATTGGAAAATTGGCTGAAGGCATTAATATATTTATGAATATATATATGAATTATTATCTGTATAATACGTTCAACTATAATAAGCATGAAATAATAATATAAGATATAATAATAATAATATAAAACCACGAAGTAATGGCAAACTCGGGGTAATTACACCTGAGAGAAGATACTATCATTTATAACCTAATGCGTGTCATTCTAACTGGAGTCGCATGTGGCGTACACGGAGATTTTTAAAAACGCGTAATTTCTGAACTCCTTGACCAATCTAAAAAAAAATGTCATTTTTATAATCATCATCATAAGTTCTATAAGTATACCAAATTTCATCAAAATCGGAGATGGTGTGTGACATTTTCACAAAATTCTGGATGATTTGACATGGAATGACCCAACCGTAAAATAAATGGGAAATAATCCACAATCCACGGAACATTAAATAGGTCAGTATCTTTTACCGCCACGATTAACTGGACCAGTGTACACTCTGTTTCTGAGAGACATCCTCCCCGAGGTATTGAAACATGTCCCACTTCTCGTTCGTCAACGCGTGTGATTCAGCATGATGGGGCCCCAACCCATTTCGTAGCTGGTGCTCGTTATATTCTGACGCAGACCTTTCTCCAGCGGTGTATAGGAATAGGTGGACCCGTTACTTGGCCTGCCCTTTCACCTGATCTGTACACACTTGATTTTTTTTTGTGGGGTCATGTTAAATGTGTTGTCTACGAGATACCTGTGAGTAATGTAGAGCGACTCTGGCAAGAATCATTGCAGCCTGGTCCGAACGACTCCTTGGATATTAGAGCGGATGCGACAGATCTTATTGCGACGCTGTCATGCCTGCATCGAGGCATGGGGGCGTCACTTTGAACAACAGCTGTAATGATGGCTGCAGTTACTACTCATTAAAGCCACTACAGTGATTCTTCTGTGTTTGTTTTCCACTTCCGCAGACATTTTTTTATGGTTTCCCTTGGCGTTGTGCTTGGTTGTCTGCCCTTCGAAGGTTTTGGCTTGAAACTTTTGACTGGGCCATTTCTGGACCAGGCTTCCCTATCTGATTTTGTTGCATTTGTTCCCTTCCATCGTCCCTGCAAGTCTGTAACACGATCACAGAAACAACCTATATATCTCTTTCTTAACCACTTGCTCGTACATTATTGCCTTGTATCCAAGAAGATCTGAATTAGATTTTTTGAGTCGAGTTTTTTAACCTTTGAGAGCTAACGCGCCGTCTGGTAGACTGCGCATGTAAAGCCGTATTCTTGTTTCGCCCCCTTCCACGAAAATATTCTGCTCCCCGTCACGTCTACCATCATTTCGATTGGAAAGACTGACAGGGAAATATCGGTGCCCATTTACAAGCAACCCTTTAGTGTGTTTTTAAGGGCTTTTAAACGGGGCTATTTTGAACTGCAGTGATGGACACTGAAGGGTTGTAACGCCATTGAGAGTCTATAGGATTGTTACAACCACGAGATGTTCATGAGTGCACATCATTAACATAGGGGAAGTAATTTTTCAGGATTTACAAATGCGTTTCAAAGAAACAGAACCACAAGAAAATTTCAGAACGAGCAAACATCGAACAATGAAACAAAGGAAATAGACAAAGATCTGTGTCAGATATGATAATCATTTATTATTCCAACACATATATATTATTGTGATAATTGCGATAACAATAATTGCACTATTATAAAACTTTCCAACAAATGTAGAGAAAAATGTGGGGATTGTTGTAGTGTAGACAATTCCGCAATAATTTGATATTTACCTTCTGTTTAACACTTTATTATAACTTCCTTATCTATTTGCATCTTATCTGATTATTTCATTCAGGCACCTTATTTATTTTCTTCCACTTCTGTGTAGAACGTTGGGTAATATATATTACTATAAATTACATCTTGTCCATTTTAGAACCTGTTGTTCTTCATGTTAATACAAAAAAATGCTAGTTGACATTATAACTCCAAACTCTTACGCACTTCTAGATTTGTCCTTGAGGAAGCAGTGCGTATAGATTTGCTCTTAAAAACAACTTCACTCGGTACCCATGAGTATACATTGTTGTACGCATGTCTGCACTCTGTCCTTGGCTGATATACGCACTTCCGCTCGCCTTTGTTTTCATGCCTTCAGCAATGGCAGTGAGTTAAACGTTAGAAAGTTTGAATCACGCGGTCCTGTGATTCGTATCACGTGACTGGATACCTGCAGTAGGTCTTCCCGTACATGTCCTGAGGAGGGATGATGTCCTCCAATGGTCGAACTTCGGAGCTTGCCCACTCGTCTTTCACCTGCAAACATACAGAGACAATACAATCAGTTCAGTATCTGCTTGTGTGCAAATCATAGCACAAAGATGATGTCAAAAAGTTCGTTAGATATTAAGGGTTTAAACAGGAAAGAACTATGTCAATATGAAGCTTGGGGTTGAAATTTTCAAGTTCTCTGGGCAAGAGAATATGGCTAAAGGGAAGCAAGTTAAGTTTGTGGCATAATCAGGTATGAAAGAGAACAATAAAGGCCACAAGAGAGAAGTAAGGATTTTTCGTAATGAGCTATTTCTCTTTGTGGGTAAATCCCTGTTCCCCGACAATTTTTTTGTTGCTGCGGTCATAAATGATGGTTTTCGTAGTTTCAGCTTGTTTCCATGGATTCAAATTATGGGTGCGTCATCATATTTGCTATCGATTTCTACAAATGTTTAGGGGAATAAATACCATAATACCTAATAGTAATAATAATAATGTCTAAGATATAAGTGTTTCAAAAACGAACGTATGTCTACATGGGCATGCAAATTTTTGTGCTTGTTTTGTCATCAATTTAATTTAATCATCACCTATGCGCACCGTCGCGATTAGCCCGAAGTGGCAGATAGGAAAACTAAATAAAGCGAACAATACACTACATAAATTTAGTGAAATTGTTGTTTTGACTAGATGTATCTACATTGTAAACTACTATTAGTAATATTTCTCCGTTTTTAAGCCATGCATACAGAACCTGAAGTGAAAAATGATAACTGGAGGACAGTTTTGTCGAGCCTTCAGGCTAGCTGGGGGATGATCCTATGGTTTAACATGGTGACAATGAAACAGTTGGTGGAATTCGTAGCAAAAATGTTGCTAGCTGGAGGGATACCATCCCCCCTCACTTCGAGCACTGTATGAATGTAATTGTTAACTTTGAAAAAAATATCACGCTTTACTTATATAAGAAAAAGCATCACCTTTACTCACTTTAGGTTAAAAAGTGACCACACTAAAAGAGCCGGTGCTTCGATTAAACTAGTATTTCTATGTCTTGTAACATGACAGCGAGAAGCTTCGAACCGTATAAAGTTACTAAAATTCTAATTTTACAGCACATTTGTGTGAAATACGAGCACTATTCAAAGCAACAGTTCGAAAAATATTTGCAATTTAATGGAAGTCCAGTTAAATTGTTTTCTCGCACATGGTCATTGACAATAAGTGTCTCGCTTTGTAATCAAGGCGTCCCGGGATTCATACCCGGTGGAGACACATAGTCGTTTGAATCTCACTTTAAACTGTAGGTCCAGTCCTGATTAGCCTTACTATGCATAAAGTGGACATAAAACATCAAATAAACCGGCAGCACTGCTACGGCTTTGCTGAAAGTCACAAATGACGTCCTCCAGGCTATGGATAAGAAATTCCTCACTGAATTAATATTATTGGACCTGTCCAAAGCATGTGAAACGGTACAACATAAATTACTGCTCAGTAAACTGAAATATTACAGTTTTTCACAATCTACCCTTAACTGGTATTTTTCATATCTTAGTAACCGAAATCAACGTGTAAAACTGTCGCCTACTTTATTATCTAATAATTTATATATTTCATATGGTTTTCCACAAGGATCTATAGCTACAAGGTCACTTATTGTTTACGATTTATATTATAGACCTACCCTCAGTTGTCAAATACTGTAACGTACATTCATATGCTGATGACACGAAACTAACCAAATCATTCCATCCAACAGAAATTGCCATAAGCATTGAATACATAAGTAATGATTTGGGTGCGATAAAAACATGGTCTGATGCAAATGGCATTAACATTAATGCTAATAAGTCATGTTATACATTTATTGGAACTCGAAATGCTATTGGTTCGATCGAGCACACTAATACAACAATTAAAATATATGATGATGTCATACCTAGAGCTCAGGTAGTTAAAAGTCTAGAACTGATATTTGACACTCGTCTATCATGGGATGAGCATATTAGCTGCTTAAATTTAACAAACTATTATCTTCAGAAATCAAGCAGCGATTAGTTGAAACACTTATATATCCATTTCTCGACTATTGTGACGTAGTGTACTCTGGTAGAACAAATAAAACTTTACAAGCAAAAATTCAAAGATGCCAAAATGCGTGCATGCGGTTCATATTTTGCATCCCGAGGCGTGAACATATTTTACCTTCCATAAATAATAAGAATATCCTCAGTATGTACCGTAGGCGACTACTGCATACATATTGCCTTATACATAAAATTATTACATCTGCAAGCCTTCGTATCTGGCAGATATGTTGATCCCTCGCACCAGTATTCACAGCCACCATACAAGAAACAATTTCAAATTTAACCTTCCACTCTGCAACACACAGGCATATCAGTCGTCGTTTTCATATTCTTCTGCAAAATTATGGAGTGCCCTATCTAAGAGCATGGTGAGCATATCTAAAATAGAATCTATACGAAATGAAGTAAATAATTTTCTTTTGGCAGAGCAGATATTGTGTTCAACTACCATGATGTAACTTGTATGATTATGTTATGTATTTTCTCTACATCTTTTTTTAATTTTTTTATTCATTTTATTTTATTTTTATTTTGTTGTCTTTTCACAATTTTTGTATCATTTTATTTATACATTTATTACAATTACTTTATCAATATATTTTGTAACCAAATCATACACTTTATTGTACACTGCATTAATACTGTAATAACATATGTATAAGAAATGTAAATTTAAATGTAATCGATGACACGGGTTATGTGACAGAACAGCCTCAGGCTGAACCTCGCCCACGTAAATAAAGAATTTGAATTTGAATTTGATTTGAATTTGAACCAATCAACAATAAGTGTCAACTCAATTAGGTGCGAACACAGTATTAAACTAACTTATGTACATTAACAATATTTATATATAATTAAGACTTTTAACAAAACTTCAAATTCTGAATTTTCGTAACAATTTAAAGCCTACTTTATTATAAAAAAAAATAAATTCCTTCATTGAAACTTGTGATCCAATAATTTCTAGCTTTTCTTTATTAATGTTTCTCATACGAACCGTCTGGAGAAAATGTAATGGTCACATAAAGTTGATCCACTCTTCAAATGAATTGTTAATTTTTTAAGAGCTAAGTCTTACGCTAAAGGCAAAATTGAGAGATCTCACCGCGAAAGTTTATTTAACTAATATTCCAGAGAACATTATTCCTACGGGTATTTTTGTTTTGCTTTGATGTGAGTCTCTAATGTAACATCTGCTGGAGTCACATGTAGGGGATTGATTATATTTATATATAATTTTATCCTTTCCACATGTTGCAAAGGAGGGAAAATTATAGTAAAAATACTTGAGGCGAAATGTCAGAACTCGGACATGTCCAAAGCGTTTTTGAGAATAAGAAGTGAATCAAATGCAAAATGTATGTTTTATGGTAGAATGCTTCACCAGCGTAAATTTGTAGGAATTCAACAGTTCATCGTTCACAGAATTGATTTGCAGGACGTGGTACATATATTCTCGGCACATGAAAAGCGAAGAATACAGGAAATATCCTCCAGCCATAGATAATTAATATTTCACTGTGTTGGAAGTGTGTGATAGAGTTTAGAGGTGGTTGAGGAATGCTAAAAAAGGAAGGCTTGTGGAAACTTTGATAAATTTGGAGACTTGTTTTGCTGCATGGTTTATATTACACCCACACAACTTCGATAATTTTCTTTGAGCGGTGAAATTTGAGCGCTATGTGGAATCAGCACTTGAATGCATTGATGCAAATTGTAATTTTGAAATTTTGATTGGGTTCAGAGAAGTGATGGTGTATGACCATGAGGTTGAAGAATATGGGTGTTTCAGCGAGGATAACATCACTACACTCTTGTCAGCTAAGGAATTTTCCTAACAACATGCTATTCCAGCCTCAACGCCTCCCTTTCCAAGAGTCCAATCTACGTACGCAATTTTATGCTCCACCCCTAGAGAATTTGTCACTTCCATTTGTATTAGTTGATATTTTACACCCCTTGTCGGCTACGCCAGGTTAATTTCTGCGATGTGAATGATTTTAAGTAATGAGGTCAAATATATGCAGACATAACACGAAGAGAAATAGATACCTTTCCAAGAACTCGAACCCTAGAGAGCCTCCCCGATGTCGTAGTGATAACGTCGTCGCTTTGTAATCAAGGGGTTCCGGGTTCGATATGCGTTGGAGGCCATAGTGGTTCGGATCTAACTTTAAACAGTACGTCATGTTCCGATTAACCTAACTGCGAGTAAAGTTGAATTAAAACCAAAATTCAATCAATTAAACCCTAGCACACTACGACAACCACTCCACAAGGAAGACGGGTTCCAAATTCTCCAATCAGGTTTATCGACACAAAATACTGCAGCCACATTTGATATTTTTCTTCGACAAATGTGTAAAAGATTGAAAGACCGACGTCATGAAGGGCAACTGATGAACATCGAAGCCTGCCTCTTTTATAAATATATCGTCGGGTCTGTGGTCACTAATCTAGACAAACAAAGACAGTTTTGGGAACAACGAGAACATATCAGGAAATTATTAATTGCCAAACGACTATTACCGGAAATAAATGTACTACATATATACAAACTTATGTGTGTCAGTGTGTGTGTACAGTCACGGAAACTTTATGGTTATAATTACTCCACGTTTACTACAAATAGGTTCATTACAATACAGAAATATCAGTGACTGTGCCTTCTGAGCAGTTCCCGATATCTTCCTTTGTAATATCCTTCCTTACAGCAGTGGTACCCCTCTTCCCTTTCTTCCATACTCAACTTCATTCTTTTCTCCTTTTCCTTATCTTCATTCTGTTAGTTCCATTTGTAATCCTTTGATTAACGATTAGTGCACGAGAAATTTCAAACTTTGAGATTCAGAATTTTGTTTTGACTTTGGATTTGATGCTGAACTTTTATTCAATATTAAGAGTTATATGTAAAAATAAATCAATTACGTGTTCATCGAGGATTTTATTTCGATGTTCAATATTGGAATATTAAAGCAGGTACTAGATACAAGAAATACCCTTATTAAATATTTGGTTTGGATGTACGTAACACGTGTGCAAGTATACCATTGTTTATATTTCCTGTATTAGTATAGTGTTAAATATAAAAACTTAATAAAGTATTTATGGAACATTTTAAAGTTTGTTATTAAAGTGCACATAATGCTTTCCTGGACCTAAAACTCAATTTACCGATTTGGTTTATTTAAATTCGTTTTTCTGCCACTTATTGCTAATCGCGAAGATGAGGATAAGTGATGATATGATGAAATTGATGAAGGGAAACTAACAAAGAACACCCCTGCCCGACAAGGGAATTCGAACTCGGGACGCCTGGCGTCGTAGCACGTTGTGCTAACCAGTCAATCACGGAGCCTGGCGGACCTAAAACTCAAAATTTAGTACGTATGACAACAGGGTCTCAACAATAAATGTGGGTGTATATATCACAAAAATACGTACTGTATATATCAGATATTTTACACATAGGTTGCGGTAGTAATTTTTTATAGTTCGTTATTGTCTTGAGCGATTTGAAAATTGTCGTAAGTATCTTCTGAGATTTCAATGTACTGCACCACTCTTAGTTTTCATTTTATGAACTTTTCCAGGAATCAAAAAATTCAATCAATAAACCATGAAGCAAAAAGAGAAAGTGGAAATATATTCCAATTAATTTTACTACTTCTGAAATCGAAGGTAGCGTGCAGCACGCAAATCTAAAACTGGAGTAAGTGTTACCGATTTCCCTAAAGCTGGACAGCAATAGCATAAACGGTCGAAGACAGATCACTGCAGTCTCCTGCCGTGCGGAAGACTTGCTGTTCCAACGAAAACAGGGGAATTGTTTTCTCAGTATATTTTCTGCAGAATCGACAGTAGATCAAAAAATGGAATCCTGCAATTTCAATGTAATTTATGTTTGTCTTTTGCTCATTTTACGGCAATTTCTACCTCTTTTGTTAACCGTGATGGTGAGTGGGTAGTCTCAATATTAAAAACTTGCGACGTGAACATTGGAGTAACGTCATGTTTACAGATCATTGTAAAATTGAAATATTTTGAAACAGATAGCAAAGTAAATAAGTAAAAGAGAAGGAGAGAGAAATATAGAAATGAAAGAAACATGGGTAGAAAGAGGGGGGATAGAGATAGAGAGAGAGGGAGAGAGAGACAGAAGTAAATTAAGCTCGAGAGAGAGACAAAGAGAGCTAGAGAGAGGTGGAGAAAGAAAATAAAATAATAGAATCTAGATGGAGGTGAAAAGAAAGGAAAGAGAATAGAAGCTCGAAAGAGAGAGAGTGAGAGAGACAGACAGACAAACAGAGAGGTGGAGAAGTAAGAGGAAACAATAGAAACTAAAGTGAGGTTGAAATAAATACAAGAAGAAAGAGAGAGAGAGAGAGAGAGAGAGAGAGAGAGAGAGAGAGAGAGAGGTCAAGAAGGAAAACAATAATAGAAACCTGATAGGCAGAAGGAAAGGAGTTCGAGAGAGATAGAAAGAAAGACAGAAGAATGGAAACAAGAGAGAGAAGGAAAATGAAGAATGGAAACTGAAGAGAGGTAAGAGTGAGACAAAGAAAGATAATGAAATGAGGTTCAGGAAAGAGAGATAATGAAAAAGAATGGAAAAAATTATATAGAGATAAGAAACAAATGAGCTGAGAGAGCAAGAGAGTCAGAAATGAAATCGAGACGGAAAACAAGAGTAATAGCAATTACAAGGCGACAACGTTGCCTCTACCGTATGTGTGTGTGTGTGAGAGAGACAGTGATTGTCAAGTCGGTGACCGAGAAGGGCTAAAGAGCTAAATTTAATTTCCCACCATGTCCAGTGTTTTGCAAATTTTGAACTGGCAATTACTGACTTTTCATTAATTACGATGTACTTGTTATACACAAGAAATTAACTTTACACATATTTCAGGAAACCGTTATATGGAACACTGCACCTAAAATAGCGAACGGCGGTCATTCTGACCACTGTATATTTTGCATAGCAACATGCCACCATTGTCGATCAGAACGACTGTTTATGCCACCGCGTCATTGATTTCGAGCACATCAATGAGTAGCTCTTTTGTTTGTTGTTTTTTTCTGCTGATGTTTCTTTGCGGAAGGAAATAGTTAGCTTTTGTCTCTTGTTAGGTTCAAACGTTCAAAAGAATGTCTCATTCGCGTCGTTTGTCTGCACCAACAATACTTCATGAACTGCGACAATTACAGGAGGATGAATGTGATATAGGGGATGATTTCTCAGATACAGACATAAGCGTAGATGAGTTTTAAAATCCAACAGATAAAGAACGAAGTGATTCATCAAGCAGTGTACCTGAAAATGTCGGAGATTCCGACATTCCTTGCAATGATAGTGAAATCGGGAGCATAACTGAGTCTGGTATGGGAGGAATACGGAGGACTTCAAAAAGGTTCAGGGCATCAGGACGGATTTGACACCATCATAGCTCATGCCGTTCCTTACTCCAGTAGAGGACACGGTGGTATTGGACTTCATGGCACTGGGCGGGGAGTCAGAGAGGATACATTGGCACCCTCTCTTTCTGAAACAGGAACGCAGTTTATTGGTAAGGGCGGCACTACACTTTGTACAGTAACTTGCAGTAGTGAAAATAATGCTGGGACGTAGGCAGCACAAAACGTACTGAAAGAAACAGCAAGACCCACACAACATTCTAAACGTAATGTGCAAGAAAACTCGGTGCTTAGTGCTTAGCGTTTATTCGTTGATGATACTATGTTATGTCATATAAAAATGTGTACTGAAACCGAAGACCGAAATAAAACTGGAGACAATAGTTCGTCGATTTCACTGGAAGATTTGGATGCTTTTATAGCTTTATTATATGCTCGAGGAGCATAAAATACTTCACGTTTTGATTTAGATCTTATGTGGTCATCAGTATGAGGCCCTCATGTCCTCAGTCAGACCACGTCAAGAAATAGGTTCAAAGAGATAATGAGGTATCTGCGTTTTGACGTTTTGCGTTTTGAAGTAGACCTACACGGCTGCAGACTGACAAACTTGCATTAACATTTACAGTGTGGGATATATTTATTGAGCATTCCAATACGTGCTACGAACCTGGTCAAAATCTTACGTCTTATTAACAGCTGTTTCCAACTAAAGTTCGGTGAAGATTTTTGCAGTACATGGCCAGCAAACCAGATAAATTTGGAATAAAGTTGTGGCTTTTGATTGATGTTGACTCCAAGTATACAGGGTGATTCTAGAGGTAAGGTACAAACGAAAACCAAAGATACCTCCCATGAACTAGGGATGAAAGTGCCCCTTCCACCTTGTCGAGAGATGCCTCTGTGAGGTGCTAGTCAACGCCGAAAACGTGTCAAAATGAACTTCACACCGCTGTACAGCCAGTACCAGTAAATATAGAAAGGCGGAACAAAAGAAGTCAAAAGGAACAGCAAGATCGCCCATCCGAAAAACACCAGGCGGTAGCTGCGCAACGCATGTGCATGGGGTTCCACAAAGGAAATAGGAGTTACCGGCAAGACAAGGGAAGGGAAAGGGTAGCGATCGACAACGATAGGGACAAAAGAAGCAATGAAGCGTGAAGTAACAATTGCACATCGGGAAACAAACACCATGACTAAAGCAGTGCAGTCGAGAAAAGTAGTGCGGTATTGCAGACCCACGGGAGGACGACGTAGGACGAAGAAACACACCGAGAATGCAAGCAAAGTGGTTCGTGACATTCGACAGGCAACAGACGCGTACATGGTTCGAGGCAGAAATGGCGGCGCTGGTGGTGCAGCGCACGGGGAGTCCCCAAACACAGTGGGGAGACACCGCAGCAAGAACAAAGCACGGTTCAAAAAAAGAGAAAGAGTACCGGACGGGGAATGGTACCTGCAACAAATGCGGGACGAGGGATTCTCCGCAGCAGCACCGAGGTGATGTCACACAGAGGTCGTGCGCCAGCAGGACAAACACAGCAACTACGGACACAGGAGGTTACTGCCAATGAAAGGTGCACGTACAGATAGGACCACGTAGCCCATACAGACGTTGTTACAAACGACAGGATGGGGCCCACTCTGCCTCTTAGAAATGAAGCCGGAGGCACATAGCTGGGTGAAAGGGGGCGAAAGACTGCTGGAGTATCGTACGGATCCCACCACTCCGTACCGTGGACGACACCAATGGACAAGGTCGAAAAGTGTCCAGCCCGATCACCAGGTCCACCGTCCCCAGACCTGACACGGCTGCTTGCTTCCGAGCCCAACCCCAGCCGAACAACTCGCGTCACTCCTCGGCCGCAGCCTTCCGTGGCCTCACACCACCGTAGCCGCACTCTGCCGCGTGGGTGTGAGACCGGGCTGGACAGACAAACTGCTTGGGAAAGCCGTGGAATGAAGCTACGTGGGGGTATGCACGTCTGTTCAACTACTGGGTCACCACTCATTGATGTACACCAACACCACACGATCATACGTAGTGCTCCCCGTCGGCTCGAGCAAAACGGACGAAGTACGTGTTGTGGGTGAATGGGGCATGAATGAAGGACGCTACATGTGTTCCACGATGACAAGCCCCCAGAGTGCATGGCCCCACCTGATGGCAGTGGTCAGGTAGTGAAGCGCACAGGCACGGGTGGCTCGGGAACGTCAGCTGATTGTACCACAGCGCCGTGCGGACGTGTGGGCTGCAGGTGTCTGTTCTGCGTACACCGGGCCAGATTGGAAGTGCAGCGTCAGGGAGCGTGTCAGTGAAAGAGCCGGTGCGGTGGTGGTGAGCTTGACATACGACAGTTGAGTACGTTGTTTCGAAGACGTTGTGACCAGTGTGTGTGTGTGTGTGTGTGTGTGTGTGTGTGTGTGTGTGTGTGTGTGTCACCTGTGCACTGGAGTACATTTGTAGAACTGAGGAACATGCATTTTGTCTACGGCCTTGCAGATGGCAATGGTCGAGCAGCTGCACGCCTGTATCGTGAACGGTATACGGACAGGCGACACCCCGACAGCAGGTTGTTTTCGAACGTGCACCGTGCCCTTGGTGAATCGGGTGTGTTACGTGCAGGCCATCATGTCGGTCACCCAAGACATGTGCGCACCGAGGCGGTCGAGGAGGACGTACGTGCTCGCGTGGACGACACACCGTCCACTAGCACCCGTAGCATTGCACGTGCAGTGGGAGTATCACAGTCGACAGTGTGGCGTGTCCTTCATGATGATCTGCTGTATCCCTATCATCCACAGCGAGTCCACGCGTTGCTGGCTGGGGATTACCCACGACGTGTGGAATTCTGTCAACGACTGTTGCAGTTTTGTACCGACGATACCCGTTTTTTGCGCCATGTGCTTTTCACGGACGAGGCATTATTCATCCGTGAGGGCATCTTCAATTGCCGAAACAGCCATGTGTGAGATTATGAAAATCCACATGCAGCAGTCGAGATGCACCATCAGACCCAATTTGCAGTGAATATCTGGGCAGGTGTCATCGATGAACAGATTATCGGTTCATACCTGCTGCCACCACGTTTAAATGGCTGCCTCTATCGCACCTTCCTCGCATCAGTCCTTCCAGAGCTGCTAGAAGATGTATCCCTCAACGTGCGACATCGCATGTGGTTTCAATTGGATGGAGCGCCTGCACATTTTGATGGCACAGTGCGAACCCTTTTGCACCGTGCCTACCAACAGCGTTGGATCGGCAGAGCGGACCCCGTCCCCTGGCCCGCCCGTTCGCCTGACCTCACACCAATGGATTTCTTCTTGTGTGGGCCATGTGAAAACACTCGTCTACGAGACCCCGGTCTCTGACCAGAAATCTTTGGTAGCGCGGATACTTGCAACATCGACCGAGGTGTGTACCATGCCAGGGATTTTTGATATTGTTCGCCAGAATTTCCTGCGACGCTGCAATGCCTGCATTGAATGTGGTGGTCGTCAATTAGAGCAACTTTTGTAACAAAGTCAGTCCGGGGTACGACTACGTACTACGTACTATTCCTATCTTTAAGTGCACCTTTGAGTGGCAAATAAACCTCCTGTGCCCGTAGTTGCTGTGTTTGTCCTGCTGGCCCACGACCTCTGTGTGACATCCCCTCGGTGCTGCTGCGGGGAATCCCTCGTTCCGCATTTGTTGTCTCCTTGGCAGGTACCATTCCCCGTCCAGTACTCTTTTCTTTTTTTGAACCGTGCTTTGTTCTTGCTGCGGTGTCTCCCAACTGTGTTTGGGGACTCCACATGCGCTGCACCGCCAGCGCCGCCATTTCTGCCCCGAACCATGTACGCGTCTGTTGCCTATCGAGTTTCACGGACCACTTTGCTTGCATTCTCGGTGTGTTTCTTCGTCCTACGTCGTCCTCCCGTGGTTCTGCAACCCCGCACTACTTTTCTCGACTGCTCTGCTTCAGTCATGGTGTTTGTTTCCCGCTGTGCAATTGTTACTTCACGCTTCATTGCTTCTTTTGTCCCTACCGTTGTCGATCGCTACCCTTTCCCTTCACTTGTTTTGCGGGAAACTCCTATTTCCTTTGTGGAACCCCATGCGCATGCGTTGCGCAGCTGCCGCCTGGTGTTTTTCGGATGGGCGACATTGGTGTTCCTTTTGACTTCTTTTGTTCCGCCTTTCTATCTTCACTGGTACTGGCTGTACAGCGGTGTGAAGTTCATTTTTACACGTTTTCGGCGTTGTCTAGTTCCTCACGGAGGCATCTCTCGGCAAAGTGGAAGGGGCACGTTCGTCTCTATTTCATGGGAGATATTTCATGGGAGGTATCTGTGGTTATCGCTTGTACCCTACCTTTAGAATCACCCTGTTTATGCAACGGATTCCCTTAACTTGGGAAAGACGTTTCACCTCCTTCCGATCAATCACTACCTGAAAATATTATCATGCAACTTATGGGTCCTTACCTGAAGAAAGGACGCAATGTCACAACTGACAACTTCTTCACGTCTTTGAAACTGGCTGAGAGGCTCAAAGGGCAACAAACAGTGAACAGAAAAAGGAGAGAAAATTCATATGCAGTTAAACCTTCAAAGGCACCTCTCTTTGAAACCACCGTAATGAAGACTTTGGGGGATACCACGCTGACAGTGTACCAAGGGAAAAAGAAAAAAAATGTCCTCCTCCTAAGTACTCTACACCCAAGAGTTGAAATATCAAAAGAACAAAAGAAGCTCCCAGAAACTGTAGAATTCTACAATTCTACTAAAATTGCTGTAGACGTAGTGGATCAAATGGCACGGAAATATTCTGTTAGAGCTTCAACCCAGAGATGGCCAGTGTATGTATTTCATAATGTGCTCGATCTTGCAGGAATAAATGCCTGGATCCTATATAAGGAAGTGACCGGGAAGAACATTCAGCGACACAAGTTTCTATTGCAACTCGTAGAGGAGCTCCGAAAAGCGCACCTTCAACAAAGAACGCAAAACAGTGTCTCCCAAACAAACAAACAGAAGACTTCAGGAAATCGGAAACGTCGCCAGTGTCAAGTTCTCTACAAGTGTAAGAGAAGCAAGATATACGACACATGTTGCGTTTGCGAGAAGGCAGTTTGTGGACAGTGTTCGACCAAGAATTTGAAGTGTAGGATTTGCTCGGCACACGAGAAAAAATGAAAACCTTATATTCTGTTTCAAATATATGTATTGTGCTTTGAATAAACATATTTCTTCACATGCACGACTATTACACTTGTGTTAGTCATTTTCTAAAGGTATTCGTAATAAAAATGAAATTGTACACTATACTGGAAATAATATGTGTACAAATAAAAAAAGTAATTGGTACTACTATTGTCAAAAGCATAACATTACAATTTATTTCATATCAGTATTGAAGATTCAATAAGGGAAAATATTAATATTGAATATTGTAGTAAATATTACATATTGTAACTATTATTAATAATATCAACAAATATTGTAATCTAAGTGCTGTAATAAATATTTTCTGTAGTGTGATATTACTAAATTACGATGTAATCAATATCCTATTAATATAAGCACTTATGGTGTGCATAAGACATTAGCTGTCAAAATGACCGCTGACGACACTTCTAGGTATACATTTAGCTCGGGCCTGTCTAGTGTTAAGTGGTTGACTTTCGATTGAACCACCAAAAGTCCCGGGTTGGAGTCACGGCCTGGGCATAGGTGTTCTTTGGGAGTGTACATTCATCAGTTTTGTATGTAATTATCAATCATCCTCATCGTTGCGACAAGCCGACAGTGGCAGGAAAACAACATGATTCAGCTCAAATATAATATAACCTATGATAGAGAAAGGAGAGATTAGATTTAGAAAAAAATGTAGATGGCAAGTCTCTAGAACTCTCCGTTCCCTTCAAGAAAAAAATAACATCTCTGTCTTTAGGTAAATTTATTATTGTTTGAAGAAGTCAGGTTAAGGACATCAAATATCTAGTTAAATTACGTCAAGCAATGTTAGTCTACTATAAAGATAACCGTAGTTTAAATACACGGCATTATTTCCGTAAACTGAGGCTCAATGTAGTGAAATCAACTACGTCAGCCAAATGCATCTAAGTTGTCTTCCAAAAACACTTGACTTTCGGCTTGAATTGCTGGATGTAAAAGAAAATGGGCGAGAATCATGCAGCGAAATAAGATATCATTGAACATTTAATAGAGTCTACGACTGTTCATTAGAGATTCCCAGTGATGCTCACTGCACACAATGGAGGCTATTGTTTCAAAATCGTTGTGGTATGAAATCTCGGAATTCTATATCCTAATCTTAGTCCACTTCCAGGGCCTGTTGGAGCAAAGGAATGAGAACAGGCAGCTCTACTTACCCTTTCAACGTCCATGAACACCCTGATGAGATTTCGACCAGCGAGTTTCTCAACGTCCTTCTCCGTCCACCGACTGCTCCCCAGCAACTCTGCCAGGAGATAAGGATACCGCGATACATCCTCAAGTCCTTGTGGAGTTCTGCAAAGAGATTGAGGAAACACATAAGTCTTGCTAAATAGCTCAGGGGAATATATGGGATATAAGCTGAAACTTCAGCTCCACTACAAAATCAAGACTGAATGCAATGATTATAATACATTATGAATATACATGCTTCTTTGTCCTTATCAATGTGTTTTAACTTCCTCACACGTTTAAGTACTATATTGTTATCTGTCCATTGATGCACATGCAAATGCAAACATATTACGAGGGTCAGTCAAAACGTTATTGCACTAACATGAAAAAAATAGCGCATGGAATATGAAGGATAGTTCTTGTATTTACATGAATGGACACTACCAAAACTATCACAAAGTCTGTTCAAACATTTGTCATAGCGTGACCTCAGTTTCTCTACACCTTGTCTGAAGAATTCCCGTCCAACTTTCGATAACCATTATTTCGTTGCAGTTTACTCATCCTGTCCGGAACGATATCGCCGCTTCGCAAGTTCGTCTTTCATGGACCCAAACACATTAAAATCGCAGGGCTCGAGGTCTAGACTATGAATCAGTTAATTTACATGTTCAACATTGTCCCTCGTCTTAGCAGTTGACAGCCTTTTCCTTGTAGTAGTTCTCAATGTCCGTAAGAACATTTTCGAACTACACACACCATTTTACGGCCGCCTTACGCGAAATTTATTTATCATGGTACACTTCATGCAATTGACGATGAATCTCAGTGAGGGTACACCTTCTTGCCCACAGTAAACTAGTAACTGCATGCACTTACAGTTTGGACACCACTTCCAACTGACCTGACATGTTCAAACTGATTATATCCAATCCCCAAGAGCCACGGCGCAAGAGAACCGTGAACAGTGTTCACAGTCACATTCATCAAAATTTATGTTTCCGACAAAATGCCATGGGTAAGTGCAACTAATTTTTTGACCGACCCTCGTACATACAATACCAGGAAGATTCACAATGGTTCTAGGATCATAGATTCAGACGATTCAGGTGTGTTCAATAAATAGAGAGAATACCACTTAATTAACTTATAATTAGTTCAATCTGAAACTACATTTTCTGAATATTCGTGACAACATTATCTACAAATAGCATGCATTGGGTATTATCCACTGTTTATCTTTTTACCTAGTTCGTTACGTATCAAGAGAGAAACGCTTCACTTTTTTTTCAAGTAAACAAACTATTTTATGTTTGTGGTTGGATCGACGAACCTGTGAATTTTACAACAAATACAGTGGGTCATCAAACTACTCAAAGGATCTTCACAGGCTCGATTCTACCCACCGGTAAAAGAGATGTGTTTTTGTACCCTGTATTTCTTGAGCTGCATGTCGCATTCATTCATCTAGATACAGAACCTAACCTCATTTCGTACAGAGGCATCTTTTCTATTCTCTATTAATTACATTTTTGTGTGTGCTACCTTAGTCGATAAACTGAGTGCGATTGCAAATAAATATTCAACTTAAAGAGTGTCGTGCCCTTCTCTTAAAATCGTAACCAGCGTGTTGTGCACTAAATTGTAAAGATTGGCACACTGGACTCCATATTGACCCTGATATGGAATGTAAAACCAATGAATTAGTGGAAATAAAACGTAACATTTTACTTTCCTATCGTCACATGCAAAAATAAGTAAAGGACCCGTAGCGCAACACCTAACGACCTTCGCCCTCACTCCCACCAGAGGTGGGAGATGATCCAACCAGTAAGGGGTGACGTGTGGTCAGCACGACTAACTCCCAGTCGTTGTTTTAGGTTTCCATTACCGGTTTACGCTACTCCTTCGTAGCTTCCCAATTTCCTCACCATGGTGGGTGGCCCCCGGTCCCGTACACAGGCCGAAGTCTCAGGAAAAAGTTGTTACGCTTTCCCCAGAAGACTCGAACCTTCGCGCGTTCCGTAGCCGGAGCCCAAAGCATGGCGTCGTAAATCGCACGGCCACGGCCGGGGACTCAGCAGAGATGATATAAGCATTAAAATAAAACTAAAAGTGTATACTCTGTCTCGGCGATCGCTGGAGCAAGCGAACGAAACAAGTCTCTGTGCAAGTAGCGACACGAGACGGCCCCACCAATGAACACGTGAGAGGAAACGGTATTGTGTGGAGGGAATAAAAGCGGCAGCAGTTGCCAGAGTGTACTGCTTTGCTCTGCCCACTCGATCTCCCCTTCTCTGCCGCTATGCGCTGCCTTGCCCCACAGATTCCTGGGATAGAGTATAAGTCTACTTTACGCACAGATATGCTACTCGAGACTAGACCTACAGTTTAAAGTGAGATCAAAATCACTGTGGACTGCGACACAACGAGGCATCGAACCCTGGACTCCTTGATTACAAGTCGACAGAGTTACCTCTACGGCCTTGCACATAATAATAATTATGTAATGTGAACGTACAACAAATATTATTATTATCGTTTTGAGAAAGTGTTTTAAAACAATATACTTACAAGTTGATCCCATCATATCCGGCTCCGATGCCAATGTGATCCACCCCCGCCACCTCTCTAATGTGATTGATGTGAGCTGAAACAGAAAACAGGAAAATAAATAAGTGAATGACGAATGGCCTGTTAGAAAATATCATAGGACATTTACATCAACATATTCCCAGAAATAATGGATCGAAATTAAATATCTCTTTGAGAACAAAACCCAACAACGATCAATTGTCTCCCTAAAGAAGTTTAAATTAAGCAATCAGGTGCCTCATTTTATCGGAAGCTCCAATTCTCCATTGATTGATGGAGTTCCTAAGACAACACCGAGATGAAAAATGCTGCATTGATTTCCTATTCGGGGCTTATGAGGTGGAAAAAATGCAAATTTAGAAATGAATTCTTGGATCTCGGTGATATTTTTCCGGTTTGTAAACCAAATTGCAAAGGAAGCGCCACTTGCTGCAAAATATATCACAGGAATCTTGCTGGCGAGTTTCAGAATACTTTTAGAAGTCCAAGTGTAAGCTGGAACAAAGTTAGATGAACTTCCCTCGAAGCACAAACATGTATTTGTATTTTTTGTTATCCTGTATCGTTTATATTTTTGTACAAACTAGCAGCGATGTAGATGAACGATGAATTGAGGAAAGGAGGTCACATTAACAATTCAAACCCACGACCTCCAGTTCGACATGACGCTAATCTATCCACCTCGTAAATCTAACAATTTTCGATGTTTCAAGAATCAATATTACGACTACGGTCTATAAGATTGATTGATTTGCTTTATTTTACTTCGCTTGTTGTGCAACTTTTGGCTAATTTAAGAAGATGTGAATGAATGACGATTTGATGAAAATTGATGAATGGACACTTCTCAAACATCCACGCCTAGGCCAGGATTTGAACCCGGTACCCCTGGACGGTCTATTTGACATGTAGTATACAATAATTATAATATTAACAAACATAGAAGTGGAATGGTTACCGTAACTCGCTACGAAGCCAGAGGTCGCGGTTTCGAATCCCAGCCTGCAAGTGGTTGTTCTCTGTGAGTGTTCCTTCAAAAATTAATCACATCGTAAGTCATCCTTATAATCGCGATTAGTCAAAAGTGGTAGAAAAAATAACAAAAAATGAAATAAAAATCCAAGTAAAGATATAATTCAATCCCAGCTTCAAAGCTACAAAACAGTTTGAAAGTGAACACTACCAAGTCAAAATAGTTCAATCAAATTATCCATTTTAATTATTTTTTTTTGTGAAAATTTGTCACCAGATATTTTGAGTTCAAAATTACAACAGTTGGGTTTTAACTCGTATCTTGTATCTCTTTCTATTCTTTACTAGTCTCATACATTACCGAAAGTATATTTTATTTCGCCACAAAACAGCAGCAGAATATATATTTCACTAACTAGTTTTACTTATACGGGGTGAGTCACCTAGCTTTACCACCGGAAATATTTCGTGAACAACAATAAATATTCAAAACGTACTTTCACAGACAGAAAGTTAGGATAGAGGCTCATGAAATTAGCGGATACAATACATTCAACCAAGTAAGTTGTGAAAGTCGTCGGCCCCCCTATCCCTCGTTTCTTTCCGGCCCTCTGGATTACTTCCTGCTTTAATCCCTCAATCTCTCCTTTCACCTCACCCTGGGTGCCAAGCGAGCAGATTATATTTGCGCCGGAATTACAAAAGGGGGGGGTTCACATAACAATTTATATTTGTATGTCCCTGGTTCGTTTACTCATATACAGCAAGTGAATATACAATTGGTTAAATGGACAGTACCGTAGTTCTTGAAATTATAACATTCTCGTAGGATATATTGGTTTATTATACGTAGTTATATATATATATATACATATTTTACAGAGCGTTTCCATGAGTGTCTTGCATAGACCAAATTACCAAATCTCTAAATCAATATATTTGCGCACCTATGGCATAACCATCGGCACTTCCCTTACCACCGAGTTAGCAAAACTATCTCGGTGGGCCTATCCTCAGCTTAAATGATATTCCGTTACAAATGCGTTTCCTTACGCCTTCTCTCTTTCTTTTGGGCATCAATTAATCAAATACGGAAATATCCACATAATCAAAGCTTTTTCTAAAAGGGGACTTGGGACAGCAACAGGGGCTGGCATAACCAGATGCTACATTATTATATCCAGTTTAGCCACCATAAGTGGACTAAACTTGAGGAGACGTTCCTCTTTCGTCGATCAATGGGGAAACACTGTTTTTTTTGCTAGAGCCCACTGGCTCTTTTTATAGTCGGGGTAAACGTCCGTGGACGTGGACCCCGTAGCGTTGGAAAATTCCACTGCCAACGGTCCTTTGTAAGACAGCTAGCTCCCCCAACCGGGGAGGTAAAAACAGGGGAATCTAACTTCCAGCAAAGCACAATCCAATAATATACACTTACATGCAATAATAACATAAAAGTACACTTATGGAAACATATTACTAAACCCTACACCTTGTAGCTGGCCAGCAATTAATTATTACAATATACCAAAACCAGTAATGGTCAATCCGACCGTTACATAGTTCCCCCCTTCAAGAGGAACAAGAAAAAACAATACACTCAAAAACAAGATTACCATATTTACAAAATCATCCAACACAATTGCACAATACCCACTAAAGTATTCAACTGTTCTCAGAGTATCTGAAAAATGAAATAGTCACTAGTTCATTCACTTTATCACATTGTCCACAATGTTAACATATTCACCAAGCTTCCTCTTCCTTGTGAAGTCCGCCACTGAAGTATCCTCTCTAGGATGAAGTCTTCCTGACAGCATCTTCCTTGAAGTTGGTTTTTCTCTGGTTCCTGGTTTGACTCCCCAACGAGTCCTTGGTTTGACTCCCGACTGAGTCCCTGGCTTCGACTCCTGACCGAGTCCTTGGCTTCGACTCCTGACCGAGTCCTTGGCTTCGACTCCTGACCGAGTCCTTGGCTTCGACTCCTGACCGAGTCCTTGGTTCGACTCTCGACCGAGTCCTTGGTTCGACTCTCAACCGAGTCCTTGTTCGACTCTCAACCGAGTCCTGGTTCGACTCTCAACCGAGTCCTGGTTCGACTCTCGAACCTAAATCCACAATGTGTCTTTCTGTTTACAACTTGGAGGCACGCAAATAAATAAACAGTGTTGTGAAAATGAAGAAAATGGGGGTAAGTTATATACAAATGAAAACTAAATAAAAAAAATCAGAAATAAAAGATCGGCGGTCGGCGCCTATTATGGCAGCTGGGGTCGCTGGCTAGACGTAGTCTCCCGAACCCTCATTAGGAGCTTGTCGCGTGGCTCCCCTCAACCGTTTGCTGTCCCTCCACCTCGCAGCAAAATCTGGTGATTTATGGCTGGACAACTGGCCTGGTTCACCTTCCACAATCGGACAATCCTTCCCATTCTTTGCCCTGAAAGTATCTTCTTTAATCCTTCCAGACATTAAACATGGACCTGAGTTTTCTGTTTCAAGTTCACCATTAACGCCACGCAATCTGCCAGATATAGTGTGCTCTTTCAGCCACACCTTGTCTCCAATGCGAAATTTACATGGCTTACGTTTGATCTCGTTCTCTTCATTGTGGAACACCTGAAGTAAGGCTGGGCTCGTTTTCTTGTATTTCAGTCTCACTTCTTCTGTCTTCCTTTTGCTGGAAACTGTACAGGGAACGCAACTTCTGATGTAGCGAGCGATATCTCGTGTCATTCCAAGCCACGAATATTTCTCCTTGATTTTCGACAAAGTTTTCTGCTTCCCATTGTGTCCTGCAAATTCAGAATCGTGATGTGACGTCAATATTTGAGATTTCAAACTCAACGGGACCCATATCTTGGCTGTTCCCTTAGGATCTTGCTTGCAGTCTATCCTCCTGCACAAAACTCCCTCCTCATTCAAAAACGACTGATTGGCCAACTTAGCAACTTTCTCCTTATACTTCCTACTTCCAGAGAAATGCTTTCCCTTCAGTTGTTTCATTATATGAGATAACAAACTGTCTCTCATTTGCTCTGAAACAAGCGATGAAGTTTTTTGTAGCCTCTCAGAAACCAGTAATTCATCCTTTTCATTGTCCTCTATAGCAAAAGGCAACAATGATAATGAATGGTTCTTCTCGTTCGTAGAAATGGAATTTTTTCGAGGAAATTTGCATTCCCTTTTTATTCCCTTCCTCCGTTTTCTCTTCACCTCTTTCGAGATTTTAAGAGAGCATAATGCACCAGCGTTTGCAGTCTTCTGAACTTCGAGTCCTTGGGAATCCACTAATTGGCCCGTATCCTCATTCGTAGACTTCCCGCTATTCTCTTGTGCATGTGTGTTGCATCCATCCAGGCTCGAGGGATCTGACGAGTTATTCCTTTCCTGTACCACGTTATTTCTCTGCATAACTGTAACAGCGAATTCTCGTTTACATGCACGCTTCGAGAACGTGTAAATCACGTCGCTATCCTTGAACGACCAACCGTTCTCCTCAATGTGCAAAATTATCCCACTCTGCCTCAAAAAATCCCTTCCAACGATTATGTCACGGAAACAATTCTCAAGGATGATAAATTTATGCTTAAATTTCATGTTATTAATACAAACAGTAGCATACATTTCGCCAACTAATATAACGCTGCCCACAGCTAATGAAATGTTCCATTTTCTCGTTTTCATGAATTTATTTCCATCCCTCTCTAACAACTTGGCTGTTTCCAAACTTAGCGTAGAAGCTGAAGCTCCCGTATCTGCAAATAATACAAAGCGTTTGTTGTTAATCTTACATTGAATGAGAGGTTCGAGGTCTTGCCGAAAACAGCCTTCTCCATTCAAAAAACGGCCTTTGTTTCTGCGTTTTCTCCCGGCGGGCGACAGAAGGTTTATTTGGGGGTGCTGCTGACCCCCCTTTCCTGAGGGTTGGCTCCTTTTATTGGTCTGTTGACATTCCTGAAGTTTATGGCCCTCACAACGGCATCCCCAACAAATTAACTTTGCAGAATTTTTATTGGCCCCTGCTTGTCCAAAAGTTGCATCAAAAGAGGGTCTCTTGTGCCCTACGGTCGCGTCACCGCCAATGCCCCTTCTTGGTAAAACGGTTGTTTCACAGCCCTTGATCCTTTTTCCTAAACCTGGATTGAGAGAGCATAAGGGTAGCTGGTCACTCTCGGTTCCCCCTTCGCTTGTCCTCGCGGACAAAGCCAAATGTTTTACCCCTGTTCTTCGCGAGGTGTCCTCTTCAGTGTTGCAAACTTCAGAAAATGATAATTCCGTCTCACCGGCGAGCGGTGAAAAATAAAGCCTTTCTGAATACAACCTCCTCTGAACAATGGCTGCTTCAGATTCCAATTCCTTGAAAGTCTGAAATTGAATTCCATACAAATGCCTTCGGAAACTAGGGTGTGCATGAGATAGAATATGTTCTATTACTTCACATTCCTCTGTCTCTTTTTGCCTCATAGAAAACAGTTTCCTCATTCGACGAATAAACAAAACCAGAGATTCTTCGCTCATTTGGAAGCGATTCAGAATCAAACGTTCGATCTCATTCTTATAATCTACAGAATAATATTCTTCTAAAAAAGCATTTTCAAAGCTCTTGAAATCTTCAAACGGGCGTGAAAATCTAAACCAATCCCCTGCAGCTCTCCTTAGCGAAAACGGAAGAATCTTCCCAAACAATGACTTCTCCGAAATGTCCATGACGTCTTTATAGTTCCGCAATTCCTGCAAATAATCATGCGGCGAAATCTTGTCATCGCTCCCTGTGAAGACTGGAATCGGTAAATTTGACTTATCGAGAATTTTCTGAACTTTTTTCTCCTCTTCCTTAGCACTCCGCTGTTCAGTGCGCGATAAAGCAAGATTATTTAATTCCCTAATAATTTCCTCCTGAGATTTATCGCTTATATCCTGATTACCCAATAGCTGTCCAAGCAAATCTCTATCAATTTGTACTGCCATTTTTTCTACTTTACTTTTTCCACTACGTAATAACATTCACTTCTGTACGATCTTCGTTGTAAAAATTAAAAAATCTATCCGTCCGTCAGTCCGTCTATCTTTCAAACTTATAGACCTGACGACAATTTATACATCAAGATATATCCTGGACAATGGAGCCCCCATATGTGAAAGTCGTCGGCCCCCCTATCCCTCGTTTCTTTCCGGCCCTCTGGATTACTTCCTGCTTTAATCCCTCAATCTCTCCTTTCACCTCACCCTGGGTGCCAAGCGAGCAGATTATATTTGCGCCGGAATTACAAAAGGGGGGGTTCACATAACAATTTATATTTGTATGTCCCTGGTTCGTTTACTCATATACAGCAAGTGAATATACAATTGGTTAAATGGACAGTACCGTAGTTCTTGAAATTATAACATTCTCGTAGGATATATTGGTTTATTATACGTAGTTATATATATATATATACATATTTTACAGAGCGTTTCCATGAGTGTCTTGCATAGACCAAATTACCAAATCTCTAAATCAATATATTTGCGCACCTATGGCATAACCATCGGCACTTCCCTTACCACCGAGTTAGCAAAACTATCTCGGTGGGCCTATCCTCAGCTTAAATGATATTCCGTTACAAATGCGTTTCCTTACGCCTTCTCTCTTTCTTTTGGGCATCAATTAATCAAATACGGAAATATCCACATAATCAAAGCTTTTTCTAAAAGGGGACTTGGGACAGCAACAGGGGCTGGCATAACCAGATGCTACATTATTATATCCAGTTTAGCCACCATAAGTGGACTAAACTTGAGGAGACGTTCCTCTTTCGTCGATCAATGGGGAAACACTGTTTTTTTTGCTAGAGCCCACTGGCTCTTTTTATAGTCGGGGTAAACGTCCGTGGACGTGGACCCCGTAGCGTTGGAAAATTCCACTGCCAACGGTCCTTTGTAAGACAGCTAGCTCCCCCAACCGGGGAGGTAAAAACAGGGGAATCTAACTTCCAGCAAAGCACAATCCAATAATATACACTTACATGCAATAATAACATAAAAGTACACTTATGGAAACATATTACTAAACCCTACACCTTGTAGCTGGCCAGCAATTAATTATTACAATATACCAAAACCAGTAATGGTCAATCCGACCGTTACAAAGTAAGTATGATTTTTCAACACAAACTTACGTCTTTTTAATGGAAACCCCTCATTATTATCAGCGCAATTGAAAGTAGGAGAAAAGACATTAAGAATTGCGTTTGTTACATTGTAATGCGTCAATCACTTCCCAAGAAATTGTAACGTTGAGGGTAAGATACAACGACCGAACCTCAGGACTTCAGTCATGTGTCTATCGGAGGACCACATCAAGAATGAAAGAGGAAGAGGGATAATAAGTAACTTTTATTATGTATAACTATGAACGGTTTGTAGGAGCCCCTCTCCTAACTTCATGTCTGTGAAAGTAGTTTCTTCAATATTTTTTGTTGTTCACTAAATATTCTCGGTTGAAATGTTAGGTGATTCACCCTGTATAAATTGAAAATGATAACAAGGGACTCACCTACAACATCCTGCATCGTAGCTGTTTCATTGCAGCTTATAAAGTAATTGTAAAAGGCCACCATGACAATACCTCCATTCTCCGCCTGCAAAGAAGACAGAGGTAAATAAATTATTAGAAATCTTACATAACGTTCAGATTTACAAAATATATTCACTGCATTACATGTCGTGCTTAGGCAATGACTTGGGAAGGGGCAGGGGAATGGGAAGACAGTCTATGCCCTCGATATTCGTCTAGGGGATAAAATATTGTTTTGTCCGTCCCTCAATATTCACTCTCAGTAATATTAATTTTAAATGGAGAGAGAGAACAACATTGCACGTGTGCGAACGTGTATATATATTCTTGTAATAGATAATCTCAGCGATATACTTCATAAATGGTTGATAAGGACCGAATAGCAATGGAGGCAAAGGATGGCAACTAAAGATATATGCAAACAATGTGGATTATATTCAGAAAGTTCATTTTTACGCTTTTGTTAATAGGGAAACGATTTGAAGGTGCAAAGGTATGGTCGGGAAATGGAAAGAAAGGTTCTGAAAATTTTTAAAAAAGGTGCAAGAAAAGGTGCTGGCTCTCTTTTTCTGCGCCTTCTGTATATAATGCGCATAGAGAACTGTGGTTCTGCCAAATAGTTTCTGTTGAAGTTTGTGTTTTCTCTCGCGGGTTTGGCTACGTTATCTTGGGAACAATTTGGGCTGCAATGATTGTATTATTTCATTTTATTGCTCTTGTTCTACGCTACAAAATGAGACCATTGAAATTTATGTAGCTGCTCAAGAACTGTAAAGAGGGGATAAATGTGCTAATCTCACGAAAAGGTGCAAAAAGATGCAACAAAGTGTGTTCACTTTACTTGATTTCATGTCCTACAATACATATCTCAAACGATTGGTATGAAAACAGCTATATTTTTGGAAAACTGGTGCACCTTAAAATCCGTTAACTAGTTATTAACCCTAGCAATACCAAGGGGAAGGGAGTTTCTCGGGCCCACTCATTCATTTTTTGAGTATTACATGTATATCAATCAATGTAAAAATTCATAAAAAAGTAATAATTGTTCTTTGCAATATTTAGAATGACATCGCGTAGTTTTTCCAAAAAATGTTCATTAAAAAGTTACTTTATTTCGTTGATATTGTTTATGAGCCTCAAGGGCCCACCCCTTGGTAATTCTAAGGAAATATTTCGCAATGATGTATTAAACGTATTTCAATACGTGAGAGGATATATTCAATTGCTAAACTATAGTAACAATTTGAAATAATGAATGTATGGGTAGTAGAAAAAGAAAAAAGATAACTTTGCTAGAATTTTGCAAAGTTTAAGCTTTGTTCCAAGTATCAACATTGTAATTGAAGAAAAGTAATAAATGTTACAGTGATTTACTATAATTACTTAAAAATCATTATGTAACTTATCTTTCATGTATAATCCATAACAAAACATGAAAGTAGTGTATAATTAGTTAACTTATGTGTACAAATGACAGAAAATACACATCAGTCTAGTTCCATTGAACTTTCAATAAAGGGCCTTATGCCCCCCCCCCTGGTAATCCGTGTAACAAAATCCTTGGCATTGCTAGTGTTTTTCCATTAACAGTTTTGTTCGCTAGTTTATGCGATACACTATGCTCAAGTGGGAGGAGGAATATGCGGCAGTTCAGCAGTAAATGTAAACATAGCATAACCAAATTACCTCACTGCCGCTGTGCTAAACCATGGTAGCATTCCCCTATACCCTGTCCCAACTGTCTCTGGAGCAAGGCAATCACGTTTCCTCTCACGTTTGTATTGGTTTAGCCGTCTCGCGTCAGTAGGGATAAAAAGAGAGTTCCACAACAGAAAGTGGTGCGTTTTTTGCAACCTTAACGGAAAATATCATAAGGCAAACGCGAAAGTGGTGCGCTCGCAGTGTTGCCAGCCCACCCCAAGAAAATTTCACCATGTGATCTTTTACAGGCGAAGCTAACCTACAAATAGGAGTTGGCAACACTGACTAGTTGCTTCTCAGCGTCTTGGAAAACGTCTTAAGACAAATATCTTAATCTTTAAGAAAGTCGACTTCCGGTTTGTCAATTCCGGCTTCAAGAGGCTAATCTACAAATAGGAGTTGACGGCGTAATATATTGTAGCCTTCTAACATGATGAGTATGCAGTAAGATGAAGAGGAGTTGGTGATGCTAACTGGCAATGGTGGTGGTGGTGCAGTGTTAATATCCCCCTCCCCCTCTATTTTTTTCTAGCATATTGATGTATTGCAAAGTAGTACAGATTAGCGGGTTCTAAGCCCTTAAGTGAGCCGAGTAGTTGTATTCAGCCCGCTTCTACACCCTTAAGTGGGTCTCAGTGTTGCCAACCCACCCCAAGAAAATTTCACCATATGATATTTTACAGGAGAAGCTAACCTACCAATAGGAGTTGGCAACACTGACTTGTCGCTTCACAAACCTTTTTGTTTTTTAAACATTTTGCCATATGATATTTCACAGGCGAAGCTAACCTACAAATAGGAGTTAACGCTAACTGGCGGTGCATGTTAATGCTTTCTCTTCTTCTTCTCCTCCTCTCTATCTCTCCCCTCTTCTTCTCCTCTTCCCCCTCTTCTTTTCTGTATTTTCTAGCATAGTGATCTATTCCATTAACCAAAATAGCTTCGCGTCCTCTTCTTTTTTACAATTTTCGTAGTGATCTCCCTACGCACTGGTCATTTGCAGATTAACAAAATAAAATGTCTCTAGTTTGAACACGCCATACCGGTGCAAGCTGTTTTTGTGATTTGTCGCCTCGATTATGCAAAGTGCCTCATGTTCGCATATTCAAATACACACAAATGAAGGGGGTTCGTATCACATCAGTAATTTTAAATTATATTCTTAGGGGCGATGCACACACTTCCTAACATTGTTGATTTGTTGTCGATGAGTTGTGCAGGTACAGCTGTGAAGTTGTTAATAAGATCCAACTCAGACAAGCCCCCCCCCCATCATTGCTTTTTGACATAGATTTTTAACTAGAAAATTGTTATGATTACAGTATACAATAACATGGTGCCATTTTCTGTTTCTGTTGCCATAACATGGACCACCTATAGAGTTGATATAATATTGATCGATTTTAACAAATATAATTCAAAGTTATGTAGTGAGATTTTGGTTTAGTATTTAATCACAGCAGCAAAACAAACTCTCCATTTGTTTTACAACTGAAGTTAACTATATTTTGCATACATGCAGAAGCAGAAATTTACGCCCCCCGAGGTGAGTTGTTGGAAGACTATATACAATAAGACACGGCTTTACAATAATCAAAATATTGAACAAGTGAGCAGTGGAGTAAAATTCTTGATGTGAAGAAAAGTTTTAGTCCATGCATTGATCTGAACCCCATTGTCCAAAAGAAGAGTAAGCTCCGGCCCCATCTGGAGACTGCAAAACTGATATGTATGTCTATTCAGAGAAACCCAAAAGTTTTAACATCCATGCACATTACCGTACTGTGGCTGTTGCGCCACACACCCATGTCTAATGTTTTATTTCTCTTGTTGGCTGAACGCGAAGATGCTCGAGATTGCTTTCGAAATTATTTTCGGCCTCACATCACGATGCAGCCGTATACATGTAAAACTAGTATATCACACACAATCAAAGGGGTTAAAAAGGTAACATTTCTCTCCTTCCCTCGCTTTTAGCCATCGTCCAGTGTCCTTCTACATAGCGTGACTAGCAAATGTATTGAAATCGAAATGAGAATTATCCATTTTTGGTCTCCCTCCCTCCCTTTTTTGCATGCATGTTGCACTGATATTGAAAACACATCGCTATGCTTTAATAAAAAAAACTTCTTCTTCTCCTCCTCTCTATCTTTCCCCTCTTCTTCTCCTCTTCCCCCTCTTCCTTTCTGTATTTTCTAGCATAGTGATCTATTGCATGCTACCAAACCTCTTGCGAGGCAGGCCACGGGTCCTTGTAATGCGATTTGGGGGGAAGAGGGGGCCAAAATTTTGAACTTACGGCTGGAAACATATTTCTATAACATATTTTTGTTCGAAACAAATTCATAGATAGATATTGCTAAATAAATATTAATATTTTGCTATTAATTGTAAATATATATACTTATTGTATTGTATCAATTAGTTTGTTTGTATCGAAAAGCGACTGTCATCGTATTTGAAAATTACTTTTCCGTGGACATCTAGAAACTACAATTTCGTTCCCCCTGCGTGCTAACAATGTTGACAGAATACAGAAATTTAACAATAAGTAGGGCCTTGGACGACGGAAGTTATACAATATATTTTTTTGTTTTTTTCAGTAGCCGAACGATGGAATTCCTCACTGGCCAATTTTAACTTTACAGCTGGAAATATTCGAAGTGAGATCTATCGTAAACTAAACTAACCTTACTCGCTCACACACATATAGCCTTACAGGTGACTCAAAAGAAGAAAGTTGTGCATAGCGTGACAAGTGAACTAAACTAAGCTCACCCCCACACACACACACTATGCCTTACAGATTAAGGCTGCTATATCACTTGTAAGGGCCAACACACAATATCTATTGCAAACTAAATTAACCTACCATGGACACACACACTCCAAGCCTTCCAGATAGGTTATAAGCAACTCACCTCTTGCAATTGTATAACGGGGAAAATTAACCTACAATTGGCAACACTGTTTGAGCTGTTTTCGACGAAATAGGCTAAAGCTAATGCTCTACAGCTAGAAGCTTGAAACATATACCCTACCAGAGTATGCCAACTTACCTCATGTAAAAACATTACCTAGTACGGTTTTTCACAGGTTAAGCTGTGACATACAACTAGCGATCGACACGACCACCTGACACACAGAGAGAGTGAGACAGCTTATACGCAGATTTTCCTACACATGTACTGGGTTTAAAATGTAACTTGCAACAACCATTTCACTCACCTCCTATCATATAATAATAATAACCACAGGTTTTTGATACTTGGTGCCAGAACATGGTGGTTTCAGACTGTAAATTCAGCCCGATTATTCTATTTGTGAAGAAAGAAAATGATGATGCCTGCATTTGGAATATTTAATTCTTCTTACGGTATTTTGCGTGCTCCAGTAACCTTGCGTTCAATTCACGGAAGCTATGACGTGTATTTCCTGTTTCGCAAACATACGAGAACCTTTCACAATGTCGCATCAGATAATATATTGCAAGAGTGAGTTGGTTGTGTATATAAATCTATTTTTGGGGAATGGACATGTATATAATGTCAAAATTATTGCATAACTTAAAACATTGACATTTATTACACTAGCAAAGGTAAATGTGGAATGCCCCGGCCCCTCAGCTGTTAGGTTAAACAGCATAAAAATTTCATAACTAACAGCAAGCATTGTCATATGGACAAAAACAGATCTAGTAATGATTTATAACCTGAGCTGTCTTGCAAGTCTCTGGAGTGAAGGAATATGATGCCACTATAAACTGTACACAAAATATGCAGTCCCTGGCATGAGATGGACGAGGACCTATACAGTTGTACAATGGATGTTTTTTTTATTAAAGCATAGCGATGTGTTTTCAATATCAGCGCAACATGCATGCAAAAAAGGGAGGGAGGGAGACCAAAAATGGATAATTCTCATTTCGATTTCAATGCATTTGCTAGTCACGCTATGTAGAAGGACACTGGACGATGGCTAAAAGCGAGGGAAGGAGAGAAATGTTACCTTTTTAACCCCTTTGATTGTGTGTGATATACTAGTTTTACATGTATACGGCTGTATCGTGACGTGAGGCCGAAAATAATTTCGAAAGCAATCTCGAGCATCTTCGCGTTCAGCCAACAAGAGAAATAAAACATTAGACATGGGTGTGTGGCGCAACAGCCACAGTACGGTAATGTGCATGGATGTTAAAACTTTTGGGTTTCTCTGAATAGACATACATATCAGTTTTGCAGTCTCCAGATGGGGCCGGAGCTTACTCTTCTTTTGGACAATGGGGTTCAGATCAATGCATGGACTAAAACTTTTCTTCACATCAAGAATTTTACTCCACTGCTCACTTGTTCAATATTTTGATTATTGTAAAGCCGTGTCTTATTGTATATAGTCTTCCAACAACTCACCTCGGGGGGCGTAAATTTCTGCTTCTGCATGTATGCAAAATATAGTTAACTTCAGTTGTAAAACAAATGGAGAGTTTGTTTTGCTGCTGTGATTAAATACTAAACCAAAATCTCACTACATAACTTTGAATTATATTTGTTAAAATCGATCAATATTATATCAACTCTATAGGTGGTCCATGTTATGGCAACAGAAACAGAAAATGGCACCATGTTATTGTATACTGTAATCATAACAATTTTCTAGTTAAAAATCTATGTCAAAAAGCAATGATGGGGGGGGGGGCTTGTCTGAGTTGGATCTTATTAACAACTTCACAGCTGTACCTGCACAACTCATCGACAACAAATCAACAATGTTAGGAAGTGTGTGCATCGCCCCTAAGAATATAATTTAAAATTACTGATGTGATACGAACCCCCTTCATTTGTGTGTATTTGAATATGCGAACATGAGGCACTTTGCATAATCGAGGCGACAAATCACAAAAACAGCTTGCACCGGTATGGCGTGTTCAAACTAGAGACATTTTATTTTGTTAATCTGCAAATGACCAGTGCGTAGGGAGATCACTACGAAAATTGTAAAAAAGAAGAGGACGCGAAGCTATTTTGGTTAATGGAATAGATCACTATGCTAGAAAATACAGAAAAGAAGAGGGGGAAGAGGAGAAGAAGAGGGGAGAGATAGAGAGGAGGAGAAGAAGAAGAGAAAGCATTAACACTGCACCGCCAGTTAGCGTTAACTCCTATTTGTAGGTTAGCTTCGCCTGTGAAATATCATATGGCAAAATGTTTAAAAAACAAAAAAGGTTTGTGAAGCGACAAGTCAGTGTTGCCAACTCCTATTGGTAGGTTTGCTTCTCCTGTAAAATATCATATGGTGAAATTTTCTTGGGGTGGGTTGGCAACACTGAGACCCACTTAAGGGTGTAGAAGCGAGCTGAATACAACTACTCGGCTCACTTAAGGGCTTAGAACCCGCTAATCTGTACTACTTTGCAATACATCAATATGCTAGAAAAAAATAGAGGGGGAGGGGGATATTAACACTGCACCACCACCACCATTGCCAGTTAGCATCACCAACTCCTCTTCATCTTACTGCATACTCATCATGTTAGAAGGCTACAATATATTACGCCGTCAACTCCTATTTGTAGATTAGCCTCTTGAAGCCGGAATTGACAAACCGGAAGTCGACTTTCTTAAAGATTAAGATATTTGTCTTAAGACGTTTTCCAAGACGCTGAGAAGCAACTAGTCAGTGTTGCCAACTCCTATTTGTAGGTTAGCTTCGCCTGTAAAAAATCACATGGTGAAATTTTCTTGGGGTGGACTGGCAACACTGCGAGCGCACCACTTTCGCGTTTGCCTTATGATATTTTCCGTTAAGGTTGCAAAAAACGCACCACTTTCTGTTGTGGAACTCTCTTTTTATCCCTACTCGCGTCACTACTTCCTTTCGTTCGCCTGCTCTAGAGATCTATGAGACAAAGTGTAGTTAAACCAGTGACGGCGCTCTTGGTCGTCCAGTTCAACCATTTGCAGCAGTTCGCGCTCCTTTGCTCCGCTCACTCGGTTTGTCCCATTCTCTACCATTATTTGCGGCCTTGTTCCACAGATTCCAGAGCCAGTGTAGTTATCGAACCTATCTATTAGGTCGACATGGGTTCGAATCACACACAAGAAACATAACCACGACAGCAGAGCCAAAGTAGTGGTTTAAGCTTGGAATAAGCTGAAAATCATACAGTTAATAAATATGCTGAGTTACTGACCTCATATATTTTAACAGTATCGGACGGGACGGCGGACGAAATGTAGGGCTTTCAAATTTCTGGTTTGATTTTCGATTCTCTATCTCGACAACTAGCAGTAAAATAATCAAAATTTCAGATATTTTAGGGCATCACTAGGGGTTTTATATGTTCCAAAACCTCGCAATGAATTTCGTAGTTCTGGGAGAGGCATGGGTCAATTCACCAAGTTTTTACTTCAATAACGTTGTGGTATTAAGCCAAAGTTTGATAGAGGCACCAAATATGCTCGATAACTGGTCTTGTATTACATTTGTGTGAAAAAGGGCGCCCGTAGAACTTTTTTCTCAGGGGGACAAGGTAACAGAAACTTTTATTATTATTACTATTTAAAAATTTATAATTTCCATATTCTATATATCCATATACAGTTTGCATAACTGTATACAGACGAAAAGCTGTTTCGTATAGTTAGATAAACAGTGTAAAATAGACTGAAAGCTTAATGTAACCCTACTTAAAATAATAATAATAATAATATTTGGAGTAACTTACGGCCTGTAAGTAACAGAAAACAACATTTCTTGTTATAGAATATCGCTACAATTTCACCATTCGAATTACACTCTTTTCAGAAATCTCAGAGGGGGCAAGTTCCCCCTTGCCCGTCACAGAGGGCACCCTTGGTGTAAAATAGGTAACATACACGTGGTGTGGTTGTTGTCCGTTAGATACCTTTGCATTTCTCTGTGGTCACCCATAATTTATTTTTAAGGAACAAGTAAATTATGTAAGGTAATTTTAGTCAAATTCCATGTAAAGTATAGGAACTACGTGTACTGCTACAACGTAGTGCGTCCTAGATGGCTCTCATGTGTAAATTGTCTACATGGGAGGTTTCTAAGCAAACTGTAGGATATTTAGCAGTTTTAGAATAGAAGGGACTGTAGTGCGTTACAGTTCAGAACACAATTGCTTATGGAGTTTAGATTATTTACCTGGAACGGAGTAGAATAATTTGAAATCTTACGATTTAGTAAGTTAAAAAACAAGGTGTTCTGAAGTGTTGTTAAATACCGTAAACAATAATATTTGGTTGGTTAAAAATTTGGTCCGTTTATAAACTGAAAGGGGAAATAGAAATAGAAACATTTCTTGAACAACAATAGTCTTATTCGTCATTGTTGCTTCATCTGAGTGTGTCAGTGCATGACACTTTCCACATATAGGGGTCACACGTGTTTCTGTGAGGAAATATTCATACTAGTTAATCCTTCTCTGAGAAGCATTCTGACCATTTTTTAAAGTTCAGACATTATACAGATACTCATACCTACAAACACTAGCAACCCATCTGCATTAGTCGCGACATCGATAGAATTGCGCATGCACTAACAAACGTGTAACTTTCTCACTGCATGTTACCAAGTACTAATGAAAACAGAGGCTATGGACGTGTCCGAAAGACGCAAGGCCATACTATAGGCGAACACCTATCGATATCGGTTTCACCGTTCAGTCTCGATAGAAACCTTGGACCGGAAGTAGAACTCTTTCGAATTGGACTTCGACTGCAGCGTCAAGGTACCATCGGTAGATGAAACTAAGGACACATATTTTTCACGCGTTGTAAACACTTGTTTTTCACCTTAGTAATCATATAGTATTTTAAAAAGTTATTTTACTTTTATTTCCACACATTAGGAGAACTACAACCAACATATGTCTGACTTTCACTTCTACGATCTCAAACAAGTGAACAACGAGTGCGGAAGTCTTGTAAAGAAGCCAGGATACTCGGGGTCTCTCTTATCGCACAACACTTATGCATCCTACTGTTCTGACGTCAGACGAGGAATACTTACGTTGTTAGGTTAGGTCTATGTTAAGTTTGGTTCAGGTCTGTTAAGTTTCGTTCTATTAGTATAAATGCACTAAAAACTTATTATTTATGCTAAGAGAACTAAACTTGGGCATTTAGCCTAAAAATAAAATCAGTCTAGTCACGTCCGAACGCAAGGTTGCAGAAGTATTGTGCGATAAGGAGACCCGCATTCTCGCGTGCTGTAAGCTACAGGCTCGATTGCTCTTGTACTTGGCGCTTTCGAACTGAACTAGGTGACATCATTTCCAATATGACCGTACCTCAAGCCTGAATTTGGGACGTATGCACAGAGCCAAAGTGTATATATTCACTATATATGCTTACCCCTTTGCGCATGGTACGTATAAATCAGAGGCTTGGTGAACTCCAAAGTCACTTCATTCAGCGAGACTGGCTGCAAATTTCCTCCTGAAATCACCCATCAGGGAAATCGAACCACGGTCTACAGCGTGGCATTCAGACAACTGCTGACTAGACAACCGTGGATATTTCTAATATTAACAGATGCGTCAATGGTTACGACAAATGCACACGGATTGGTAGTGTGTGTAGGTATGTATAACAAATGATTATATTTTCGGATACCATCGATTCTCGTACCAGTGTACAGCCTGCATGATGAACGCTACTTTGAAAATCCAAACACTTCAGATTCAAATCCACATATTTCCAACAACTTTCCCCTTTCTCAATTTTTCGCTACATGCACTAATAACAGAGTTGCCTATGGGACAGAACTTTTGAATCATTCTCTGTTTGAAAGAAATAGGAATGTACTGTACGTGGGTTGGAAATTTAATAGTAACAACGCTGCTGTACAAACTCTATGAAACAGAACCGGTGCTACTCACTTGTACCACATGTTAACTTAACACCTAAGCTACCTCCCAGTAAATGGACTCTTCCTTTCAACCCAAGGCGCATGCGCAGTGACGAGAGGAATAGAGTATCGTTGGAGTTGGTGGTCTAACGTTGTGTAGTCAGATCCCTACATTTTTCGATGAAAACCTGCTACCTGGGTTGCGACACTTTCTGCTGAATCCTCCAATTATTTTGCAGGAAAATGGCCGGGAGCATGTAGCGCAAACAGCTCGATGGGACTGGCAGATGCTATACCAGCCACTGTGACCTTGATTTGATCCCTAAGATTAAGCTTCCGAACTTTTATAGAGATTCTTCACGCAATAGACCGCTCTATTCAAACCATCAACAGAATGGTACAGAATGGCCCTTCTACATAATTTCTCCGACATCCACATCGCTGGCAAAAGTTATACGCAATGCTAGTGACTACGTCGAAGAGCTGTAAAAGTTTCACAGAGTATCAAATTTGTATTATTTGTGAATAAATAATTGCCACTTAAATTTCCAACCCACGTATAATCGGCTTCATGTGGGGTGAATCAAACAATATTTCGTGTATATTTACTTTTCAATTCTGTTAGACTTTTACTTTGAATTACTACTTTATCTATGAAGCGGCCACATAGAAAGGAACCTTCCGCCAAAATCCTTCGCGTGTCTTCCCTCCATCGGTTCAACTAGGGAAAGTATGCTCCACTCTGCCCCTCCCCTCCACGTAGGAGTACGATGCAACGCAGGTTCTTTTGCATGTGGTTCCACTATATCAAAATATGTTATGGCAACCAATATTTCCTTTACACCACCTTCCATAGTTTCTACTCTGACATTTAACATCTCATGTGAAAAGAGCCTACCAAAATTTTTCCAACTGCAACTGAATCACTTCTACCCAAACAGCACACAAATGTCCAAAAGATATCCGTTGGATATCTTTTGGATATTAAGTTGGACGTTCTGGATATCCAATTGATATCCAGGAATGTCCAATTGACATCTACTGGATATTTATTTGTCTGTATACGTGATATGCAAAAGATATCTGGAAATGGATATGTTTGGACATTTTCGGATCACTTTCGGACATGTTTTGGACATCAAGTGGTAGGTAATCTCGACATTATGCTTTGATTTAGACTTTTTTGTACGTACTTTCGATATTGTATGGACACGAAAAGTACAATTTTGGACAAATTTTGGATCTTATCTGGATATTATTTCGATATAAAAGGATGCATGTAACAGTCAACCACCAATGTTTGTTGTTAATTTTCTTGCTCCACCTTAAAATATTCACTCGTCAAGTTGGATAGTCCAATGAACTAACCGATCTGTAACTACGCACTGGTAATGAGCAGGGTGGAAAGTTCATATGAACTAACCAATCTCTGAGTAAGTGTCAGATTTTGACCACCGGATGGATAATAATAAACCTTTTCCTCGAGCAAGGTCCCATCTCCAGGAAGCTATCAACTAGAGACCTGTTGAGTGAGATGAGTCAAGGCAAAATGGATAATAAACATTTTCCTGCTCCCACAGAAATAGGCAATAGTTAGGCTGGAGAGTACAATGAACTAACCGATCTCTAACTACGCACTGGTAATGATCAGGCTGGAAAGTTCATACGAACTAACCGATCACTGTTTTTTTTTTATTATTATTTTTTTTTTTTGCTAGTGTTAACCCGTTGATAGGGTTATGCCCTCACTTCGGTAAGTGATTTCATTGTAAGTTATGTGTCTTTCATCATTTTGGATGGTCTAAGTGCTTTTTTATATTGCAGAATATTTTTTCTTATTAAGATTGGTGATTCGTATGTGTTATCTTACTTTTGGGCATGGTTGAGAAGATTGTAAATATGGATTTCGATATTTGGAAGTCGGAGTATTGTTGGTACTGCTTAGGCTGTAGTGGTGGGATAAACAAGGCGTGATAACTGCGATGGATGATATATATCGTATTCGTGTTTCTGTGGGTCTAGATCATCTAGATAACATGAATACATGGTGAGCAGGTGTTGTAATGGCGCATAAATATGTGTAGGTGCTGCATCATGTCGGATATCAAGATGAATGGTATTCCAGAATACCGGGTTTTCGGATATCATGGCTTTGTTTATGTATCGTTGGCGAAGGCTCTCGACGTGATACAAAATAGTCGGGAAGGAAATTCTGTCATACAGTAGTGCTGTGGGATAAGGTAATTCAATCCGGAAAGCCAATCTAAATGTGTGCCGTTCAAAGATTTCCAGTTGGTCGTAGAAGGAGGCAGAAGCGTCAATCCAAGCAATATGCCCGTGAGTGATGGCTGGGCGCAAGAACATTTTGTAGGTGGTTAGGACTGTTGTCGGGTGTAATCCCCAAGATGTACCATCCAGTTTCCACAATAGGTTTAGGCGGTTCTTTACCTTCTTCTTTATCCTTTCTAAGTGTGGACGCCAGGTCAGTTTTTCATCTATGGTAACCCCAAGGTATGCTACGTGATTTGAAGGTAAGATGCGTCTCCCCTCTATTTTAATCTCCAAGAGTTTGGGGTTTCGGTGTACTTTGGAGCGACATTGGGGAGGTAGGAAAATTACTGCCTGAGTTTTTGAAGAGTTTATTGATAGTTTCCATTGATTGCACCAGCGAATAAAGGAGTCTACGGCCTTTTGGACTGTTTTATTAATGGATTGAACTGTTTTCCCAAGAGTTAGGAAAGCAGTGTCATCTGCAAATTGGAATACGTGTGTGCTGGTATCCATGGTCGGCATATCTGTTACATACATTAAATATAACAGCGGTGACAAAACAGACCCTTGCGGGACTCCTGTGTGCAAGAAGATTGGATAGGATGTTGCCGAGTTCAGAGAGATGTATGCCATGCGGCCTGCCAGGAACGAATGGATAAGGCGAATGTAGCATTGTGGAAGTTGGAATTTGTGGAGTTTATATATTAATCCCGAATGCCATACTTTGTCAAACGCCTTTTCGAGATCGAATAAAAGAAGACACGATGGCAAGAACTTGTTATAGTGGTTTGTTATAGTTGTTATCAATCTCAGAAGTTGGTCGTTGAGGCTGATGGATGGTCGGAAGCCTGCTTGATGTGCAGGTAGGAGCTTCTTGGATGAAAGGTGTTGGTGCAATCTGCGTACAAGTACTTTTTCAAAGATTTTGCTGAGGGTCGATGTGAGCTGTATTGGTCTGTAAGAGGACACTTCGCGAACAGGATTCCCGGGTTTGGCGAACAGCAGCATTTTGGAAACTTTCCATTCTGTCGGGAAGTAGCCTGTTCGTAGTATATAGGTATATATGGTGGCTAGGATTAGCAGAAAGGTTCTTTGAGCCTCTCTGACGAGTCGGTAGGTTACCGAGTCGAAGCCTGGAGCAGTGTTTCTTTTCCGAGATATTGCGCATGCGATGTCTTCTGGTGTTATAGGTGAGGTTAGAGGTTCGTTTTCATCCATACTATGGTCATTGTTAGGTTTGAGAGCTCGGTTGTGTGGGTTTGAGACACGTTGTACTGTACGTGATTGGGTTGTTTTGTGTAATGTTTCAGTTTGTGGTGTGAAGATACCTTGTAAGTGGTGTGCAAAGGCGTTTGCTATCTCTTGGTCGTCGTCTACGGATTTCCCATCGACTATAATGGGATATGTAGTTCTTGACCTTTTCCCTGTGAGTTTGTTAAATTGCTGCCAGTATTTGGATGGATGGGATGTATCAGCCAATGTATTGCACGTTTTTATCCAATTCTTTCTTTTATATGCAATTATATAGTTTTGTACCGTGTGAACGAGTTGTCTATGATGCCGTAACGCTTCAGGATTTCTTGTTACAACATACTCTCGGAAGCCACGCCTGGAGGCTAAAATCAGTTTTAGATAGTTCGGCGGTAATTTTAGTTTATATAGATTGATGGTTTGAAGTGGGATGGTACTTTTCGCAGCTTCACTTAAGGCAGAAGTGAGTAATGGGACTACATCATCCAGATCCCTATCGTTTGTTGGCGTATGTGCGTTTTGCACGGCGTTTTCGATTGTATTACGATATTTTTCCCAGTCTGCTTGATCGTAGGAGTACCTTGTAATGAGAAAGGGTTTGTGAGGAGTTGGTGCAGGTGCGTCAACTGTAAAGATTATAAGTGCGTGATCGCTACCAATGGGTTCAAGTACATCCACGTTGCTATTTGTAAGGAGGGAAGTCGATGTAAGTACCATATCTGGAGAAGTACTGCTGATTGTTCTAGATGGTTTCGGAAGTTGGTGGAAATGGCAATTTTGGCAGCTGACTATAGTTTGGTGAAATTGTCGCTTTTCGGCTTGTGGTCGACTATGGAGATTTATGTCGGCCATGATTATGTAATGCTTGTAGCTGTTTTCAATGTAATTGATAAAGTTGTATGGTATAGGATGTCCAGGCCGAACATAGATGGTTGCTAGGGTAATGCTTCTGTGCCTCAGATATATTGTTGCTATGTTGTATTCCGGCAGGTTGAAATGCGGTGGTAATGCGTGTTCTCTATGCGGATATGATTTTCGAAAGCCAATTGCAGTCCCTCCATTTGCACGTTGAGCTTCCGTTGGCCCATCATGTCGAATCATATTATATCCGCTGATCTTGGGTTTGAGTTTTGGCGTTAGGAATGTTTCGTTGAGGCAAAAGCTGATATATTCTTTTCCTGCAAGACAGTCTCAAATAAGCTTTTGTGTTTTGTTAATGAGCGAATATTTAAGAAGAGAAAAGAATAACCCATGATTGTTATGAAGAGTCTGAAAACTGTTTTAGGATGTACTTGTGTTTTCAAGACGGTTGATATTGAAATGGACATGTGGTCCCGTATACGTAGCGTGTAACTACAGTTTGAAAAGTGTTCTTGCAGCGAGTATGACTTGGTCCAAAATATGTGTGCGTAGAAATGGCTGTATGTTTTGAGTTGTAATAGTAAAGAATTGTAGCAGATCTTCCACAGTGATTGGGTCCATTAGTGAATTTGCCGGCTTGGTTGAGCTATCTATAGTTCGGATGGGAACAACAAGCTCAGGGTGATTTGGTTCTGGGTTAGGTCTGGCTTGGCATTTATAGCTGTAAGTAGGATGTCCTTCAGAGCATGTGTTGCATTTAGGCGGGTTCTGGATGTTTGTACAAGTGTTGGTAGAATGTGGCCCAGAAACAGTATCCAGAGATGGCTGAATTTGGACAGTTGGTTGTAGTGTGCTGATTGTATCTTTGACAACGTTCACAACGCACTGGCAGTGGTATTGACGTCCTGGAAGGTTCGACTCTGTGCTTTCGACAATATATATAGGCTCCATTGTGCAATTGTTCGTCCACGGTATCTTTATCTACTGTCAGTATTCGAACCATATAGGTTGGTCCGTTGTCATTTCGAATTCTCATGCACTTGTGGATGGTGTGACTTTCTGCCTGAATTTATTCAGCGATTTCTGTATTGGTGTATTCAGGGGGAACACCCCGAATCACCACTGATAGCATTGGTGCTCGTTTAGGCGGAGGAGGTTGCTTTGGACGTGTAGAGGTTAGTGGCTTCATATTGGCATTTGTACCAAAAATTTGGTAGGAGGCCTTGTCTCTGATAATGGTGGAGAAATGTGGGTCAGTAGATTTTATAGGTATTCCGTTCCTGGTGAAGACTATTTCATTAACTGAAGCTCTTGGCACATATTTTAGGATTTGACTTAGGATATGTTTCGGCGTCTTGTATTTGGTGTCGTAGTTCGAAAGAAGGAAATTGTACAGCACTGGTGTCTGTGTGTTTACTTCTGTCTTGTTCTGTCTGGAGTCTGTTCGCTCTGGAAGTTTATGCTTTTTGTTGGCAAGTGGTGACCTAGATCGATCGCGGGAATCCATGGAAGAGCTTCGGGAATTTGGGTTTTCAAGCTTGTTCCGGCCTCTGGCTCTGACATCTCTAGGGACAGTACCCCCAACTTGTTGGGGGAGCCCTTTATGCATCGCTTCCCTTGCACTACTTTGCTATCGGCGAGTGAGTGTGGAAGCTGCACTTTGCACGTGGAGGAGAGTCAGAGTCAAAGTATCGGAACAGACACTTACCAAACAAGATTTTGGAACCAAACAGCCAATGAGAAACGAGGACAGAAACCAGAGCCAACGAAAGAAAGAAAGGATTGGTATCTCTAACTACTGTGCCCTGGAGGATTATTTACTGGTGACCAGAGATCCATCGGTGAATGTTTGGGGCTACAACCTAGTTGCAACCACCTGAAAACTGTCGTTCGAGCCAGATATCCCTTCGCAGCAAGGCGTTCAACAAAGTACCTCGGAAACACCAAACCACTGTGTAGACTGCAATTACCTCCAGTCGTCCGTTCCAAAAGTACTGAAATTGCTGTCACAGAGAATGTTCCAAGGGGTTTTTCTCTCGACGCACTGACGTGACTGATTCAACTTTTGTTCCTAATTATATAGTCATGAATCAGAAGAGTTGGTCAAGGGCGGTTCACTTTTATTCACTGCATTAAATTTTCTTCTCATCTATGCAGCTTATGTTCACACATCTTTCGAAGGATATTAAAACACAATTTTGCATTATATTTATAATCAAACATACCATTTTTTGTTTTACGAAATCTTAAGTTTATTTTATACATTTTGCCAGTGCCATCTAGCGACTGAAGGTAACATAAACATCATAATGTATCCACATTTCACTTCATAACACTCTTTCGGTTTTATTTAATTTTGTCATTATTGTTTATGTCTAATGAGTATTTCTATTGTTATATTAAATGGGTGTGTCTATTGTTATATTTTTTAAAAAATGTGCCCATCCACGCTAAGTACCACATAATTACTTCAAGCTTGCGTCCAGCTTGCCATATTAAGCTTGCTTGCTATCATAAGCTTTCCGCAACCTTGTATGCTATCTGGGAATATTCCATGGAGATTTGTGATGCTATAAGCGAGCATTGACCCGATTCTTGTATGCAGTGTATTGTAGCGTTTCTGATTCTAAGATTTTAAAAAGTTTCAATCGCTAATAGTAGCAAATAACAAGACGCTCACCAACAAGGAAAACAGTAACAAGCTTCTGATTCACTCAGGCGTAAAACACACGAACTGAAAATGATGTGCATGGCTACTGTCTATGCTAAATATATATAAGGAACGGGTTTTCCCGGTTGAGCTAAGTAAGATTTACTCGATTTTAGTCTCGATTGTATTGTAGGGTTTAGTAAGACTGAATCGAAATTTTCTGATTCTAAGAAGAAAAATATTAAATCACTAAATATAACAAGTAAATAAGTTTAGAAACGCTAATGCTTCAATGCAATTATAATTATTGTTTCAATTCCAAGATTAAGTATAATAAAGTATACAAAACGGGAATACTATGACTATTTTCTAGGGGTGTGCGGGACAGAATTTTTTGGGTCGGGACGGGATCGGGATGGGAAATTTTTAAATCCCGACATTCGGGACGGAAAAAATAGCAATTTCCCGAAAAAATCGTGAAATTTTCGGGACGGGTAAAATTAACAATTTCCCGAAGCTCTGGAAATCTCGAATTCTACAAGTCATTTTTACTTTATGTGATTGTTTTTGCATTTCTTGTACAATAACGAACAATTTTCCATAAGTTCCAGACATTTTCAATGCAGAAAACGTCGAGAATTAACGACTTTTAAAAATGTTCATTCGGTATTTCCCAACTGCTCGGACCCTGAATAGTCGGGAATTCATTTACCGAAGTGGGGATCGGGACGGGAAATTTTTTCCCCGATCCCGGTCCTGACTTTTCGGGATGTTGCACACCCCTACCATTTTCTAATATTTGAAACATATCCTATTTATGTTCATTGTTGGATAACAAGTTCTCGATCAGATCTAGACATGTATTAGATATCCAGAATTGTATGAATTTTGAATATCCAGTTTTGGACAAGATTTGTGCTGTATGGTTATAGGTTCACTGATTGTGAAACGTTTGCAAATTCAAATCCACAAGACGATTTAAAAATGGTTCAAACTTGCACATTTTGCATCCTTTAATTTCGAAAATACAAACGATATAGACCTGCGAATTTGCATTCTCGCCTCCTCGATGGCATACTGGTAACTTCGTCGCCTTGTAATCAAGGGGTCCGTGTTCGAAACCTGATAGCAGCATATGGTACAGTGGTTCGGAACGCACTTTAAACTGTAGGACCACTCTCGATCAACCTTTGTGTGCATAAAGTGCCTACATGCCTCCATCGGCTATCGAATCCGGGACCTCTTGATTACAAGGCGATAACGTTACCATAACACCCTCGGGGAAGCTCTTATTAGCATATGGAGGTGAAAACAAATTCTCAACAGTGGTAATTTAATTTCTGTTGTTCACTGACATAGTGGTGCCATTAAATATATTGAATTAAAAGGACCATCGCAGGAGTTGCGGGCTCACCATTTCCTATGTCACTACCCCCTATACTTTTTGTAACTTAAGATTCATAAACTAACTAACTAACTCTCTAGCCTCCTTAAACCCGAAGGTTCATGGCTGCAGCAACACAGGCCTTCCATCTGTCCCTATCTTGAGCAAGATCTATATACTCTTTTCCATCCCTACCAATTTCCTTTAGGTCCATCTCAACGTTGTCCCTCCATCTTCGTCTTGGCCTTCCTACAGGTCTCTTACCATCTGGTTTCCCAACAAGAATCCTGTAAACTCCTCTTTCCTCTCCCATTCGTGCCACATGGCCTGCCCACCTAAGTCTTCTTGATTTCATTATTCTAATAATATCTGGACATGAGTACAAATTATGTAGTTCTAAATTATGTAACCTTCTCCATTCACCTGTCTCCTCATCCCTTTTAGGTCCAAATATTTTCCTAAGAACCTTATTTTCAAATACTCTCAATTTATGTTCCTCTTTCAATGTAAGGGACCAAGTTTCACACCCATATAATACTACAGGCAAAATTACTGTTTTGTATATTTTAACTTTTAATTTCTTAGATATTAAACGAGAAGACAAAAGTTTATGAAGAGAGAAGTAACATGCATTTCCTGAATTAAGCCTACTTTTTATTTCCTCTTTAATATAATTTTCATTTGTTAATATTACTCCTAAGTATTTGAATTTGGAAACTGGTTCAAACGAGTTGTTATCAATAATTAGATTTTGATTATTACCTAACACTTGGTTTCGGCCTGTAAGCATATACTTAGTTTTCTCTTTGTTAACTTCCAAACCTATCTCTTTAGCAGTTTTGAAAAATATTTTAGCATTATTCTTAATTGTATTCACATCATCCCCCAGTAAGTCTACATCATCTGCATATGCTAACAACTGAGTCACACCATTTAATTTTAGTCCTTCGTTAGTTTCTTTTACCTTCCTTACAGCATATTCTAAGGCAAAATTAAAGAGCAATGGAGATAATGCATCTCCTTGTTTTAACCCATCATGAATTGTAAATTTGTCAGACATATTATTACCCACACGAATTTTACTTTCTGTTTCACTGGTGCATATTTTTATCATACTAACAAGCTTCTTAGGTATTCCAAACTCTACTAATATATTATATAATTTATCTCTTTTGACCGAATCATATGCTTTTTTGAAATCAATGAATAGCTGATGGACATTTTGATTATATTCCCACTTAAGATTCATAACATTTATAATATTAAAATGTTTTTTGTATAACACATTTGCAATTTACGTAAGCAAATGGATCAACGCTTTCTCTGAGAAGACAAGAATATACTTTCCTGGTCGTTGGCCGGTTTCCTTTTGTAAGATTGCAAATCCCTCACATTTCCACTCTTAATTGGCACACTGGGTAAACTTATGAGTCCGTACGTGATCCTAATGCAAACACTAAAGTTTCCCCTTATCATCACACACTGTTGCACGATAAGGAAAGCCAAATGAACTGCGGAATGCAAACCAAGACTCATCCAAGCGTTAATCTACCCATTGTTCGACTATTGTGATAATGTTTACGGCCCGCAACTCTCGCAAAAGCTCAGTAAAAAAATACAAATGGTGCAAAATGCGTGCTTCCGATACATTTTTCAAGCCAAAAGATCCGATCATATTCTTCCATTCTTAAATAGTAATCAGGTTCTTACCATGGCAAACAGAAGGAAGTTGCACTATCTCTGTTTTATACGCCGCATACTGGCAGAAGGTAAACCGCAGTACCTGTTTGAGAAGATGCATTCCCGTAGGGAAATCCATCAGCATGTTACCCGTAAGCGGAACAACTTCGATTTACCCCATCACTCTACCACGGCCTACAAATCATCCTTCTCCTTTTCGGCCCCCAAAGCATGGAATGCATTGCCAGCAAATATCGCTAATGTAAACAACCCATTATATTTCAAAGGTAAAATAAAAGATCTGCTGTTAGTGGAACAATGGCAGAGTCGGGGCACATACTGAAGGTATCAAGTCACTCACTAAAAGGAATTGTATTGTATTGTTGTATTATTATTACTATTGTCTTTTGTATTTCTAGTTACACCTTTTTTTTTGTATCCAACTAATTCCTATGTATTTTTTTCTTTCTTCATTTTTTTTATTATTAATATTTTACGTTTAGCTTACTGCTCCATAAGTTTATATCATCTCATATGTATTATCATATTGACAAGGGTTAGGTGGCAGAGCAGCCCTTGGCTGAACCTCGCCCGCTGAATAAAGAAAATTTATTATTATTATTATTATTAATAGTAGCTGTGGACTCTTATTGCCGCGACAGAGGGTTCCGGTTGTCCTACAGGGCTTCGTCAAAGGCCTCTCCGTGGCTAAATTACAAGACGCGAGGACCCTTCACCTCTCATCAGTGAAAAGATATTGCATATTTAATAAAGTGTGCTTGTGTGCGGAGCTCAGCGTAATGAAAGCCTGGGTTTGTGTTTTTGTGGTGTCTGTGAACAAACCACGGAGAGAGTTGAGGAAAGTAAATTAAGATTTGAAAACATTCCGTAGATTGTATGGACAGTGTCAGAATGTACAAGAGGTAAAAATTTGTAATAATAGGAATTATCATCATGCGACGTTCATAGCTTCCTGTAAATATATCATGAAAAGTACTAAAAGTCCCAATGTATTGTCAGGGTTGTATACTTCTGGGTTGTAACAATCCCACTGAGAGCTATTAGTAACGCTACAGCGCAGAAGTGTCCGTGACTGTACTGAGGCGTACCCCATATTAGCGCCGCCATATTGAATTTGATTGCCGATTCAGCTAATTACACATAACAAATTCTCTGAATGAGATAAAATTTGCAGATAGCTTCCTGTAGTGTATACATTTAAATTAAGTCAATTTAAAACTACAATCGCCATGTTAGAAAATGATCGCCCTTACTGGCGATTTGCGGAAAATGTTCCCAATGACATCGAAACTAGACAGATATCTTCTTACATTCTGTCGGTGACAACCACGAACGGAATTGCGCATGCGCAAACTAGACGAGTATAATGCAAGTAAAACGCGGAAATAGTCTTTGTTCCAATTCTAGTTTTAACAAAAGCATACACACACAATATCAGGAGATAATAAACAAATGAACGCATACACGAGAAATACTGATCTAAAACATAGCACGTAATTTCGTACATATTTCCACTTACTACCCCTTTCGTGTTTGGATTTGTCCACTCGAGTTAGGCAATTCTTTCGTGGTTGAACATCTAAAGAGTCTTACTGGTGTCCATTTTCCAATATGGTATCCGAAGATACAGATAACATTACAATGCGGATACTATATTAAATAATGAGTCTTGAGTGTTTTTCCTATGTTTTATGATATACTTCTAGAAAACTGGCTGCAAGCGCATGTGTAAATGACGAAAGGAATAAATTACGTTCATTGCCCTTTACCAATATTTAATAGAAACCATACAAACGAGGCGGGTGGGTCTGATCACGCACGAGTCAGTGAGATATCTAAAAACTGATGCTTAAATGCTAGTGTCATCACTGTACCGGTTCATGTTCCCGCGTTACCGGCCCGCGGATTGCGATTTTTATTCCTTCTACTTGTTACTTTTTCACTTAATTTTGCTGTTCTCCGTTCGCTAGAACTACACGTTTCATTTTATTCCTGAATAGTTATTCACTCAGATACAGCTTCAAAACTTTTCATCTGTATTTCTTTCCATATCGACACGTGTCACTTTTGTATGCAGGTTTTCTTCCATCTTTGTGACGTCATCAATACACGATTTCCTGTGCACGTTGTAAGAAGGGTCTTTCTACCCATTAGTTCTGCCTTCAAGACCAGACAAGGAGTTAGGTTGCATACTAGTGATGTTAAATAACTAGCTAACTCTCTAGCATTCTTAAAACCGAAGGGTTATGACAGCAGCAACACAAGCCTTCCATCTGTCCCAATCCTGGGCAAGATCAATTCAATCTTTTCCATACTTACCGATTTCCTTTAGGTCCATCTCAACAGAATGCCCCCATCTTCGTCTTGGCCTGTAAGAAACGTCTTTATATTGTGAAAGGTATGTATTATGTGGAGAATATTGCTTTATATCTTGTTGTAGTTAATCCAATATTATATTATATATTTTCTGGTTATATTGGAAGATTTATGCCTGTGTCCAGAATCCAGGTAGTACGAACACTGTGTAATGTATTAATGTATTAATGTGTTTCCTTTATCACTATTTCATCGAATCATCGTTTGTTAGTGTAAGTGATTAAATCAACAGAGAAATGCGAAGTAATGTAATCGAATAACTTATTATTACTGGCAAAGGTCTCCTCCTTTTCGCAGACACACCTCCCATTTCTCCTGCCGTGATTACAATGACTTACTGCACTGTTATCCATAAATTACATGGCCGCAGGTTTCCATTGCACGAACGCGACAGACGAAGCCTCCTTACCGCCCTTCTTACAATGTTATAGTACAGCTGCTACTTTAGTTCTGTAGTTCACAAGAGCATACTAGAGCGCCATATCTAAAAGACGACTTGTTTACGAGGCCTGGTTCGAACTGCTTGTATAATTGTCGTTCTGCTGTATATCTAATGGAGTAAGTATGTTTCTTGTTGTACATTTTCACTTTTATTCCGTGTGAACACAGTATCCACATTATTCATTATGATTTCAAATGAGCACAATGTTCCTTACGTTCTATACTTCAATACATTCTCGACCTTTAGATACATTGAAAAGTATAACCAATGATGAAAAAGATGTACATTGAAATTTTGAAAATAGAAACATGGAGAATATAATATTTTGCTACTTAAAACAAGGGATACCAAAAAATCCCGAGAACCAACTGTGGAAAACAACATATTCAGCGTAATTTTGTGCTATTAGCCGTTCAACTTCAAGACATGTATGGCACCTCTAGAGGATTGGGACGGGGAGGTGACATGTAAAAATAATCGAAAACGACCGATATTAGTGTGGAATCCATAGTTTACGGGGTCGGTAAGTTGAATAGTGACACTCCCACTGCCGCTCAACTCCAAGCTCACTTTATTTATTTATTTATTTATTGAGAAAATGTCAGATACAGCGCGTAGCCATTTTACACTGAAATTAGTAACAATGAAAAGAACAAAAAAGAACAAAAATAAAAATAACATAATAAGATAGCACAATTAAATATTATTTAACAACATATGTTCTGATGGTTGACCGAAAGGCGTACTTTTTAGAAAATACATCAGAACTTGATGGGAGGTCGTTATATTGAGTGGGAAGTCTGTGAAAGAGCGATCGTTTTTGAATTTCCAGTCTAGGCTTTTTTGTGTAAAATAGGTTTGTGTTGCGTGTTGAGCGCATAGCGTGTCATTCTAAAGAATGAGGGGATCTGAACCAGTTGTTTATGCAATTAATTGCTGGGGTGATGTAAACTACTCATCATTCATCCTCTTGATGAGACCACTCGTCATTGGCATGACGAGTTAACGCTTGGCAATGCGAAAGGTACAAAATCACACTAAGGAACTTATCTACAGAAAAGACAATGGTCACTCGTTGGGTTTTATGAACCGTTGAACCTGAATCATGGCTGGGTGTAGGATAATTACCTGTCTATCTGAAGTCTTTAGCTGAATCAAATAAGCGAAGTCCTCTGTAAGCTTCTCCAATTCGTCGACCAGAGTGTCGTTCTACTTCTGACCTACTGCCTTGCTGACCACCTCGTCTCTCTCCACTCAATCCCAAAAGTCAGTCCCCTCTCAGCTTGTCTCACCTCTATATTACTAGGCCATCGAGCTCTTCCTCTATGCCGAATAGTGTTATTTAATTGCTACTATGCAAACCGCTGACTCTATAACCAGAAGTATTACCTGTTTCCTGAATGCTCAGGAGGTTTGCATGGCACAACACAATGCATTGTAAACATGCCTCAGAGGTTGAGACAACTGAGAAAAACAAGTGAATGCCCTGGTCAACGTGAAGCGTTCAGAGAGACTTTAATAAAAATAAATATACAATCTTAGGGATTGATACGTTCGCCCCCGCGGAGAAAAATTTTCCTTGTTGAAAATTTAAAAGTCAAATCGCAAAACTTGACATGACCCAGGTTCGCCAATTCCATGTATTTTCTTAGAAAAACACACATACAAAATATATACATAAAAAACAACAACAAAACATAGCTTTCTTTTGATTCTCTAAAGAGAATCTAAGGATTCTCCCACTGTTTCTTAAAATTGGAGCCCAAAATGGACCCTTCAAATAAGCTACAAAACCGTAAAAGGTTCACAAGTAAGTACGGACGTAAGTTCAATTGTAGATAAGCATGTAGAACACAGGTGTTCGCTGTAACCTTATCACACTATACACTGTTTCACATCGCACTGTTTTGCCTGAAAAAGCCTGGGTACACCAACATATACTATATTTTGCTAAATGTGTAGCCACTTCACTCATGACTACTTCAAATATATGAACTTTCACTGGCTATCTTGCATATTCCGATGTTTGATTAAAAATACTTGATGCACACAATTAATTACACAAAAACTGTTTGTATTTTATATAGCCTTGTACCTACTCGTGTGTAACTGCACACAAAATCTTGCACGTATTCACCAACTGTCTACTCTGTTGATATATATCCGAAAATGTTCTGCGAATAAATGTATCGCTTTCGATGTTCCATGTAAGTGAACAAAAAATTACTGCTTGGGATAAACATATGCATAAAACATTGGCACTAAAGCATGCTTCCTGAAATGTTCGAAAGTGCTGTAGCTATGCTTGTCTATTTCTTGCATGTTCGTTTGGTTATCCATAATGAAAATTTTCTCTTAAAAAAAATAACGCACTAATTGCTATCGTTGGATAATTTGACACAACTGGCGCTTGTCGTCTCCTTGTAATATAATGTAAACTAGAATGCATGTGAAACTGGCTAGCATGCATGGTATGAAACTGAAAATTTGTAAAAGGGCTATGGAAAAGTATTGTTTTCCATAATGCACGGTAACTATTCACATAAATACACATGATATAAACTTGCATGTGTATGTGTGGGAAAACACTTGTAGCACAATTTGAACAATAATTCTGTACTTATTGTTGTGACCGAAACTGCTGCTCGTAGAATATATATTCTCTCTACGTTTCCTCTTCTTTGTATTGCTTTTCGTCTTGACTTAATTTGGGCAATGTAAAGGGTGTGGTAAATGACCCGTAAAACTTGGGAGATGGGAAAAATTTGTCCCAACTGTAAAACAGTGTGGAGGGAAATTTATCTGTTTCCTTCACTAGGTGTCGTTGATAGTCTGTGACACTAAACTGGAAAATTCCTGGGTGAATACAGGCTTTCTGGGGAAAATATAGTCGTCTTGTAGAAGAAAATGTCTGCATGCTTCCTTCTTCCTTGTAATATGGTGATAAGTATTTCTGCATGGTAACTTCTGCGGAAGTCCTTCATACAAAATGCCCAAGATTGATGTAGGCATTGCTTGTCCACGTTGTTCCGTATAGACAGGTTAGGTTAAACAAGGGAAAATTATAATAAAGAAAGGAAATTGCAAAGGATGGGTAAATATAATTCACGTTTATGCACACAAAACCAAACTAATTTCCATTGTCTTTTCTTAAAATTAAATTAAATTGCCTCATCATAATAAAATAAAATAAAAATAAATTGATTAAATAATTGCCAAAACTCTTTGAAAATAAATAAGGAAAATTTAAATAAAAATATACAACCGTAATTAAAATATTAATATCCATGATTGATGTGTTGCCTTAAATTATTAATTATTACTGTGCTGCTCTGATTGAACCTGTCTCGTAAGTTGATAGTGCTTATAAAAATGATACACCAGTGTTATAGTTAACAATAAATTCCAAATAATAAATACTTATATAGACATGGGCAAAGGGTTTAAAACTAATTCCTGAAATGAAATGCCCTTACTAATAGATTGATTAAGTTGCTTTAAGGCAAGTTCAAGCGGAGTCCATTGGGGAATAGTGAAATCAGATAAATTCTTGGGAATATTAAGTAATAATTCAACTTCCTTCATTTTTACCTGTTCAAAAGCTAAAATTCTTGTATGTAAATTTTGTTGATCCACAATAATCTGAGAAAAATCCTGATAGTTAAAAAATATAGATTGCCCCTCGTTAATCTGAATTGATCTGTGGGTGTTCAAATTATTATTCAAATTCTGAATGACAATAAATTGACCTGAGCCTGATATTAAAATACCATTACGTGTTCTGATAAACTGAAATAATTTATTGTCAGTAATAGATTTCACTTCAAAATTACAAGAAACTGATCTATTGTGTAAAAGTAAATCTTCCAAACACTGTACATCTCTATCGATGGTAACTTCACTATGCGAGCAGAGATAAAAAAGTTTTTAAGCTCGCATGCGCTCTCAACAATTTGTACTAATCGTGGACTTACCTTATGTTGCATACTGTAAGTTAACTCTGGGATTCTAATGCGAGACCAGAATTGTTACGCAAACCTAAATTAACTGCTCTAAAAATAGGAGCGATGTCATTCATCTGTACTAAAGGTGTTTCAAGAAGTAAATGAAATGATCTACTACTGGGTTCATAATTAATCAAATATGCTTTGGTCAAAGAATAAAATAATCCTATGTCTGTTTTATAAAGCGAATCTTTAAAATCGGGGTGATGCTGAATAAATGTACGGAGCCAATTAGGAGTTAAAATATGATAAGATAACTTTCCTGAAGCTATTTCCTTAATTATAAAATCTAAGCGCTCAATCATCTCAGAGGCATGCAATAAGGCAACTATATGTCTCTCTTCATTATAATCGTAACAAAACTTAGCAAGTAATTCTTCTTTTAAATGCAAAACTGATTGCTTTAAAACTACCAAAATCCCATTAACAATGTTGACCACCTTTACTTGACTTTGTTTCATATTCTGTACTTCCTGGATGATATGATGTTGATTGTCTGCTAAAGTTTTAACTGATTGAGATAAATGATGAACTGACATGGTATTGAAAACAGAAAGTCCTGCACTGAACAAATTTATTAAATTAAGAAATATCTGCCTCTTTTCCCTGTTGTGGGTATTAGTAACATTCTGATATAAATTTTGACAATTAGGCCTTACGTCTCCTACTGTAAATTTACATGGGAAATACTGAGAAATTTCAGTAAGATAATCATTAATTTTAGTGCTAGTATCATTATGAATGACTTTCCATTGCGCACATGCGGAATCATTGTCAACCTGAATATGCGCATCGATGAATATATTCACAGTTGTAAAAATATTCTTACTTTTTAGAAAATACTTCAGAACTTGATGGGATGTCGTTATATTGAGTGGGAAGTCTGTGAAAGAGCGATCGTTTTTGAATTTCCAGTCTAGGCTTTTTTGTGTAAAATAGGTTTGTGTTGCCTGTTGAGCGCATAGGCACTCGAAAGTGGAATTCCCGGAGGAGCGTGTTGCAACGGATTTTGCCATTGACAATTGTGTAAAGATACCTAAAATCATTCAGTATACGGCGCTGATAGGGAGTCTGTAAGTTTAGAAAGGACAGAAGATGTGGTGTTAAAACATTGCGTAATGAGGGAACCCTGTAACGAACTATAGCTAGGAAAAAGTTAAGAACAGAATCGATTCTGTAGACCTGAGTGGGACATGCCATGGACCAGATGGGAGAGCAGTATTCTATAATTGGGGAGATGAATGATTTTAAGTACAAGGTGAGGGCTGAGATGTCACTAATTTCGGTGAAACGAACAGTAAGCCTAAGCAACGTATAGCCTTTCTTGTGGTGCCTGCAATATGTTCTTCAAATGTGAGTTTTTGGTCGAAAACAATGCCTAGGTCTTTATGGCAGGATACTGCCTTGATTTTATTGCCAAAGATTAAGTAATATACTCTACCAGATTCCTCTTGAGAGACATGGTGAGAGTACTACATTTTTCAGGATTTAATGTAAGTTCCCATGTCAGGCACCATGAAAAGAAACGTTGTTATGTCATTCTGGAGAAGATGAGTATCGTTGCAAGTGGAGATTTCTCTGAAAATCTTACAGTCATTTGCGAAAAGAAGGTAATTACGAGAGCCGGCTGTGAGATGGTCGGTAAGGTCATCGACGAATAATATGAACAAGAGGGGTCCTAGAACACTACACTATAGTTAGAATTCATTATTTTCCTGTCTAATAAATACCCGGGCAACGTTGGACAATCAGCTAGTATTTTTTATACTAATAAGCATTAGAACATGTACAACCTTAGTGACAATGAAGTTCGACCAGTCACAAATATAGGAGTGCGTTGTGAAAGAAGGAGAACACATGCATATGTTGAACATATTTTATTCAGCAGGCTACATGGAACAAAGGAAAACATAAATTTCCGCTGCAACGCACCAATGTATGGTGTCCACACAAAATAAAACATTTTCGTCCATCTACACGTGACATTGAAGTTCGACCACTGTTAGAGGGGATCCTGTTTACCATGGTGTGACGCCGCCCCGTCGGCGAATAACTGTGGCAATGCGTCGGGGCATGCTGCGGACGAGTCGTTCAAGGTATTCCACATCGATGCGGTGCCATTCCTCCTGCAGGCAGGCGATAAGAGCAGCCACTGTCGTGGGTCCCCTCTGTTGCACACGTCGCTTAAGAACACGCCACACATTCTCAATGGGCGAGAGGTCGGGACTCGATGGTGGACATGGCAGAGTTCGCACGTGATGTCGAGTCAACCATTCTCTTGTCAGCCGCGCTGTATGAGGCCTGGCATTGTCGTGTTGAAAGATGAGACGCCGCCTGTGGAACAGGTGCCTTCGCACTGTGGGAAGATGCCGCTCCAGTATGCGTGTATAGGCGTGTGCATTCACAATGCCCTCACAGACGTGTAGTGGGCCAACCCCAGATGCCGTCATGCATCCCCATACCATCACTGACGCAGGTTTCTGTACCCGACGTGCATAACATTTTGCTTCATTCTGTTCCTCCTTCCGACAAATGACTGTTTTCCGTATTTTCCCGTACACAACATTGAAAATGGATTCGTCCGTCCACAAAACCCTGTTCCACTGCCGAAATGTCCATCCCCGGTACATTCGTGCCCACCGTAGTCGATTGCCTTTGTTCAACATGGAAAGGAAGGGTTAACGTTTCGCCTTGTACACTCTGTAACCGCATCGCTGTAGCTAACGGCGAATGGTTCTGGTTGACACTTCAATGTGAAAGCGTTCTCGAGTCCACAGTCGTAATTCGGCCACAGAAACATGATTGTTGGTCTGGATATAGCGCCTAAATATCCGTAGGTCACGCACGCTCAGCAGGCGTTTTCGACCGGGGGCCTTACCTGGCTCTGTACTACCCGTATTTTGGTGGTGTTTGATGATGCAGTGGACGGTTGACTTGGGTAAGTTCAGTTGGCGCCCTATTTCCCGTTCATTGAGTCCATCCCGTTGCAACTCCACCACTCTTCTCTTCACGGTGTTGTCAATAGGTTTGCCCCTGGCCATGGTGATGATGCACTGCGGTTCCTCGGTGCACAGCACGCGCTTATATACGGCGGACTCCCTTATCGTGTCCGTGACGTCATGCTTCCGTCGAATGCGCCACTATCTGGATTTTTCCCGTATGGATCTGGTGCCTGGTCGAAGTTCAATGTCACGCGTATAGTTCCCAGTTTTCGTTCTTTACGTGACCTTGGGTGCAACATGCTGGGATCACTATTCTTGCCTGCTCACACGCCTCCTCTTACACACATGCGTCACTTCTGCGGGTCACCCATTCCACCGCCTATGCCTCTGTGCATTTAATCACGTATTCCTTTCTGGTCGAACTTCATTGTCACCAATGTTGTATAAAAACTGAACCTGATATAATGGAATATGAAATTATGACAATTAGGCTAAAAGTGTTCAGATAGGCAATTGAAATTCCCCTTAATGCACCCTCCAAGAAATTGGCTGCTCACGCCTATTGTCACTACCGAACCATGACACCAGAAAAGATACCAGCAACATGGATATTGATACATTATACCACAGATACAATACAGTGTTTGCATAAAATTATCATAAAATGTGGTATGTGATGATCATATTTTTAAAACAAGTACTTCATATACATCCGTATTGAATTTCTTTCGTGCCCCAGAAGTAGAAGTTAGAGAAAGATTTGATAAATATTTTACCGTGAAACGTTAAAATTAGAAAACAACTGGGCATGGTTCGAAAGGTGCGTGGTAGGAGGAGCGTTGTTGAGGCATCGGAATTTTTTCAGTTGCTCCCCTTCATCCATTTCGATGGTTTTGGCATTTCTCTCGTAGGGAAAGTTGTACTTGGAGCCGAGACAACACTACCTGAAACATTTATTTAGGAAGGTTGTATGTAAATCTAATAGACTTACAATGGGGACGAGACTAAAGGAAATGGAATGAAATAGTAATCACGAGCGGAGGGATGTTGAATTAACTGTCAACATCAGTGACAGGGGACAGCTTCAGGTCCTCCGCACTGATATATTCCAAACTGAACTTTATCTTCATAACATGTACGTATGTTGGCTACATCGATTTTGTACCCTTTACGTCGTGCCATGTTCAGCCACTACAAACTTATTACTTAAACATTGTTCTGTCAAATCATGCGCGCCGATAGTGTGCTACGACGCCAGGGGTCTCAGGTTCGAATTCCGGTCCGAGCATGTTCTCTGCGAGGTCTCATAATGAACATCTTCATATAATAACTCAATCCTCATTTTCGCCTTACGCCAAAAGTGGCAGAAATCGGTAGTAAACTAAAGCCAATCAATCAAGCCATACGAAATATATACATAAATATGTGAGTATATTAATAAGTACTATTTTCTTAGTCTTTGGTGCTATTTTTAGCTTTCTGACAGTAAAAATTAATTATACTAAACATTTTTTTAAAAATGAAATAGTTTATTCTGACATAATGAAATTGTAATATCCTAAATAACATTGAAAACTTCGTGATGGGGGGAAAGTTTTACACCCTGCACTGCATCTTGCAGGCTAACGAGGCTCCGCACCTAAACCTACATACAGGATTCTCTGAGGGACTCGTGCTGTATGTTTTTGATTTTCGTTATTTATTTCACGTTATCAGCATTTTATCCCCATATTCGAGATTAACCAAAAGTGGCAGAAAAGCGAAGTAATTAAATTTAATCAAAAATAGTGGTAATCTGATAACATACATGGCAACAGTTTATAAGCCTGTCGCGACCCCGTGAGAGGTCACTTAAAATTCCACAATATATTTTTTTCTATTCGAACAAATAATACAGCGTACCTCAATTAAATCAATGTTATTATTATTATTCTTTTTTGCAAAAATCATATTTTGAATGTTCTTTCACAATTTATCTGCATTACTCACTGAAAGCTGCGGAAATGACAAAAACACCACATTATATGCAAAAATGTGTACTCCATACGTAAAATGTGTACAATACTTACCTCAAAATATATAACATAAAACGTATCTCGCTTATAACATTATAATACGCCAACATTTTACATTTTTCTATAGATATGAAAACGAAAATATATGTAATTACATAAGGTCGGTTGACAGATTTGGTTTAAATTACTGCCAGTGTTGACTAATCGCAAAGATGAGAATGATAGATGATATGATGAAATTGATGAACAAACACTCACAAAAACAGCCATCCCCAAAACGGGATTCGAACACGGGACCACTGTTAATTTAATAAGAATCCTAGCCCTTGGTATGACCATACTTGCCATGGTATAATGGACAATGCTTTCACCGTATTTGCCAAAGTTTGTATTAAGCCAATTTTATGTTAAGATAAGAGAATCGGGACTGAGCCTAGGGTTTGAGTGGAACCACTTTGCAATGCGTCTCCATTTAGGATCGAACCCGGGATCTCTTAATTAAAGGGCGACAGCTTTACCACTATGCATCGGGAATACCAATAGAACGAGCAAGATATTTCCAAAACCAAAAGAACTAAACAGACAGAGGAATTTTAAAAGTTACTTCAGCTACAATGCATTATAATAAAATTAATCCATTGAACAAGGTTCTATTATACACTTCTATCATAAACAAGCATTATTACAGATAACATAACGTTTTGCAGCTCTATTTTCATTTTATGAGCCACAGATTATAAACGTATTATTCACATCTGACCTTGTCTCTACCGTGAGAACCGACTTGAAAAAGTTTTGCTGTATTTTTTTGTACCTAATTGCGTGTTATTGACATTAGCAGACAATGCTCTACATCAGGAAGAATTATTTACTGATGAATATTAAATAATTTGTTGCAAATCCAAAGTTGAGAATTATGCAAGTAATAAGGTACTTACCACCAATCGAAGAACGTGGTCTGGAACATTTCTGGAACTGTTGCAGAGCGCATGCGCAGACGAATGGGAGAATATCACTGGAGCTTTCGTAACCTGCAGCGCATCGATCATCGTTCGAACCGAAACGTGCGAGAGATCTATCATCATCCCCAGCCGGTTCATCTCCCTCACCACCAACTGCGAGAGAGAAGAAAAGACATTCACTTAGAGTTGCGAGAAGAACGAATTCCACGTGTATTAATAAGTGTAGTGGTATAGGTACATTAACAGTATGTAGCAGATGTAAATGGAGTCTATACTCTGTCTCTGGAATCTCTGGAGCAATTGAAAGAAAAACATGTCTCTGAGCAAGTGATGACTCGAGAAGACTCGACAAATGACAGCGTGAGAGGGTAAGTGAGTGCAGCTAGCAGCCGTTTGCACACGTGGGCACGGTTTTGCTCCGCTGATTCCCATTCTACCGTTCTCTCCCCTTCAGCGCTGATTGGCTCAACAGATTTCTGGGACACAGAATAGAACACGAGATAAGAACGCGAATAAGGATTAGTGTCTTGAAATAACAGTTACTTGTAACGTATTTATTACAAGTAAGTTGTGAGCCTCCCCCATGGCTCCGTGGTAGCGTCATTGCCTTGTAATCAAGGGGTCCCGGGTTCGATACCCGGTGGAGGCACAAGTGGTTCGGATCCCACTTTAAACTGTAGGTCCAGTCCCGATTAGCCTTACTGTGTATAAAGCGGACTTAAAACATCAACTCAAACAAACAAACAAACTACAAGTAAGTGTAGATTAGGCACACACAGGAGTTGTACACTACAAGTAAACTACAAGTAAGTTACTTTTTCTGATCAACGACAATTTTAATAATTTGCTTTATAAAATGAGAAACTATAACTGGCTACTTTTTAAAAATGAGTAACTGTAACCAGTTATTTTTCAAGTGTGTAACTGTAAGTTTATAAAATAAGTAACTACGTTTATTTTATTAATGAAGCTTAGTGTAAATTTTAGATGATCATCAGTAAAAGTAAAAAAATAACTCATTTGCAGTTAAGGCATCGATTTATGTAACTGCCAGAGTCACGGAAACCATAACAGGGTATTAACAAAAACAGTAACTCTAATGTTAACTGGGTAACTGTTTGAGCAAATTAACTGTAGCTCCGTTACTTTTCAAAAATATATTTTCAAGGAATGATAGCAAATTGCATGGATGTGTGGTTAAAAATTCACATTTAAAGAGAAAATGCATTGAAAGGATATAGTTTATAGAAGACAATATTTCAATAGTAAAGTGGCACTTCAAAGTAATAGAATGATGTTCATTATAAAAGTGCAATTTTCGACGAAAAAAATGAAACTATATCTGGAATCCTAGAGAATAGATCCAATCACACAAAGTGGGATTGACCTGTTCTAAATCTTGTATAGCTTTTTCTTTTTCATCTGACACTTCTAAATGCTTTGTTTTCTTGAATATAAAAACATAAATTTCTTATTTACTATACTTTTATGCAAACATAAAATTTTGCAATGTATGCAATGTATGCATAGGGAGTGTTTTCACGATCATGAGAGCAGTAGTCAGGAGAAATTTACCCTCTTTACTGAATCATTAAATCATGCCTTAAAACTCATGTTACTTACTGCATAAACCGTACTGTCATCAGCATATAAAGGGATTCCCAATCTTTTCACGTTCCGACACCCTTGGGAATAATATTAAAAATTTAAGGTACCCTTCTTATATCTTTTTTTCAACTTTTAGTCATAAATCGAAGTGGAATATGTCATCCGGAACATTTTGAATTTTATCGTAAAATAAATACCTACTCCAGTACTAATGTTGTTAATTTATTGAAAAATAATATAAGGAACAAACATCAGAATAGAATACAGTTTAGTACAATGGACATAGCACAAAGGAGTTTCGTTTTATTAATGCGAGACTTGCGATTGATGCTTAGAGGACAAATGTTGATACCAGGTCTTAGAGTTGACAACGAACTATGCATATTATCATCAAGGTTCGTTTTTTGCTTTGGAATTTATTGTCGCCACAGCAGAGAAGGCTTGCTCGCACAAATATAAAGTTGAAAAGGGCAAAAGTACGTCAATTGTTCTCTTCACTAGGTTAGGATATTCCTCTGCCACTCCAAGCCAAAAAGTAGCCAATGATGCCTCACTCTTCGTGAACTTAACTTTGAATGTGAAATCAGCGCTGAGATCAGTGAAGTCATCTCGTTCGCAAGTTGTAAAATCTATTTCCTCCGAAATGTCTGAGAAGTTAAAAGGTGACGCAATCCAGTCTAAATTATCGGTGGATAGAGATTAGAGATGGAGAGTACGTATCTATTGCATCGTACTATTTATCTTCCTAATTCCTGATAATCTTTTTTGTTTTCGTTTTTCATTGTGTTTTCGTTTATCCCTAAAATATCTCGCGGCAGCCGTAGTTGGGAATCACTGACATAAAGAAACACAACATGTAACAGTAAAAGGTGTGAAATTTCCTAACCGGAGAGAACCTTTTGGGCATCAAATGAAAGAGAAAATGCAAGACAGTGTAGGCAGATGATACACGCTGATAAGAATACATGTTGATATTATGGCTCCTGGCTCAACCAGGGTGTGGATTGACCTGCGTAATGCAGTACGTAGGTACATATAAACCTGCTTAACAAGAAAGAAAGCCATATATGGCCGGATATATCCAGAGCTCATGCACACTGTATGTGATGAGGTTATGAAGACTAGTGCACACTTTCATTTAGATTGGTAGATATATTTGTGTACAAGTCAGTTCTATGGGCTCATTCACAGATGGGATGGTGTTGGCAAGTGGAAAACTGTTCATTGTAGATCATTTTTGGAGATTCTGCAACGCTATAGATTGAAACATGAAAGCGGATAGAAGATTAAATAAAATAACACTATCGTTCTATGAAATTGCGAGGTGCTGAGAGCCTCTGGGGTCTAAGGATACGTACGGGTACGGTTGCCGAGGTTACTATATGTTATTAGAAAGTTTGTGTGTGCATTCCTGGCCTGAATCGGCTATGATTTCATTTTTTATATTGTTGTTGATCTTATTACGTTCAAGGCATTTAAATATATAAATATTTGAATCTTCGTATTTGAAGTAATATTATAATAATTGTGCGTGTAACGCAATAGCAAAATTAAGATACGATACTATGAGGGCTAGGATGAATTGATTGATTGATTGCTTTGATTTATTTAACTTCATTCATCTGCCACTTTAGCTCATCGCGAAGACCAGGATGGTGATAATAATTATGAAATTGATGAATGGTCACTCACAAAGATCACTCATAGCCAGACCGGGATTCGACCCTGAGACCGCTGGAGTCGTAGGGCGTTATGAAAAACACTAAGCCACGAAGGTGGGCTTTGCAAACATTGAAACTTAAATATGAATTTCTAAAATATTTCCCGGTAATTTTGAATTGGTAAAATAAGTCTATTGCCGAAATACAACTACTGTCACTTAAGCATGCTTGGGCAACTCGCGTATACTTGTGGAGGCTGGCGACCGCTCCGTAGACTAGGAGCTTTCCTCCTCAAGGCCTCCATCTCGCTTCCACCCTCGCAGTGTGTTTGTTTGTGAGTGTCAATACACAAAATGTGTGTAGTATTTTAGGCGCCTGTGTATAAGTTTGTATGTAATGGAATGATGTGTTGGTTTTCTGTGGCATCTTTAAAAATACTACTATAATCTTTGAAATTTTATCGGCATTTTTTATCTAGATGTTTTTAATTTAATTTGAAATCTTTGACAAAAGCCATACAATCTTCGTTTCTTACTTCTCTACTCCCCAGAGTGGATTGTTTCTTTAATCACTTCTAATTTATTGCGCAAGTGTGCGTAAATGAACAGATGTTGGAAGGAACAGGGACAACTTGAGTAGGACAGATGGTCCGAAGCAGCGTGAGATTAAACTTCCAATTTTCAAAATTTTCCACAGTTAAACTAGATAACATTTCAGCATATTTTATCGACTAGCTAATTATCTTACAAAAATAAATTTAATCCACGAAAGAACATTGTTTCTTATTAATATTCCCATTTTGTAATTCTACCTCGGTAGTCTAGTTCTGGGGTTATTTGTGACGATAATGGATGGTGAAATAAACGATGAAACATCCACTTGGCCGCCTCGGTGGCCAAGGGCATTGAGAGATCATTGCCATGGAACATTCCTGGTTCAAGTGCATCAACAATCATTCTCATCATCACGATTAGCCAAATGTGACAGAAAAGCGACAGAAAATAAAAGGTACACATATATAACGCTGCATCTCTCGTTAAGGGTACGAACTTAGGATTGATTTGTTTGGATTGGCTTGCTTTATTTTACTTCGCTTCTCTGCCACTTTTGGCTAATGGCGAAGATGAGGATGAGTGATGATGTGATGAAATTGATGAATGGACACTCACAAACATCCATTCCCAGGTCGGTATTCTAACCCGGGACCCCTGGCGTCATAGCGCGATGTGCTAACCACTTCACCACGGGGACCGGCACTAACTTAGGATCCTTGTGTTTGTAGTACATTGCGATATCTACTCCTCCTCCGAAGAAAATACATTTACAAAATACAAGTCAACTTTTAACTACTGGAAATTAAAGTCGCTGCTCTCTACTGAATATTTCCTCAAAAAATAAGAAGGTAAATGACGAACATTTTCTCTGCAAATTTGAATCATTAGAATGCCTTATTTTCCTCCTAACTTTAGTATGGAAGTAAATTTTGTCCCGCCCCGACAGTCATCCGCTAACCTTAGTATTGCTGAATGTGGTGAGCATGGGTTCCTTTTGAATTTCAGTATGTGTGTAAAACTTCATAGATATTTCCGATTATTTTAAGCTTACGTTGCTGGCAACGCTGTGCGCCAGCTATCCGTTCTTGTTACAACGCTACAGTAGTCTTTCTCGCTCTGAGTTCCACGCCAACTTGTGAGAGCGCTCTTCCACAAACTAGACGAGTTACCCTGTCTTACACTAAGGTAAGAAGTAAGTCTTTCAATTCAATTAGAAATACCAAGGAAAATTTTCTCTCAAAGAAGCCATAACTTCAAATGCTACTCATGATGTGAGAATTGCACTAATACAAAGAGAAGACACACAAAATGCGCCATTGATAATTTGCAAGTGTCCCTTCTTAAACCCGAAAGGACACGCGCTGTGCAAATTTTATCCACAAGCAAAATTGCTTCGTAAATACCCGAATTATATTTTTTTAAAGCATGCAAATAATAATACATTCATCCATTGAACTAATTTTAATAGGATTGAACATTCTATTGTATTATACAATTGATATAAATTATATAAATATTTTTGATTGATTGCATTGCTGTTTTAGTCCTCTTTATGCACAGATAGTGTAAACGGGACTAGACCTAGATTTTAAAGTGGGTTCCGAACCACTGTGCCATTGTTTACGCCTGGTATCGAACCCGGGACACCTTGATTACTTGATTACAAGGCGACGATGTTACAACTTCACCATCGGTGAAGCTCTTCAAAACAATATGAAAAAAATAAATAAAGAGGAACATGTTGAAATATCAAAGTGAATCGGATGGGCGTGAGTGTGGGTGACATTTGCCCAAGCAGTGTGTCTGATGTGCCTGGGAGAAGAAATAAGAAGTCTCGCATGTGAATCAATGTCCCAACCTTCGGAAGAGTTCACTGGAAAGGTACTGAGAAGAGTGAACTCATGAACTCATTAGAAATGATCAAAACATATATTTCAAAGTCGCCCTGGTCCTTACGGGTTAATAACAAACGTATGTGCCCAATTATTCCCAATCATCGTCAACGTTGACTTCAGCTACTAGATTCGAACCTACAATCTCCCATTGCCTAAGCACGTGAGCAACAAACCATCGAGAGATATCAAATCAAATACGTGAAATCGCATTCCGTCAGTGCCGCTGGTACCCACTTATTCGTTCAGTGTCTTATTTCCATAACTCCCCCCTTCAACCTCCTTCCGGGCCAAAGAGATAATGAAATGGAAGTGTCAGCTGTTGGATAGAAGTAGATCAATAAGAAGCAGATGGGGAGGAAGCAGAGAGTCTCTTTCCTTCTGCACATTATCCCCCGCTGCTCTCTTTTGTTTTTTCCCCGAGACGTATTCATACATTCTCTTGTTTATTAGCAGAGCCGAGTGTCTCGCAGTTGGAACTCTGGGAGAACAATTGAAGTGCGCCGGGACAAAGCAAACGCTTCGCATTCAGACGATGTTTCTTTGCGAGAGGCGCTGCACTGGCAACCATAATAATGTCTTACATAACACAAGCCTCTGGCAACGATCCCTTAAGCCGAAGCCTTTGAGCAATTGCGGGGAACTGACTAGCAAGACATCTGCAGCACAGCCAGAGTCACTGGCGTACGCAGGGGGAGCTGATGGGGCTACAAACCCTCCAGAAGTTTTGAGAAAAACAAAAATATTATGAAAATCCGTTAATTGGTTCATTGATTTGGTATATTTTACTTCGCTTTTCTGCCACGTATAGCTGATCGTGAAGATGGGGATGAGTGATGATGTGATGAAATAGATGAATTGTCACTGACAAACAACCATGCCCAGGCAGGGATTCGAACCCGAGACCCATGGCGTTGTAGAGTGCTGATAACTACTCAGCCACGGAGGCCGGAGTAAATCCATTTACAACTAGAAAGTAACAGATGATCCCCTATTTCCATTTTTCACTCTATACAACTACCTACTAATATACTAATAGTTTGTGGTTAAATATGTAAGCTCAGCCTAAGGTCGATTTTAATTTGGACAGGGGTTTGGTTTGTCCATTTTATCTGTTTCTGTTTCTGGGGGGTTGATGTAGGCCCCATGTAGGAGTCTTTTATGTTTGTGGTGGTAGTTTAAGTAATATTTACAGAGGTTTCTAATGAGGGGGTTTGGGTGATTTACTATTTTCTCTTGCAGTTTCTGAATTATCATGGTCAGAAACCGGTCTACCATGAACATACCAAGCTCCTCCTGGAGGGGGGCCGGTCTAGTGTCTGTCAACCCGGTGCATATACGTTCGTGAAGAGGGATCCCAGTTAGATGGCAGATCAATCGGGTGGCGTGTCTGCTCCGTGCGAGTTTCTGGTTAACTAACCAGGCTTGGTCCAGTTCGAGCCCCGTGTCGCGATTAAGATTGTATTTTTCTTCATAAATGGCTATTGCTTTATTGATAATACGGTTCCAGTAGTTTGAAGTTTGAAGTTTTGGCTATGATTTCTGTGTTGCTGAAATCTTGTCTATGTCCCTCGTTGATTGAATGTTCTGCTAGTCTAGACTTTTCAGGGTTGAAATACTTGATGGAGCTTTGATGTTCTTTAGAGCTCTGTTCTGTTGTCCTACCCGTCTGCTCAATGTATGCTTTCCCGCATTTGCAGGTAATACGGTAGACTCCCGGTGTTTTGAGTCCTAACTCATCCTCTGTTCTTGTAGAATTTTGTAAAATGAAGAAGAAGAATGTAAATAGACGTAGTTATTATGCATGCACACTATTCTTAGTTAATGGCAAAAGGAAACGAGATGGTTAGCTGGAAGCTCCATTTTTATGTCTGTGGCCACTATGCACTTCAAATACATCAAATGAATAGATTCATATTTTCTATTCATTGCATGGTTTTGAAAGTCACATCCATTATTTAAAGTAGAACCTTAAAGAACTGAATTGTCACCTCATCAGAAACCTTACGTGGGGCAACTGAGTACAGTGTAGCCAGGTTCAAATAAGGTAGGTGAGCCAAAGGTAGGCCGTGTTCCCAAAGTGGCCCACTTTACAAAAATCATATTAGTATTTAACACAGCTAATAAATGGCACTACGTTAATGTAACCAATCTCCTTCTGGTGCACCATGCAGAAAAATAAATGTTGCCAGCAGCCATTCTATTAAGTTATTGTGTTTGGGAGCGAGCAGATTAGTCGTCGATGTTATTTTCAGATAAGTAAGAAATGTGTGTGTGTGTACGTCCTTGGAATTAACAAACGTTAATATTTTATACATATTTTGAAAGCTAGGTTAATTATATTTTCGTTCATGTAGTTACATTATAAAAATGTTTTTTTTGTGTCAAAGCAACGATATCTATTTTTGTTTAAAAACGTGGTCCAGAAGCGAGTTCCTAAGGTGGGACACGGCTCATTTGGTATATTTTATTTCGCTTTTCTGGCACTTTAGGCTAATCGCGAAGAATAGAATGAGTGATGATGTGATGACATTGATGAAGGGACACCCATTCCCAGCCCGTGATTCGAACCCGGGACCTGCTGGCGTTGTAGGTGCTGTGCAAACAACTCAGCCACGGAGGTCGACCATTCGTCGTTATTGTATGTAATGCATGAAAATAAGTTAGAGACTCTAATGAACTGTAGAAAAACATGAATAAATATGTTTTCTTGATGACAATTTACATTTTCTATGCAACTATAAGCCGTGGGCCACCTTTGGAACCTCTGTTCACAAGGGGGCTCACATGTAACGGTTTTTTATTTTACAAAATATCCTTTTGGTACATGTTGTTCATTAATTACAGGAGTTATTTCTTTTAATTTCAGAAATGTATCTCTCATTAAAGATTTGTAAATTGCCTTAGAAGCTCAACTATGACCACCTTTGGTTAAACTACTTTTCAAAATAATATAGTTCCAGCCACCAAAATAAATTACTACAGATTTCTCAGTGATTTTCGTGCTTAGTTTGTGTTTTAAAGGACTTCAAAACGTAAGTCTTGAAGATTTCCTGGAGACGAAGTAGTCGACCAAGTGAATTCTGGAGAAATTTACAGAGATATTTTTCATGTGGACACCGGAAGAGTTTGAGTTGCTGTTTTAAGTCCACTTTATGCACAGTAAGGCTAATCGGGACTGGACCTACAGTTTTTTAAAGTGGGATCCGAACCACTTGTTCCTCCACCGGGTATCGAACCCGGGACCCCTTGATTACAAGGCAAAGACTGCGCCATGGGGGAGGCCCATACCGGAAAAGTTTAAATGTCTGCCTAAATCCTAGAAAGCCAGGGATTGACCAGTCCCTTCCATATTATTAGAAGTGGATCAACACCTTTTGCATCTAATTGAGGTTTGAAGCGGGTTGGTTGGTTTCGAGGTGGATTCATTTAAATCAGGTTGATTTGAAAAACAAAATCACTGATTTAAATCACTTTAAATAAATAATTTATAAAATAATGTACATAAGGATTTTATAGATATCAGAATCACTTTTGGTGAAAGTACATTAATCTCCTAATCATTTAATTGTGTATTTATAGGGTGAAGCTCAAACAAAAGGAAAAGTAATATGTAAACTATAAGAACACTTACATTTATCTAAATATTTAAAATTCAATAATTTGTATAGGCAAAAATAGTAAATATTTTGTGTTGAAAAATATACAAAATACAAATAATGTTAAACTGTAATTAGTGTCATTATCATTAAACTGTAAATAAACATGGCAGCTGATATTTAGCAACCTATAATTTAAAAAAATACCAAAATTCATCTACAAAGACTATACAAATAATTCAAGTTTTAATTACAGAATACATCCAGAATATTTATTTTCACTGTAAGTAAGAAAAGTTAATAACTTTGCAAATGTTAACATAACTGAGTAATATTATCAATGACTATTCATTGTCTTCTCTTTCGATTATTTTGCTTCGCTTTCTATCTCTTTGCTAGAATGATGAGAGGCGAATGAATGCAGGGACAAGGATACATCCAGGACTTATCCATGGCTCGAACTTGCGAACTCTTGTTTCATAACCTATTACAATGATTGATTGATTGATTTGGTGTTTTAAGTCCACTTTATGCACAGACAGGCTAATCGGGACTGGACCTACAGTTTAAGGTGGGATCCAACCCACTATGTGCCTCCACCGGGTATCGAACCCGGGACCCCTTGATTACAAGGCGACGACGCCACCACTGCGCCACCTATTACAATGACCACTTCGCCACAGTGGCCGATTTTTATATGGTTAAGTATATATTTATTGATTCATGTCCATTTTAACCAAGGGCCTCCCCGATGGTGCAGTGGTTGCGTTGTCGCCTTGAAATAAAGGGGTCCCGGGTTCGATTCCCGGTGGAGGCACATAGTGGTGTATTGTTACGTGAGAAAATTCGATCAGAATAAAGGGGCAGAATTTCCCAATGCCTGTCTCTATCCCAAGCCCAGTTCACCCGATCTGCCTCAAAGCTTCATTGCACACGACTCATCCGGACTAATTCAGCTAAGAAGCCATAAACACCAGAGGAATCCAAGTACCTACTTAAATTATTTGAATAACACCATGTGGTAGGTCATCGAGGACCGGGACATTCGACTCATATAATGGCAAGTAACTATAACACAGTGTGCGTTAGGGAAGGGAGTTTCGCATAGAAAAACATTAAATGGCTGTGTATATGCGAGAGCAATAAATAAATACAACAGCGTTGTTGCAATATGCAGGAGGTAATGCCTAATTCTATGAAAACCAGCTTCTGAGTATTACACTTTCAAATTAATCTCGTACAACTCTTTAAAAAATAAGTTTGAAGCGAGTAACCTGCCTCCTCGCATTCCTCATTGGCAGTGAGCCCTCGACTAGTATATCCTTGAGCGTCACAGGACATTCCATTAAAGTTGCCACCATGGTGTGGACTGGGGATCATGTTGCGTTTGTTCAGGATCCTATTTTAAATGTGTTGACTCTGCGATTGTGCTCATCTCATTACATGCTGACATCTCATGGCCGGCTCTGTCACCAGATCTAATTACTTGTAATTTATTTCTATGGGAATACCTGGAGGCTGATGTTTTCAAACATAGGTCGCAGATAATTGAAGAATTGAAGGATGTCATTCGCAACGCGAACATGGACGTCCGCAGGATTTTTTCCAGGGAGGGGCAAGGAAGGTATTTTTTTCCAGGTGGGGGCCAAACGAGGCACATTTTCTCCAAAAAGTGTTGTTCTCTAAAAAAAACATTGCTTAAATTTGAATTTATGGTGTTCATGCAATAATTAACACATATTATTGTGGCTAAAATGAAATTATATGTGTGAAATACATCATTTTTGGTTGACTTTCATTTTCACCCCCCTTCCGGACGCCCATGAATGCGAAACTTCAGGGTGAGGCGTCAGGAGTGTATAGCTCGTGCGGGCAAACATTTATACGATATAATCTTCAGGAAAAAATGAAGACTAAATGACAAAAATGGATTTCTTTGATAATAAAATACAATTTGGAACAGGATGTGTGTTTCTCCTTTTATTCGTCTTTCAAAAAGGGGAGACCATTCTGCTTGACCCTGCATCGTGAATTCTTATTTATGAGAAGTTGCTAATAATGATATTCTCGACGTTGTTCAGTGATAGTTTATTGAAGAAATCATGGGAGCACAGAATACTGGTAAAATAATTCTGTGGTAAAGATAGTATGCGGCTGTAAAATACGACTATGTGGAAGTATTTATAAGAAAGACATATATAAATAATATCGAATAATACTAAGAACATTCTTGCCATTATTCATTTAGTCACGATTATACAAAACAAAGAATAAATGCACGGGAAGGAAGCAGAAATATTGGACGCATGGAACATTAAAGTTATTTTTTTCTGGAGCAGAGACGTTCTGATAATAAATTAAAACCAGTTCGAAAAAGGAGTCGTAAAATAAATTATATGAACCATCACATCCATATCTAGAATGTATTGTAGCATAACAAAATGAAACGAAATTTCGAAATGTCTATCGAAATTAAATTAATTGTATAGTTTTGGTAAATATTTACATCATTTATGGGATGGCAACTTTTATGGCGACCGAGATTAAATTTATAATACCGAGATAGCAAATCACATTTCTTGCGGGTTTCTTCATCTCGTATTTTAGGCAGAAAGTTATTGCCTGCGTTAAATGAAAGCTCATCGTAGAAAACTGCCATCTTGAAAGCGAAATCGCTGGCGGGGATTTCTACGAACGTGTACGAGTACTTTGTTAAACCAGCGGCTATGGTTAAACCATTCGAGATTTTCCATTGACAGGTTGTCAACACCTTCCAATTGCCCGTTGTCTAGAACACCAAGTACCATTACATATTGAATAGTGTATGGACAGCTTCACAAAACACTTGTGTAATTCACAACAAGAATCTCAGTATATTTAAATGAGAAAGCAATTTAGTCCATTGAAACATTACACAGATAAATGAGCATATCCGTAAGCTATCTCATGTCCTAAGTTGCAACATATTTCACACTACAATTCCGATGAACGTGAACAACTTTCACTCAAGCATCATTATTATAGGGCGGAAATGTATCTTGTCCTCCTACTAAAAAAATACCTAGTTTGTTGTTCCCTGGAAAATATTCTGCAGACGTCCGTATTCAAAAGTGAAGACATTGAGTTCGAATCTACGTAATTCTTCTATATATTCAGCTCACGTACACAAAGAGGGACTGACACAAAGGAATACTAAACATAAATTCAATTGCATGTTGTTGGAAAAATTTAGGCATCAATTATATCAACCGCCCTGATTCTAAAACCCTTGGTGGTCCTTGCCCTTCTCCACCATCAAATCCTCTCTATTTCTAGCTTTATCTGTCCAATCCTTATCCCCATCTGTCGTAGATCTGCCATAATATCATCCATCCACGTTATCCCGGTATTTATTCCTCTTCGTCTCCTCTGGTAGCACTTTCCTGATGCATTCATTTTGTAAACTAATCTTCATGATCTATAGATTATCTAGATATTCAAGCAACAATGTTCTGTCCATGGATCAATTCATCTAGTTCCATTTAGGATTATAAACATTTTTTATCATATTTTCCAGGGAAAATTCTGCTGATAACCCGATTTCACTCGGCGCGATTCGTCTTGGAACTTTCTCTTATGTACAGTCACCGGTAATAAAAATGGGACACCTAGATCCTGAAATACTTGCTTTCCTGCAAGGCGTTATGTGTGTTGCCTAACTCAAGTGGATTTTAATAGCAAGTTTTAATGACAACTTGTTCACCCCCCGTACAGTTAGGCAACACACGTAACGCCTTGCAAGGAAGAGAGCATTTTAAGACCTAGGTGTTCCATTTTTATTGCCGGTGACTATACGAACAATTTTGTTCGAAATAATTTCCTCCTGAGTAGAATTGATGAATGAAATTGGCATTAGTACATGGCGTTCTAAAATAGACAATTGAAAGGCTTTGTACAACAACGTTAATGGAAACTTGAATGGTTTAACATAACACTTGTACACGATGGAAGAAAACTTCGACAATGGTTTCGCTTTTAACATGAAGATATCAGTGTCGTACGAGAAGTTTATTTTCGTAAGGTAGACAATAATTTTCTTTCTAAAAATGAGGCATGGAAAACTTTAGAAAATGTAGTTTGTTTTTCTCCGTATTGTAAGTGTAATCCGAGACAACATAAAAGTAATGTCATCTCATGATGTAAATATTTCCACAAACTACACACTAAATCGTATTTCTACAGACAATGACAAACTTTGATGAATATGTTATCTCGGGATATCAACCAGGTGATTTCCATATAGCCTTCCGAACTTTCGAGAGCTAACGTCATTCTCATCTTCAGGGATTGAAGACGAGAGTGAAGTTAGCTCTTGAAGGATCCGAAGCCTTTCCGGAAATCACCTTCTTGATATTCCGAGAAAACATCTTCATCATTCGCCGCCAGGAAAGCTTCAAGAATTATTTCAATGAGACACTTTGTTTTATTTTGTGAAGCTAAAATAAATGTCAGATATTGATATTTGTGTATTCCTTTTCGAATTGTTTCTAATTTATTATGACAACATTGCTGTTCCAGACATATATCATTTTAACACTTTATGCGTTTAATAATTATGTTTCCTAGCCATGTATTTGTTCTGCGCAAGTCTTCATTGAGAACTCTCTAGGTTAGTGAAATTACGACACAACAATTGTAGGTGCTTTCACAACTCTGACGCACTAACTTTGTTTTCGAAGGGAATTACCTCTTTTATTGCTTAAGGAAGGGTGCACTTAATAACAGTGCTGCAATATGTAGATCGTGTAGGGCGAAAGAATTCATCCACATCTCCAAGGGAACCTTGTTACATCTGGCTTTATTGCCCTTCCCTAAAATTCAGAGAAACACGTCCGAGAGAAGACCGACTCATAATCACTCGGACAGATTAATATGTCTGGTATAGGCGGACAAGGGTTCCTTGTCAGTATTGGCTTTTTAAAGCTGAGGATATTCCCCCCTCATTACTAGGACGGAGACAACCGGTTGTTCCACCCTCGGCGATGTTAACTTTTGCTCATGTAACGCACGTAACAGATCAATACCACCAGAGCACTTAATGAAACGGTTCAACTCGGCCTCATTCTGCGGTTGGGACAATTGAAATTCGGCACCGTTCTGTCCTCTTCTTCCTCTCTCTCTCACTAGATGACTCTGTCTCCCTGTTTCTGTCCACTTGTCCCTGCTATGTTTTCTTCCGCTGGGATAATCTTGTTCGCCAACTGGCTACCTCATTTTAATGTTAATCGAGTTGAAAAAAACAGGACCAGATTCTTTAAGCTCGAGAATTTAGGAGAGAGGTAAAATGAAGGGTGCATTTATAATTCAATTTCGGGGGTGTTTTAATGATTTCACTTTGGAGGAGTACACAGTTGAGTGTTTGTTGTCAATATCTTGTACTAAAAAAGCCCTCGCAGAAAATCTTGCTCCACGTGCAACGTCAGAACTTGTAGGTCACCAATCACAATACGAGGTCGGCATCACAGTCACACAATATTGCAAATATTATACTTTAGATTCCTATCTCTCTCTCTCTCTCTCTCTCTCTCTCTCTCTCTCTCTCTCTCTCTCTCTCTCTCTCGCTCTCTCTCTCTCTCACTCTCGCTCTCTCTCTCTCTCTCTCTCTCTCTCTCGCTCTCTCTCTCTCTCTCTCTCTCTCTGTCTCATTCTTCTCCCACCCCTCTCTCTCTCTCTCTCTCTCTCTAATGTATGCCGAGGAAATGTATTTGTGTATTTAAATGAATATTCACTTTTAATGTTAATGTTTTCTTGTACTTACTTTTTACAATGTTGCTTGATTTTTATTGATTGATTTTCCTAATTTTACATCGCTTTTCTGCAGCTTTTGGCTAATTGCGAAGACGGGGATGAGTGATGATAGGATGAAATGGATGAATGGACACTCACAAACACCCATGCCCACGCCGGGATTGAAACCCGGAACCCGTAGCAGGTACAGACATAAACAGGTAAAGGTACACATAGCATTCCTGGTGTACTTGGGCGATGTGCTAACCATTCCGCAACGGGAGCTGGCTTTTTACAATGTTGTACGTACATGGATCTCCCCTTTGAAAACAGGAATGTAAATTCATGCATTTCGTCTGTGCGAGAACTTCAATCGCCGATCTCCGTGGCGGAATGGTGAGCACATGGCGCTACGACGCCAGGGTTGCTGTGTGTCCCATTACCTGTCTATTTTCAATTTATTATCGACAATTATTCACAACGATAATAATGTTGCAGTTTTTAGTTAATGGATATACAGAATCTTTTCTGGTTGTTCCTGATGACACATTGTACACAAACTGTCATCTAGTGCTGAAACAGCCATTGCACCAGGGCATTCGTTATCAGCGTTAAACGGACTTCACATCAAAGCACTTTGTCAGATGATAGGTCCCTGTTAGCTGCGAGAAAAAATCAACAACGTCAGAATGCTTGAAAAATATAGCATGGAAAGCCTAATCGTGTAGCCATCAACTAAATGGATGGAGAATGACATATAAGACCACCTGTTCTTCTAATTGATGGAAATAATTGATAATGTTTCTCTGTAAGCCGGGAAAAAATGTTGAAAATGTCATCCGTGTCATTTGATGTTTGACGTTCGAGAGAATAATTGCCTTAGGCGGCTTCTCCAGTGAAATGTGAAACGCGCCGGTGACACTAGCTTCAATCTGAACTCATCATGTCAACGATGGAAGACAGTAAATTAGGCTGCAAGTGTTGGAAGTACAGAAGTACGATAGGAGAAAGCTCTGTAACACATTATGAAGGTTTAAACATTCCTTGGCATTTCATAATAATTGTATTGTAGAAAAGAAAAATCATTATCACAAACACTGGACATTAAATTATGTGTGTGGGTGTGTTTGTATATATTTTGGAGAGAACAGTCTCCATAGTACTCTCCGCAATATATGTGTGTGTCACTGTATGGGAAATGTATGTATGCACTACTCACCGTCTACGTTTATTGTAACACCCATGTTTGCATAGACGGTCACGCACTAAACATTCTGTATAACACACAAAACACAAATAAATTCATGTCATTACTGCAAAGTTTCCTTCCTTAAGCAAATTTCCCATTTCTGGTATAGAGATATTTTTTAATCGCCCCGCATACGTATGTGTGTGTGTGGTGTGATGGATAGTGTGTGTGTGTGTGTGTGTGTGTGTGTATATATATATATATATATATATATATATATATATATATATATATATATATATATATATATACATACCTATACATCGTCGTCACCTTGTAATCAAAGGGTCCCAGGTTCTATACCACCGGTGCAGGCACATAGTGGTTAGGATCCCTCTTCAAACTGTAGTTCCAGTACCGATTAGCCTTTCTGTGCATAAAGTTGACTTAAAACAACAATTCAATCAATCAGTCAATCAATACGTACACAAACTGTATACATGTATGTATATGTGTATATTACAAATTATGCACGTGATCATCCAGTTGAGTTACTTGTAATTATTTCTTTGCTGACAGATACCACTACTTTTGACATTTACTAACTTCTGTTGTCTATAAATACAAATTAAAGAAGAAGATGAAGTATTGTTGCTGGTTCGTCCTTTTGAAACAGTCTTTGATTACGACAAAGGAATCAACATGGAACGAGCTAGAGACTTTTTGCAATAACTTTGCACTGCACTAGTTTCCTTACATGTACTTTTGCAAGGATAATAAAGCCAATAACGGTTTTACCAAACGAATGTATTTGCTTGAGAATAGACATGTTGAAAATGGAACTTGCATATACTGAAGTTAAGAAAGATTATGATTAGCTATGAGGCACATTTTTGGAAACTATGTTAAAATACGTTTCGCTATTCATTGCTATTTCTGTGTCATATTCAAGTTATAGTATTCGCTTTTGGAAAGTGATATGCAGTAAATTTATTAAGTTACCGGGCCACTAGAACACGTGTCAGTCTAGCGGCTAGGACCTAACCGTTTTCATATATCCTGAACTCAAGCACATAGCGCATTTGGCAGTTTTTGCTTCGTCGCATTTCTCTTCGGTAAGCACAGTGCGAAACACTGCGATCAACTAATCAACTAAATGTAATCGAGAAGAGGTGTCGGAATGTGGCCATCTCTCTTTCTCTCTCTCTCTCTTTCTGCCGTGAATGCCAGTATTTACTTTCATAGGTGTGGATATATCGTATTGAAGAAACATTTATGTTCGCTTTTGTATAGTTCACTAAGTTGGTAAGTGGTCGATTGATTGATTTGGCTCATTTTATATGGCATTTCTGCAACTATTGACTAATTGCAAGGTGAAGATGAGTGATGATGTGTTGAAACTGATGAAGGGACACCCACAAAGAACCCCAATTCACAGGGCGGAATTTCAACCCAGGGCCCCTGGCGTCAATTGTACTATGATAATAACCATTACGCCACGGAGTCCGTGCTAAGGTGAGACAGATAAGTTTTGAGTGTTAATAAATGTTATTATTGTTATAATTTCGTAGCATACACTGTGGAACAGGGAATTTTCATGTACGATTCATATGTAAAAACAAACTCAAAATATGTGATTGATTGATTTGATTGATATGCTTTATTTTACTTCGCTTTTTGTGCCCCTTTTGGGTAATTTGCGAAGTAGGATGTGTGATGTTACAATGAAATAGATGAATGGACACTCACAAACAACCATGTCCAGGCCAGGATTCGAACCTGGGACCCCTGGCGTCGTAGCGCGATGTGCTAACCATTGCGACACGGGGCCGGCTCTCAAAAGATGTGAGATGTGTCGAAGTACATGGAAGATATCTCCGTCATCTTTAGTTACGAAAGTTAATGACTATTTTACGTGTAATTGTGAAATATGTTAATTAAAATGATGCACTTGAGTTGAGGGATTACGTCCATCAGATTTCGCCGGCAAGCGGCGCGCTTCCAACCGCTACACGGGCACTCGTTCGATCGGCACAATGACCAATGAAAGCTCTGTGCAGGGCGATTCAAAAGTGCCTTAAAACACCCTATAAAATTCGACAGCTCCCAGTCGAATGGTTTGTGCAGGTACCTTAATGGTGTGGTGTGTGGAACGCGATTAGTTTACTCATTTTTAATCGACGTAACCTTAAATCCTGAGGACTACTCTGATTTGTTAAGTGAACAGGTTTTTTCCATTCTTGCTACACAATAAGCTATTTTTCCAGAGTTTTTCAACAGGACGGAGCGCCACAACACTATGGGAAAGTTGCGAGATATTTTCTTTTTCCAAAGTGAGTTATCAGATTGCAAGTGTTGCATATTATGTTTATTTACTTCCCCATGAACATAAGCATTACCTTCGTAACTGTGAAGGACTTTCATTCCAATGGAAGCGTCACACAGCATTTGTTCGTGACAACTATCATAAGGCTTAGCTCTGTGTGGAAGTACGTATCTGATTAAAATCATGTGCAATGACACGTGGACTTCTCACCCTAGACGTCAGTATGATCTCGGTGCAATACTGACGCATTAGAAGCATTTTATTGCTTTTTTCCGACACAATTACAAATTTTGATTTGAATTCAATATGACGGACGTCCGCTTAGAAAACACCAATATGGTTCCCCCTATGCTTAATCTGTTTCTATCGTTACCATTTGTACCCAGCCTAACTCTTTTACATTTTTAAAGGGGGTGTTAAGGGACGTTTGAATCACTCTGCACTAAGAAAAGTTATCTTGATATTTAAACGGGTTTTAGTTTAAAAAGAACCGCAGAAAAGTTTTTAACATTAACTGGTGCAATTGAACCAAAGATCAGCACCTAATTATAAAGCACAGAGTAAAGATGTCTCTGAGATAGAAGATGACGAAGAGTTCTGCAATTATCTCCTAACTCCCGTGAACAAACTTTGAATAATTTAGTCGTCGAACTCTGAACTCTTCACCGGACGTTAACAGCCGTGGTCGAAAAACTTTCCACTTGGGTGTAATACACTAAACTAGTCGGTCAAACTTTGCATGCCCAAATGTGTGATTACAACTTGTTTCATAACGTACACAAAAATAACTCGGCTCGCATGTCCTACGGCTTTTATTGATAGGTAGTTTGCACACGTGGTACTCTATGAACACTTCAGCTCTGAGAAAAATAAGTGATTACAGACACATCGCAATCACCGGGTGAGGTTTTTAATGGCATATTGTTTCACACTTGGGATTGAGCAATTGGTTTTCCAAACTCATGTGTACTCTATTTCGGGGATGTCTGGAGCAAGAGAACGAAAACAAGTCTCTGCGCAAGAAGTGACGCGAGAGAGGACTGAACCAATGAACGCATGACACGGGAAGTCAGTGCATAAAGAGGAAAATACGACTGCAGATACCACATGTTATAGATCTTTTCAGTGCTTACGGCGAGTGCTCTAGAAGCTGGCAAGGGAAGTGGCGAGCGGGAAATCCGCGAACACAAACCAGACAACACCGGTGGCGTCGAGAGATATGACGTGGCGGAAATAAGTACCACATTTATCTCGTTCTACATACTGCTGCGTTTCTTATCACGCTGGATTTGTCGCTTCCCCTCTCCACACTTCCCTTTCCAGCTTCTAGAGCACCGACGTAAGAACTGAAAAGACCTATAGCAACAACGCGTACTGCTTAGCTCCATTAACTCGCCTTCCCCTCTTCTCTACCGTTATGAGCAGACTTCCTCCACAGATTCCAGGGAAAGAGTTAATTGATTGATTTGGTGTTTCAAGTCCACTTTATGCACAGTAAGGTTAATCGGGACTGGACCTACAGTTTGGATTCCTTGATTACAAGGCGACTACGCAACCATTACGCCATCGGAGAGGCCCCACCGGGGTAGAGTATAGTATAGAGCGCTGCACTTTGCAGACTAACGAGGCTCTGGCCTCTGGACTCGCAGACAATACAATCCTTTGTGAGGCTCGTCTTGCGTGCAGTCTGTGTACGGTTCTGAATATCCTTTCATCAAATTCATCTTATCACCATTTGCCCTATCTTTACGATTAACAGAAAGTTGCGGAAAAGCGAAGTAAAATATATCAATTCAATGAATCGTAAACCAAAGACATCCATAATGTGCCTCTTCTTTCCGCGAAACATTCCTGTTTCTTGACACTTTTCATTTGTGTCTTGCTGAGGCATATTTAACACCAATGAAGGGTTGCACTCCCTACTCCTTCCCCAACCTTTGTCGCTCAAGAGACGTCATGTCGAAGAAAACGTAAAGATATCACAAAAGTAAGATGGCTGTTAGAAGCCAGAAAGAATATTTCAAATACGAAAGACTGAAGGCTGATTTCAAACGAAACATGGCTTATTGATTGTTATATTGTTACAGACAGAGCTAGGGAGGAAAGAAGTGAAGGGGAAGAGAAAATGGAGTATTAGAGGGGAGAGGATAAACGACAAAGAGAGAGAGAGAGAGAAAGAGGAATAGAATGGAAAGGTAAAAGAGATAGAAGGAAAATGAGAGAGAGAGAGAGAGAGAGAGAGAAAGGGTGGAATAGAAAAAAAAGAAGAAAGAGGAGATGAAATGAGACATAAACAACAGAGAGAAATGAGCAAAAGTGAGGGATCAAGGATTATAAAATTAAAATTATAATAAAGTAAATAACAGATGTTAGAGACAACGCTTGTGGATTGTATGTTCTTGCATATCCAATTTTAATTGATTTAAACTGTCGGCAATTCTGCTGTTCAGTACATTCTGTAAATGAGGAATTATTTCAGGTTTTGTCATTTCACGGATCCAAATAATTTGATGTGATATAAAACGAAGCTAATACCGTTATCTGTTAACAAAGGTTACATGGTACGTATGATTGCCTGAAGAGTAACGGATAGTCATTGTTCAGTTAATGAAATTATAGAATTCTTTACATCACATGTGAATTGTAAAATCAAATATACAAACTCACCCTGAGTTTATGTAAGGATAAATACATTTTCGCTCCTATTCGTAAATTAAAACAAAATATTCATCGGAGAATTTAATCTATGCACATGACAATCAACCAATTGTTTGTTGATGAATAAAATGTATGTTCTTTCGGAAACTGCATTTATCTGTGATTTCTGTAGGTACCAGGCATTAAGTGCATATATTGTGAATAGAATGCAGTTCCTAACGAAGCTAGAAATAATTATTAAATTATCCTTAAATGCGTTTGCATCTGTACAATCCATTTGGCATTTTAGAGACCGGTGAGAGGAATTGAAATAGAAAACACTTTATTTATTAAATTATTTCTGTTAAAAGAAATACACTCCTTACATGTTGATTAATAGCTATTGTTCTTATTGTATTTGAGAAACAGTGCAATAAAACAAGATGATAACATGTAGTCAAGTAAGAACAAGTAACAGTGAGAACTGAGTGCAGCGTCCACCTACCTTCCCAAAGTCCGTGAGGCCTCCGTGGTCCGGAATCTGTCCTGGAGCATCCACCGTGGAGCAGTCTGCCCTAACAAGGAGCAAAGCAATGAGCAAGTTGTACAAGGTTTATGTTAGACTAAAGAAGTAATATTATAATTAACTCTTTACAAAACTACTCCGACAAAGAAGTTAACAAGTTAAGGCATGTAAAAATAACAAAAACACATCTTATTACATATATACAGGGTGGGCCAAAAGTCGTAGAACAGTCGAATAAAATAAAAAAATATGCTCGACAAACAGGAATGAAATGTCCCTACACATGTTATAGGCGAGGGGGAAATGTCATAAACCATATCGTGTTTCCGGCGGCCATCTTGAAATTCGTCATCTTGGATTCAACTTCAAAATTTCAAATGGGAAGGGGGTGTGACACATCACCTAACACTAAAATGTGCTCAGGAATTCATATCTGTGGTTGTTTTTTTGTCTAGCTCGAACTGTTTTCGAGATTTACCATGGTTTTTCTGTTATTTTTCGTTTCAGGTTCACTGATTGAAGATGGTCCTCACGAAAGCTGAACGCATAGAGATTGTTCTGATGTCGGGTGAACGAAGTGTGAGAGTCATCGCAGATGATTTCAATCATCGCCATTCTGAATGGAATCCTATCTCACCCAACACAGTATCTACACTCCTTTCCAAATTCAGGGATACAGGAGCTGTTGAAGACAGGCCCAGGACGGGTAGACCTAAAACGGCTACGGACGAAGCAACAACAATAGCAGTGTTGGCATCCTTTCACAAAAGCCCTCAAAGGAGCACACGCCGTGTGTCCATGACAAGTGTCGTGAGTCGTACTCCATAAGGAGAATCTTAAAAACATTCAAGTGACACCCGTAAAAGTTGCAATTATTGCAGCATCTGACTGAAGATGACCCTGATCTTTGGTTAGAATTTGCAGAGTGATCCAATCAATCAACAGGAAACATCGGGTTTCCCACACCAGATACTTTTTTCAAACGAAGACAAATTACGTGAACGGCGAAGTTAATAAGCAAAACCATCGATATTGATCTGATGTTAATCCACATTGGATTGATCCCAGCAGGTTGGTAGGTTCACAGAAGATAATGGAATGGTGTGGGTTTTGGGGAACGTAAATTTTGGGACCCTTCTTCATTAAGGGGAATCTAACAACAGACGGTTATCTCCAATTATTGCAGAAGGATATGCTTCCATCACTGTTATCAGAGGACGGTAGTTTTCCCGCATCGCATACTTCCAACAGGACGGAGCAGCGCCTCATAATGGAAAGAATGTGAGGTCTTACCTGCATCAGCAATTTCTAGGGAATGGATTGGACGCAGAGTACCTGTCGAGTGGCCCCCGCGATCGCCTGATCTGACGCCCTTATATTTGTATCTATGGGGTGAAATCGATGGTTTACTCAGTCAAAATAAGGGATAATGAGCACCTTAAGAGCCGAATCCATGAAGCCTTGGCCTCTATCCAGCCTGTTGTGTTGTCCAGAGTTCATGCAGAGTGGAATCACAGATTGACATTGACAATTGAACATCATAGGCAGCATGTGGAACACGTGGTAAAGGCAAGTGATATGTGTTCTTCATGGAAAATCTCGAAATCCGTTCTAGCTAGACAAGGAACAACCACAAATATGAATTCGTCAGAAAATTTCAGTGCTAGGTGACGTGTCACACACACCCCCCTTCAAATTTGAAATTTTGAAGTTAAATCCAAGATGGGGGGTTTCAAGATGGCATACCGGAAACTCGGTATGGTCTATGATATTTTCACCTGAAAGCATGTGTAGGAACATTTCATTCCTGTCTGTCGCGTATTTTTTTAATTTTATTCGTCTGTCCTAAGACATTTGGCCCACCCTGTATATACATGCTTAATGATTTATTGATTTTGTTTATTTCACTTCGCTTTTCTGCCACTTTTGGCTAAGATGATACGATGAAATTCATGAATGGACACTCACAAACACCCATGCCCAGGTCGGGAGGCGAACTCAAGACCCCTGGCGTTGTAGCGCGATGTGCTAACAACTTCGCCACGAGGGCGGCATATGTATACCTCGTACAGGGTGGCCATAATTAAAGTTACTCAACTCATCTCTCTGTATTCTGTTTGAGGCATCGTAGAACTAAAAAAATTAGTGAATCCACTATGCAGACTATGGGGAAGAGGATGGCGATTAAAAAGGTTCAATTTTCCTCCACCAGGTTAAAATGTGGCGCTATAATAATGAATATTGAAAAACATACGTCAGGTGTACAAATCTTTATTTTTGGTTTCTGCCAGTTCAGCAGTGTTCAATATGCGTGCCAGAAATGTGAATGACCATTTTGAAGCGTAGCATAGCATGATCAACAGTTGCACAAAGCATGTCTAAGGGAAATGGTAGCGACATGCCAGTTTATACTTGCTTTCAGCTTAGGCAGCGTCTGCACACGTTTCTGGTACACACGATCTTTCAGTTATCCCCATAGCCAGAAATCACACGGAAACAAGTCCGGCGAACGGGAAGGCCAAGCACCGGGAAAACCCCTTGAAATGACGCGATCAAGGCCAAAGTTGTCCCGAAGAAGTTCCGTGAGTTGTTTACCAGTATACGGGGCTGCTCCATCTTACATGAAGATTTTGGTCGCTAAACATCCTCGTTCTTGCAAGGCAAGAACCACGTGCTGTGCAAGGATTTAAGCGTAACGTGCACTAGTAATGGAGCATCGGACTGGGCCTTTCTGTGTTTGCTCCTCGAAGAAAAACGGACTCAGAGCAGTGAAACCACACCAGACAGTGACGTCATCAGAATGCAATTGTTGTTGCTGCAACACACAGGTCGGCCAGGCACCCACATATGCGCAGGTTTTGTGTTTTTCAGCCCCATCGAGGGTGAAGTGCGCCTCATCTGTGCACAGAATATTCCAAGGGCACATGTCGTCCACGGCCATCCTCGCCAGAAATCGAAGAGCAAAATCGATGCGTAGAGGCGGATCTTGCGGCTTTAACTGATGAACCACATGGATCTGATAGGAGTACCACTGTAAAATGGACCATAGCACTTTGTGAACCGTCAACCAAGGCAGGGACAATGAACGTCCCACATTCGCTCACTAGTCGAAGGAAATCGGGAACAAGAGGCTCTATCCGCCACTGCAACAGACAACTTCTTCTGCAATCGGCTGGCGGCCCTTTCCTGGTGCAACACCTACATCTCCAGTCTCTTCAAATTTCTTCATCATCTTTCTTAACCCATGCGTCGTCACGGTCCCCTTTCGAAGCCCTTTCGCATGACGATAACCTCTCAGTGCAGCTGCACTATTACTACCGTTCTGATAAAATATAGTACAAGTTTGGGCAACCTTTCATCGGGAACACTGGCAGTCAATACAGTGTAGGCCCACCCTTAGCCTTGATGACAGCGTTCACTCTCACAGGCATACTTTCAATCAGGTGCCGGCAGCTTTCCTGAGGAATGGCAGCCCATTCCTCGCAGAGCGTCAAAATGATAAGAGGTATTGATGTTGATCAGTGTGGTCTAGCACGAAGTCGGCATTCCAAAACATCCCAGAGATGTTCTATGGGATTCAAATCAGGACTCTGCACAGGTTAGTCCATTAGTGGGACGTTGTTGTCATCAAACCACTCCCCCACAAGCCCTGCAGTATGGATGGGTGCTCGGTCGTGTTGAAAGACACATTGGTCATCCCCGAACTCGTCTTCGACGGTAGGCAGCATCAAAGCTGTTAAAATGTCAACGTAAGCTTGTGCCGTGACATTGCCATATAACGCAACAAGGGGGCCAGGCCCCCTCCAAGAGAAACATGACCACACTGTAACCCCGCCACCTCTGAATTTCACAGTCGGCACTATACAGGCTGGTAGATATCGTTCACCAGGCATTCGCCACACCCACACCCTACCATCGGATCGCCACATTGTGTACTGTGATTCATCACTCCACACAACGGTTTTCCACTGTTCTGTAGTCCAGCTTCGACGCTCCTTGCACCACACGAGGCGGCGTTTGACATTTGTCTGTGTGATGTTTGACTTATGGGCAGCTGCTCGGCCATGGAAACCAAGTTACCGCACTTTGCGCCAAACAGTAATGGTGCTTGGAGTAGATCCTGATGCAGTTCGGAATTCCTGTGTGATGGTGGCGATGGATGATTGACGATAATGCTGTACGACCCTCTTCAACACTCGATGGTCTCTGGAGGTCAACATGGGAGGTTGGTCTGCAATATTTTGGGATGTACACATCCCTTCACTATAAGAGCGGAAACAGTGGACAGAGGGATGTTTAGGAGGGTGGAAATCTCACACACAGACTTCCTACACAAGTGGCACCCAACCAACTGACCACGTTGAAAGTCTGTGAGTTCGTCAGACCATCTCATACTGCTGTCTCACACTGTCTGCAGACTACTGAGTTCGCTGACTATGTGTTCCATGCGGTAGATGTCAGTACTGTGTCGCCCTCTATGATAAACACACGTTTCGCGGTGTGTCCGGATACATTTGATCACATAGAGGACGTTCTTTCTTATTTAATGGCGTGGTGATCACTTCTGAACTTTTGTTCAGCACTCACCTTAAGTGATTTAGCTGAGTTATTAATTAGAAAGACATTTGCTAGTGGCTGGAAGTTGCGAGAAAATAATATATCGTTTATTGCAAGATTGCAAGGTAAAGGCAAATCCATAACCAATTTGAGCAGTTTACGTCATTATTACAACCCATCATGGAAGTACAGCGCCACAATTCAACCTGGTGGCGGAAAATGAAACTTTTTTATAGCCATCCTCTTCCCCATGGCCTGCATAGTGGATTCGCCAAATATAAGAGTTCTATGATGCCTCAAACAGGCTACAGAGGGCTCTGAGTTGGGTAACTTTAATTCTGGGCACCCGGTACATACATACATACATACAAATGTATTTGTATATATTACAGGGTGTCCGGATTGTAACTGGTCGTTTTTAATTAGTTATTACATTTCAACAAAATATTTCAAAGCAATAGTACATTTGTGAGTTTGGTTCAGGTAATTTCCATACAGATACAACTAGCGGTGGCAGAACTAATATCGCTCAAACAAAAATGGCATCGATACGGGAAAAATCACCCGTAGTCAAGAATGGTGCTACTAATTCCAAGGTCCGCTGTTCATGAAGTGAAGTCGTGCACAAACGGTTACGTTTATACGCACACAAGGTGCAGTTGTTGCACGAAATTAAGCCAAATGACAAGCCGAAAAGACATTAATTTCCCATTGTCATTCTGCAGAAGATTGATGTTACCCCATTATTTCTTTGGGGCTACATCAAAGACATGGTGTATTTTGCCCAAAGGTTTGATGATCAACAAGAACTACAGCTCCGTATTTGGAATGCTCTTGCTTCTGTAATCCATCAGATGCTACAGAACACGTGGAGGGAGATTGAAAACAGGCTGGATATTCTCTGTGCAACAAACTGAGCTCATTTAGACCTAGGCCTCCACGATGGCGCTATGGTAGCTGCAGCGAAGCTGGGGGACGCCAATTTGAACAACCGTTGTGAATGCAGCAGCTTGTGAAACTTGTGCAGGTAATGAAAATATTACATCTTCATACACTGATTTTCGCATATACAAGTAACTTTCGATTAAGTCGTTTCCGGATCAGGGTTTCTTATCTCAAATTGATAAATGTGCCCTTCTCCATCACCCCTGAGAGTTTGTATCATCAGCCCGGAAACATCCTGTATAAATAAACACATGGAAAAAATAAAAATATATGAAACGAAATTAAAGTAAAATGGTGGATATGAATGGTAAAGATACGAAAGGGTAGGACATAAAAGGAAACGAAAAAGAAAGGGATGGACAAGAAAAAATACAGATAACAGTGGCGGCGATTGGGTTCTGAAACTTTGTGGGTAAGGTGCCAAAACGATTAGGGGGGCAAGGACATTTTACTTTCCCTTGGCAGATAAGGTTTTAGCATAATGTGGGGGCACAAGTGGCAAAAGTAAGGGGGAATGCCCCCTCGTTCCCCCTAATCGCCGCCGCTGACAGAGAACAAAGAAAAGTAAATGGAAATAGTAAAATTATATGGATGGAGATTAATAGAGTGGAATGGAAAAGAGAGGAAAGGAAATTATAGACGATGGAAAGGAAACAAGAGAAAGTCGTGTGAGAAAACACATATGAAAAAGAGGAAGAAGTAGAAGGAAAGAGAAGGAAAATAATTAACTAGAATGGAAAAGAAAGAAACATAAGGAAAGCAGTAAAAATCGAACCCTGCTTTTCAAGTTAGTATTTGTGATGCTTGAATAATAGTTTTCCTGCATATCAATTCTGCAGTGTGTGTTATTTACATTAATTTTCATTTTTCATTTAGTGACAATTTTCGACCTGTTTAAGGTAACCACAACGATTAGCAATGCCTTCTGCAGACATCGAAATACTCGCTCCTTTTCCGCTACACCAGTTACTGTATATCGACTTGTTATGCAAAGGCATGCACTGTGTGTAGGTAAGAGCAGCTAAAGGCTCCACATGTGGTCGTTGATGTGAATTGTGTGAATTATTATCAACAGATCCGATTTTTTCACTAGTATCTATATTCACAGGTATCAATTTGAATATGAGATGGTTTCAAGTACACAAACACGTAAAATAAACTGAGTAAAGTTCTGTTGTACGTAACAACCAGGCCTCCTCGATGGCTCAGTAGTAGAGTCGTCGCCTTGTAATCAAGGGGTCCCGGGTTCTTTAACCGGTGGAGACACATAGTGGTTCGGATCCCACTTTAAACAGTAGGTCCAGTCACGATTAGCATTTCTGTGCATAAAGTGGACTTCAAACAACAAATCAATCAATCGATCAATACATCACAACCAGATTACTTTCATCAGAATCTCAAAATCTAGACTTGCCTACAATTTGTCGGTTATGTCCCCATCATCCCTCATTAGCTTTAAATCATGTTACCAATCCATGCACTACATGTTATTCTATTCACATGTTATTCTATTCTAATACAGGGTTATAATTCAACGTGGGGATTTATGGAGATACACGGATATAAATGCTTGTATTGCCAGTGATCACAGAATAATTTCGTTATTAATGGCTAGTAATGAAATATCTTTATAAATATGAAAAAGATCGTGATAAATGTTAAAAATGTATTTTTGTATAATTCAATCATTTCATACATTCTTGTTTTATTTTTAGGTTCCTGATAATGGAAAATGGGTAATTGACTAAATTATTTTTTAATATTTTTTAATTGAAGAATTTTTTTAACTAATAAAATTTGTGATGCGCTAAATAGCATTATCATAATCGTTAAATATTGATAACTTTTGTTTCTAAATCCACTTTATGCACAGAAAAGCTCATCGGGAATGGACCTGGAATTTAAAGTAGCATAAGTATTACCCCGGGGTCCCTTGATTGTAAGGCGACGATCATACCACTAGCGTACAAATCTTATGTCTCAAATCATAACTCGGAGAAAATTTGCTACAAGAAAACAGGGACACTGTCCAAACAAATTGTAGAAGACAATTTAGGTAAAAACGACTCTGTATCAACAAAATGTGCACGAGAATTCAGGTTAAGAAAATAAGATTTTTACTAACTTTGCAAGACAATTTAAATAAAGGATACAGTCCTAACAAATTGTGCGAAATTAATTTACAGAAAAGGTGACACAAAAGCATAAGGCCCAATTAAACTAAATATTCGTTTTTTTACCATAGTTTACCGAACATTTAAACTTTAACGCCGCTTTAATCCCGTTCATCCTCTTGATTTGTTCTTCGTGGAAGGGTTGGTATTGTGTCTACTCCAGATTCTACTACTATTGTAAATGATCTTTCAGATTTCAAAGTTTAATAACTCACGTTTATTTATTCACATTGACATGCAACTTATGTTAAATTAAAGAAAAAACTCAAAAGGTTTTAGTGTCTGGCAAAGCTAATGTTTAGTTACGCATTCCGCCGCTAAGGAGAGAATTTTGTGTCCTGGAATTTCATGTACAACAGCCCAGTTATTTGTGTCCAAGGAAGTTTCAAGACGAAGTTCGGGTTAGATCCAACAAGCGGGCACTCAATTCGGAAGTGGTACAGACAATTTAAAGAAAGTGGATGTATCTGCAAGAGTAAATCAACAGGCTGGCCAGGAGTTAGTGATGAAACAGTTGAGCGTCAGAAGCCCCAAAAAATCAACGCTTCGTGCAAGCAGAGAATTGAAATTTGAAGCGTTTTCGCAGAATCTTCCACACTGTTGTCTGCTTCAAGTTAAATTCTCCGCTTGCAGGAACCGTTGATATGGGTTGGGTTAGAGGGTGTACACAGGCAACAATTTTTTCGAGTTCATATTCAAGCAAGTTATGAATTATTAACACTTCATTCTCCACAATCAGTATCAATAGTTTCATCATGTTTATGGAAGTACATAACATCGTTTCTCATTAGTGTTTGCGAGGGGTGTTGTTTGTTTACTCGACTAAGTAATTGGTGTTCACCTCCTGTTGATTCACGCATCTTCATCTCCAAGGACCATTCAATATTCCTCCGTCCTGTTGTTCCCGCTGTTGCCGATAGTTTGCTGGGATGAATGTCAAAGCCTTGCTTGAGAGCAATCTTGGAGACCTCAATTAGCGTTTGTAAAGCAACAGGTAGATATGAAAGATCGAAGAAACTAGGAAGCCACAGTCCTGATGAAAATTGCATCTCGTCCTAGACTCAACCACGGTTCATTGCTAATTAGCATAATGATTGGAGGACAAGTTTGTCTGAGTGTATAGACCTGTTTGGTATGACGGTGCGTGAATTCGTGCTTCAGATCTAACCGCTTTCAAATTAGATTGTAGGATCAAAAGACAATTGAAAGCAGTTACTCTTGCAGAATTGTGATTAACAGAGGTAGATTGTATAGCTCCAGTGAAGACATTAACCCTATCTTACTTCTTTTTTAAAATTTTTCAAATGTGAAAATTGAAAATAAATTACATTGTTTCCTAGGGTGTTCTCAATTTTCTGTATTACTTTTGTTAAAAGAAACATAAATATAATGAAAATAGGAGGCAAAATGCACTTGGTCGGCTTATCAGGCGCCATCTTTAAATGTGTGTTATTCGAGACACTCCTGTCAGTGACAATGTACAATTAGTTGGTAATGATAGTAATTTTTGTAATTATTATAATTAATAAAAAACTGCAGTCTACAAACAAGAAAGCATATTATAAATAGTATTATGTTTTTGTGAGTTTTACCGAATGTCAAAATAAAGTGACACACATGCTATAATTGGTTATTATTTTTCAATAAAAATGATAATTATAAATAAATAATAATAAATAAAATCACATATAGGCAACAAAGAAAGCAATGAAAATATTTAATAACAAAAGTATTTCTTAATATTTAGTGATGGAAAAGTGTGGACCTGTGAGTCTCCCACCCCCCTGAGGTAAGTAAGTTTCTCCCACGGCAAAGTAAGCTAGGGCTAAAACTGATAAAACATTTACTCACTTCCAAGATAGAATTTTCTTGGGCTTTTCTTTTCTACTTTGGTTACTTCATGAATTCATACTGAGCCTTTTCTCCTGATGAATGAATAAACCTCAGTCCTAGGGATTTGGAGGTGAATGGGATGAACTCTCCAGCACTCTAAAGCTTCCAATCTCTACAGAGCTCACGTTCTCAGCAACTGGAGAAATTATCTTTTTCATTGATTTGTTAATATGGTTTATTTTACTTCGCTTTTCTGCCACTTTTGGCTAGTCGCGAAGATGAGGATGAGTGATAATATGATGAAATTGATAAAAGGACACGCACTATCAATGCCAAGCCTGGGATTCGACCCCGGGACCCCTGGCGTCGTAGTGCGCTAACCATTCCGCCATGGAGGTCGACAGATTTCCTTTCTGATCCAATATCAATTGCAATTACAACATTACTTCGGTTTAACCGTGATGATGAGAAAGAACAATGATTCTATGAAGGAGATGAAAGTAAACATAATATTTCACGCAAGGAATTTCTGGGAATTGAACCCAGAATCCTCGGTAAGGAGATCTGGAGTCCAGCATCCAAGGTCCATGAAGACCGTATACGCAAGTGTTCACCAATGAACGAATGAGAGAAGGATTGAGTGCATGGAAAGAAAAACCCTTCTATACAGTTATATCCGGATTTTGTCTACAAATTCACGAGACAGAGATTTCTTTGCGAGAATGAAACTATACAAAGTAATAATTGACTCCATCGCAGTAACAATGTTACAACTAATGTTTTTGCTAAGTGATGTACAAAGACAGTACAACGTTGCTCTTAGCATCTCAAATATGGTAATGGTTTCTGATGTGCAGTTGATAGATAGATCTTCACCGTCAAACTTCAGTTTGGAAACAGTGATTAGTACAATGTTCTTGTATCTATCAATTATTTCATTTTCTTCTTAATTATGTATGCATGTTTCATATATAACTTAGACAATTTATTTATTTCTAAATTGCGAAACATTGAATATAAAATTAATTTGATATTTTTACAACTAAGGATTTGAGTTGCAAATAAATGTGCATAATTTTATATTTTTTGGTTTACACAAATAACATTAACAAGTAAAACTATTTTATTTACAATGAAAGTCCATTCATTTCTAAATAATTTCAAAGTTGTTTTACGAATGCTCTCTGAATTCGAAATATCGAATTTTTTCTAATAAAAACTGTTGAATTTTGAATATCTTGTCAATATGTCCTTGTCACAAACAAGCACACTCCGTTGTCTAAAATGTTTGCTATTCATAAACAAAGACTATTCAATTGTTGTAATTTAATTTTGTCCCTTATGAGAAATTTATTTATTGTTTCTAAATTAAAAAAGGAATACATAATCACCTACTAAAGTTTAAATTATGACTCAAAATTACTCAAAGAAATGAAATAATTTGAATTTAATGTTTGTAGTTTCATTCCTTTTACTTTGTATCAAGACGATGATTGAACTGATGAAATACATGAGTCAGGATTTGAATTTCTTGTAACCCTTAACTTCGTAGGACTTATGCTAAGCACTTTCAGTTAATTTTCTGCTCTTAATTTAGTAATAGTAATCACCACCTCAATATGTTTTAATACATAGAATCCAATTAAAGACTAGACAATTCTTTAATAGCAAAATGACTCACCAAGGTGTGTTGCAGCTGTGGGTCAGCGTCATGTATCTCGCTCCCAGCTGATAGAACATCCTCAACACAGCCAGACTGCTCCCGATGGAATGGCCTCCTTCCACACCTATAAGGCTCGCCAGTTTTCTGGAGTGATGGGCCTCAAAAATTCCTAGAATCAAGGAAGCAAATACTATTATAAAGGGTGTCTAAAAAATAATGGACATTTTGAAATGGAAAATAAAAGAAGAAGCTGAACTTCGAAGCAAGTGTATATGGACATGAATAATACAGGGTATGCAATTAATTGTAAACATATTTTTCATTCACAAGATGACATTCATGTTTGAAGATGACGTCAGGAAAATGGCTATCGTTTGGCCAAACAACTGTCTTAATATTGAAATTGATTGTTTGTGGATGTCAGAAGAGGAGTATTTCCATCTCAATGGCTTCGTCAATAAGCAAAATTTCCGATATTGAGCCCTTTAATACCGGCGTATACTGAATGAAGTGCCGTTACACAGCAACAAGTGTGAAGTGTCATCGTCTGGCATCTTGGGCCCTTCTTTTTTGAAGGTCGTTATTCTTAAAACACGCTATGCAGAATTCCACTGCTCCATGATAACTGAATATCATCTGACACCTACATAACTACATAACATCCGACATAACTGAAGAGTGCGGACCAATGTTAGCAAAATGAGGTATTCGAATGGGAATTAAATACCTGCCAAAGTCAATGTGTGATTGGGGTTCACAACGTGCAAGGTGTACGGCACGTTCTTCTTTGCTGGACACAAGGTGGCAGGCAATGCGATTTCGATATGTTTGCAATTGTTCCTTCAACCACAATCGGAACAAAATTGCATGTTTGAAATAGTGTCTTTCCAACAGGATAGAGTACCTACCCACTTTGCAATGACTGTTACTAAGTACGTGGATGCTACGTCTCCACGTAGGTAGATTGGTAGAGGCTCACAATGAATATGGGCACCACGACCTCCGGATCTCACACCTCTTGCCTTTTTTTGCATGGGGCTACATGTGTACAGGATGAAGATCACCTCTCTTCAATATCCCTTCAACGTATCCCGCATGCTGTACTCAACATGACACCGGCAATAGTATCGAAGGTGTTTTGTGAAACTGTGCGTTGTTGGGATGCATGTGTGGATATACAAGTTGCTCATATGGAAGTACATTGACATGAAACTTTCATGGATTTTGTTCTGTACACCACTTATTATTTCCAATATTTTTTCTTACAATGTTGATTATGTGTTAACATGCACTGGGGAGTTTAACATTTGTTCTAATTTCAAACATCTTTTCTAAAAAAAATGGATCGAGACTTTATAATTACCTTTTATTTCTTAAATGCAATATTATTAAAAAATATCGTCAATAATTTATTTCGAATTATTTTTTAGTACAAAATTTGATTTCATTCATACTAATTTCATCATTCGGGAAGTATGTTTAAAGTAGTTTGTCATTTGTGAGTCATAAGATCGTTCTATAGGGTTTTTAATATATTTGCTAATATTATACTAATCTCCGAATTTGGTGTGGTATGATATTAATTTGCTATGCATTTCTCTTTACTACTAATAGTAGTATATTTTTTTCTTTTCATTTTACTGCATTTTACGTTTTTTGTTTTAGGAAAACTTCTCCACATGTCGGGATATGCTTCCATGGACCTACACCAAGCATGTTACTAATAGCAAGTATTATGTTCTACCTACTGAGAGAGGCCAGGTCAGGCCTATTTCCTATATAAGTTTATTATGTCACCAAAATTAGCAGATTGAGGTGTTGTTCCTGTTTAAGTACATAATCATTATCGAAGCAAGTTTTATGTAAAGCTTGTGAAATATTGATTGAATTCTATCAGCTATTACTAAAGCTATAAGACACATAATTCCTCTCCCACTTTTAGGTCATCTCCACTATAAAAGACATGCGAGTCCCTGCAGTATTTCCGAAATCAATAGTTATTACCAACAATGTAATAGTATATTATTAATACTTTCAGAAATCCAAATTGAATTGCTGGAGTATTAAGCTTAGTCGGCCTCAGTTGTTAGAAGAGAGAGTCAAATGAAAGCCTTAATGTGATTTTTTTATTTTATCTAGTAGATTTCTGTATGATGATTGCACAAATTTGCTGCATTTTAGCACAGACCTATTGCTGATCTACATATATTTTCAGCTTTCAGTGCGTGCCTGAATACCTTAAGAAGAATAAGTTTTTGGGATGCACGTGTAGTCGTCACCTATGAGCCACTGGGAAGGCCTTTCCATCCATCTGCCTGTGGACTGAGGCCATTGTCGAACTTTCTCGTCGATTACTAAACTTGCTGGTGTGGTAAGGCTGCAAAGAGATATTGAATTTTCATTTGTCGAGAAATGTCTGTACGTGTACATTTGAGATGTATACAGTGTGTCCTACAATTTTTATAAGACTTTCAAGGTTTTCACTTGAATTTCATAGTATTTACGATTTTTCCAAATTTGGTGCTTAATTTATGTATAATTTGTTGTGCAGTAATTGTTCTCAGAATATTATACTATTCTACTCTAAAAGCAGGATATGTTTTGGAAATTACCTTCCGATGTCGTAACGAGCTGCATGTGAGCAGGATATTTGTCAATCAACCTCCTTATCACATCTATTTGTTCTAAAGTTAGTTGTACTGCGTCCAAATATTGCGAACTGCATGGCACGTATGCAGACCAAAACTGAAAGTATAAGAAAACAAATACATAAATTATTTGAAATAGTGTTGAAAATAATAATAAATATTCGTAAATGTACATGTACTAAAGATATGTTTCGTGTGTTCTAAGCACTTGGTATTGACTGTTGGATCTGTTTTGTAATTTGACACAGGGTCATGGTGCTCCTATCGTTAGCGGCTGGGTGCGAACTGAATTACTTGCTATGTTGGTTGTTCCATTTACTAAATCCCTTGCACAATTTATGCATCAGGACTGTTCTTAAAATGATAGTGATATCGTAATGATATATGAGTGGTTCAGAACACAAGTGGTTTAACTCCATTCAAGACATTTTTGAAAAAATGGCACATTTTAATAACTTACGTTATATGTGTATGTACTGTATATGATTATGGACTGTGTTTAATTGTTGGAGTGCAAACATAGTTGGTGCCTATATGAGCAAGAATTTGAAACTCAGGAGATACTTCTAGCACAGAAATGTTGATACTTTACAGCTCTAAGTAATTAAATTTCAATTAAAAGTGGAGTTACACCATTTGTGTACTAAATCCCTAATATACTGGTTGAGGAATTGTGTTTCCGAAACATGATTTGATTACGACTGTTTATTGATTGATTGATTTGGTTTATTTTACCTAGCTTTTTCTGTAAATTTTGGCTAATCGCGAAGATGAAGATGAGAGATGATGTGGTGAAATTAATGAAGGGACACTTACACCAATACCGGGATTCGATGCCGGAACCCGTGGCGTAGTAGAGCCCTGTGCTAACCACTCCGGCGTTGTGAATAACAAAACATTTTAAAATGCAAAACATGACAAAGATAGAAATTATAACACAAGCAAACAGATTAAAACATAGTACTTGAGAACACTCTTTACTCTCCTATACTCTGTCCCTCGAGAGGGCTCCACCAATGAACAAGTGCGAGGGAACGTGATTGCGTGAAGAGGGAAAGCAACTGCTACAACCAGCTTTTCCAGCAGCGTATACTGTTTGGTTCCGCCCACTCGATTGCTCCCCTCCTCTGTCTTTACGCTCCACAGATTCCCGGGATAGAGAATAGAAGATACGATGAATGTGCGTATAAATTAACAAAACCTCAAGTATGTTTTTCAGAGGAAGAAAAGGTTTATTCACAGTTGAACCACACACTCTTCACGCTCCGTGTGATTACACAGATGACTGCATGAACACTTCGTCTACCGTTATTGCCTTGGTTATATGTGAACTTAAATATGCCAAATCTGTAAGGAACTGTGCAAAGCCCGAATGAAGACCGATCCTTCGAATCGCAAATTCGTTTAATTCTGCTAATGTGCGGTTTCATGTGCTGTGGTACCGCGCTGACCACTGCACCGTGAGCAGCTTCTGCTCGTCCCGGTTGCGCTTTGAAAAGCGGTTTCCGTGGAAGGGTTTATATGAGATGTATGATTAAATCAAATGTAGCCGATCCTCCCTCTCTTGATTTTGACGAACGTGCATGTTTGAAACTCGGTTACCGTGATTAGCGAGAAGGTTTGGAGTAACAGTTGAAACAGTGATGTACGATGTGTTTAATTTGAGTGAAAAACGCTTAGAGAACTTGGTGGATGCATATCTTCACGTTTGAAGCGATGTTAGACAGAATGCTGTTTCTGGGATTATAGGCGCATCTAAATTTCACGATGTTTATGTCTCGTCGTGCGTGAATGGTATTTTTCAACTGCATTCCGAAATTTAGGTTTGTCTCTTCACTGCATGCAAACGTAATACGATGGTTATTAATAAGGGTTTTCCAAATGCCCTTCCGATATTTAAATTCACTATAACTTTGTAACGAACAGAGATATTTCAGTGAAATAAATTTTGTACTATACAGCAGTCTTTAAAGTTTTGCCTCGCAACACTCCGCTTTGAAAGGATCACGTGACTGCGCTGCGAGCGATCGGGTGATTCAAAGATGGCGTCGATTCAAACAGCACGTGGATTGGATGCAGAGGACCCACATCATGGCCCGTAAGGTTGCTAGACCTGGTTCCGTTTGACTTTTGGCTTTGGGGTTATATCAAGACGGAAGTGTACGCGGAAAGCCAAGAGATCTGGATGACCTCAAAGCAAAGATATAGGTATCCTGTCATCATGGGCATTTCGGATTCAGGACGAGATTGTAGGAATGCATAGATGTGGATGGCGTGGCGATGAGGATGACAGACATTCAGTGTTACCAGGTGAAACTTTAAAGACTGCTGTGAAGTGTATTTCACTGAAATATCTCTGTTCGTTAAAAAGTTGTAGAGAATGTAAATGTTGGAAGGAACGTTTGAAAAATTATATGTAATAATCCATAGCCCAACAGTCCGTGATGGCCAAGGCCTACCTATCCACGAGTCTGGTGTGGGTCACACCCAGCTTGCACCAGACGCCAAAACTAAATGCTAAGAAATATAAATCTGGCCCTACTAACCTAAACTAACCATATATGGATTGTTAGGGCTGAGCGGAATTGTAGGTTAGAATTTTTTAGATTAGCACGACCGGGTTTAGAGCTTTTAGTATTTAGTTTTGGCGTTTTCCCCCTACCGACTGCCGACCAGCCTCCCACATTCCTCGCAGATGTGGGCCATCATCCATCAAGTTACGGGGTGACAACAAGACAAACCACCAGTCGTTATTCTAGGCGTTCATGGCCAGGTTATACTACATATTCGTAGCTCCCCAATTTCCTCATAATGGTGAGTGGGCACCGTTCCCATATACAGGTCGAAATCCCAGGAGAAAAGTTGTTCCTTTAATGGTTCACTTAACTAATTATTTCTCACTGGCACAATACGCAAAATTTTCACAGAAAATGATCTGAGGGTACACTCTTTCTAGCCGGCTCTCGCGGTGGAGTGGTTAGCACATCGCGATACGACGCCAGGGGTCCCGGGTTAGAATCCTGGCCTGGGCATGGATATTAGTGAGTATCCATTCAGCAATTTCATAATATCATCACTCATCCCCATCTTCGCAAATTTGTCAAAAGTGGTGGAGAAGCCAAGAAAAATAAAGCAAATCAATCAATCAATGAATCAACACTTTCTAGCCGGTCCTGGCTCTATCGTGCTACCAAGCAGGCACTCTCTTCAACTCATATATTTTTGCCTTGATTGTTGAAGAGAGCTTTCACACTGATGTGACCAGCTACACATGACATTTGGAAACGCGTCAATCAACATCAGCGTTCTACATAGCAACCTGAGGGCCTCACCGATATCGTAGTGGTAATACTGAGTGTTTGTAGTCAAGGGGTTCTGGAATCGACCTCTAATGGTTAGTAACTAGGGGTACTGTTTTAAACTTTACGTTCAGTCAGGATTAGCCTATCTTAGCATAAATTAGACCTAAACTTTGACAAACATTGGCAGAGTGGCATTGCATATCATGTTCTTTCATGATCATTACCAGTACACGTTTCAACTGGCTCCCTTCCTTTTTGAAGGAAGCATTTTACATTTACATTCCTCCTCCCTTGTAAAGTATGCAACAGTGCTGCCAGTTAGTGGATTCATGTTGCCCCCTTTTCAAACGCAAAGCTGAAATGTGTTATTTAATAATTCACACGCTCTCTTACACGGTTGATAACCGAATTGCATTTTTAAAATTTAAAATTTAAAATTTAAAGTTCTTCCAAATGGTGAAAAAATTAAGTGCCCTCTGATTTTAAAGTTACTTTTTCGTGTATTATCTATACTTCACATTACTTTCGGAGGAATGTTCTAACTAATGTTAACCAATGAATGTTCTTACACTGTTAATAAAATGGGGTGATTCGACTAAACTTTACAGGCTATTTCCACGTGTGGCGTCATATTTTTCTGTTACCTCCTCTATGCTCAAGATTTCAGCCATTTTCTTTGTTAGATTAAGCAATTCAAAATTAGTGTCTTCATTGTGATTTGCTTACTTAGAAATTTCGCGTGCCATATTTACACTTGACTCTAATTCCTATGGGATAACATATGTATTATCCCAATGTTAATTGTGGATAATATTTTAATGGGGTTACAATCGATTATCAACATTATATTGTTTTAAGAAGTTGTTTATGCATAGAAATGTAAGTTGAGTCATGTTAGAAATGGTTTTGTAAGTTGTAAATTAAATCGTGGTTATTATGAAAATCATTATCTTAAGAAATACCTACTTGTGTGCATAAATTAACCTCTGAGCACACACACGACACACACAATATTATGTCGCCATATTCTGCTACAATAAAGTAACCATTTGTCCCCCAACAGCGAATTTGCCAGAAAAGACTTAGTGTCGAAACCTTGCGGGGGAGGTATGTTTTCTGATTGTGGCATACACCTTTAGTTTCAATCTAGGTACTACCCAAAAGTGTATATTTGGATTAAAGTGCATTTATTTATAAATTATAGTTGTTCTTGTTTCCTGTAGGCTGGTCGACAGCGAGAAATTTTCGTCGTCGGGAATTAGTTCATGGAATGTAAATGGCGGTTTTCTGTTTCTGTGTGTTTGTGTTCCTTGTTTCTGTGGTTTAACAGGGCTTTAAAAATGTTTCAGTTACTATTACTGTACACAACGGTTTTATCCCATACGAAGTAATTATGCTGAAAATCTTCACCGGTTCTATGGTTTGGCTTATTTATGGAAAAGTGAATTTGAATTTAGGATTATTATCACATACCTTTAAAAATTATTAATGAACTTACTGCTGTCTCATCACAAATCAATAATTGTAATCACCACAAACTCTTACTTAATTCTGAGTACTAAAATAAGACTGTATTAATTTGTGTATTTGCAATTAACTTTCATTCTCTTTAATGATATATTTTGGTTTTGATTGTTTTACATTAGTTTGGTTTACATTATTTTTTTCAGTTTTTGTTTTATGCCCACTTTATGTGAAGGTTGGCTAATCGTAGCTGGCTTCCCCTACCACTATGTGCCTCCAGTGGCAATCGAACTAGGTATCTGTTGATTACAAGCCTATGACGTTACCAGTATGCCGTTGGGAAGGTCATTAGGACAATGATCCTTCTGTGCTATACCTTAACATGTTCTAGACGTTTAGATGCTTCAAACGTTCTTTTCTTTGCAAATATACATAAATTGTATAGAAAAGTCGAGGATATACAGGGAGATTTAAAAGTCTCAGGACACCCTTTTATCTTCGAAGCGGATGAGTTAATGGCAGATCCAACTTCACCTGGGTACATCAGAGTAAGTGGCCCATGTGTGAGCCCGTATCACCGCTGGTGACGATACCTAAAAGTAGGTTCTTGCGTCGACCTGCTATGCTCGAACAGTCAAGTGTGTGGCATTTAAATTTTAATGAGTTAAAGATCAAATATGAAATTAGTTATATCGCAAAGCCTTTTTTTAAATACATTATTTATTACGTAGTTTTCCTTATCTCAATTTCGTAAAATTCACTTGCTCGCCAATTGTATGTAATAACTTAAATCAACATTTTAAAGCACAAGAAAGCTTCAATGTTCTTCTACAGCAAAGAAATGAAACTGATCTTACAGAATTTTCTTTAGAATGTCTGTAGCTTTTCGACGTACAGAGCAATGTATGTAAATTTTAACTTCGACTTTTCTAAGCTGGTCGCTCTACCCGTTTCCCGCTCGCGCACCTCATGATCCCCCCTCCTCCCTTTTCCGCCGCCTTTCCTTTTTTAATTTCACAATAGGCCATTCGTCTCTTCCTCAAGTGGCAAGAAAGCAGCATGCTGAGAGCTAGGAAAAGAATAAAGAAGGCAGGGAAAGGTTTTGGGGGAGAATCAATGGTTTGGGTGATGCTTGTAAACAGTTCTTCACTACGCGATATCCTAATACTAAATCACGATGGGGTTGTAGTGCAATGCCAACAGCGTAGGATGGGGGATTTCCCCAGTATATTGTTCACAAATGGGAAGGGCTGATTGCACAGACTGAAGTACAACTTTACAAAAGGTTTCCACGCGAAAGAAAAATTGTGCCAAATTATAACTTTTTTGTGAGAACACGAAAGTCCATTACCAAGGGATTTTTTTAGAGGAAAGTTGACTTTACCCATAGTTTTTAGGTAAATATTGTGTAAATTCTATCTGGGGTTGGATTATCAACCAGTCACGCAAATGAATGAGACCCAAAGATAAATCACAACATCAGATAGTTCTGTGTCATCATATTCAAAATTACTTTTAGGCATAGGTCTTATGTAAAATAAAATACATTAATTATATGTATTTTTTTTCTTTTCCAAAGACATTATTTAGTGGAATAATATGACAGACTTACTATTGATAATGACCATACAAAACACACCATAAAATTTCATTCACTTTCTACTTTCTGGGGCCGGCCACCGTGGGGGAGTGGTTAGCACATCGCGCTACGACGCCAAGGGTTCCGGGTTCGAATTCCGGCTTGGGCGCGGATGTTTGTGAGTTCATTCATCAATTTCATCATGCCATCACTCATCCCCATCTTCGCAAATTGGCCAAAAGTGGCATAAAAAAAGCGAAGTAAAATAAAGCAAATCAATCAATCAACTTTCTGGATATACGACAAATAACACTATGTAATGAAACACTATTTCTGTATAAAGAATAGAGACAAAAGCATTGACTATCAATATCATTGACATAAATCGAGTCAGTGTGGCTTGTGCCGAGGGTTCTTATCGGTTCATTTCCGCCGCGACAAATGTCAAGACCTTCCTTGGTGGGTTTTCCCACAATCCGGAGTGTCATTAGCGCCGCGGGCACAGCAGCAGCTGTGTTTATCTTCGATTGAAAATGAAGGTGATTGTAAGATGAAAGTATATATGAGGGATCTACATTGGGAAATTAGTATTTATGTAAAACTGAGACTTGTAAGAGACGACAAGATGGCTGAGAATATGAAAATATCAATACATCGAAATGGACAAATGTGTTGAGTGTGTTCTTTCGAAGTACAGAAGCTCAGGCGATCTTCGAGGATGCCTTCGAGCATTTGCATACCTACAAGAATTCAAATAACCTTTGTACTGTTCTTGTGCAAGTGTATCGAAATATTGTGTTTATATATACGTTATATATTTTTATTTTTGCAAAAAATAACACTGTATTTACAATGTTTTTTTGACGATTAACGATAAATGATTAATAGTTAATAGGCTGATGCTGATTTATGTATTTTGTGTTGTGGAATAAAATTGATACAAGTAATCCTGTGTAACGTCTATTGAAATAAGTAATGAAAAGTCATTTGACTCTGTGGATAGGTTTAACATTTCAGTGTAAACACAGCTGTGCAAAGTCATAAATATAAGTTTGATTTTATGTTTTAAGTCCACTTTATGCACTATGCACCATGTGCCCATAAACACACGTGCGCGCGGCGGTGATGACACACTGGATTGTGGGAAAACCCACCAAGGAAGATCTTGACATATGTCACGACGGAAATGAACCAATAAGATGCCTCGGCGCAAACGACACGACACCACATAAATCAATGGATACAGTTGCAGCTCTCGCACTGGACAGATGTGATTAGTAGTGAAAGTAACTAACAATAGTTTTATGTGTGTTTCACATCTGATTCTTATCCATGGAATAGAAATTGGCCACTCGGCATAAATTATTTTCCAACGTCATAAATAATTTATTAACATGTAGACCTAGGCTTACAAGGAATAAAACTGCCCAAGCTTGCTGATTTTTGAACTGAATTGCAATGTTTAGTTGCATAAAGGCTAATCGGGACAAAACCTACAGCCTATAGTGGAATCCGAGCCACTTAATTAAATGTGCCTAACCGTGGATCGAACCCGAAACCCCTCGATTACAAAAGCATCATTATTACCGTTAACCGAGGAGGGAAGGTTCACTTATAATCTTTATAATTCTTAACATTTAAGAGTTAGGTAGTTTCTGTAGTCTTTTAATTCCGTAATGACGTATTTTTGCCTCTCGGATGTTTTCAAAAACAAAAATAGATGTAATGATGGAAGGATTGGGAAAACATCGCTGACAATTATGTTCATTGCAAATACTCGAATGAGAAACTACAATCAGAAAAGCTGCCTCCCCGTGGCGGAGTGGTTAGCACATCGCGCTACGACTCCAGAGATCCTGGGTTCGAATCCCAGCTTGGGTATAGGTGTCCATTCATCAATTTCATCATATCATCATATCATCACTCATCCCTCATCTTCCCAATTAGCCAAAAGTGACAGAAAAGCGATGTAAAGTAAACTAAATGAATCAATTACTACAAACAGAAAATAAACTTGACGGTTCTTGAGATGTTGAAAGTCTTCCAACTTTCAAAAATTCATTTTTCACACCTATTCCGAAACTTGGAAACACCATTTGCAGAGGATAATAATTGTACACATTTAACTCTATATATAACCTATAGAACCAAATAACAATCTGGGCCTCCCCAATGGCGCAGTGGTAGCGTCGTCGCCTTGTAATCAAGGGGTCCCGGGTTCGATACCCGGTGGAGGCACAAGTGGTTCGGATTCCACTTTAAACTGTAGGTCCAGTCCCGATTAGCCTTACTGCGCATAAAGTGGACTTAAAACACCAAATCAAATCAAACCAAACCAAATAACAATCTCACAGACACTGAATAAATCCACCTACCAGGTAGACAGCAGAATATCATGTCAATTTCGTGACAAGTTTGGCGACTCATGATTTAACATATTCTTATTATCAAATGATCAGTGGCCGTTGTTGATCCAGGCAGATAAGCAGTTGCTCTGCCCCTTCACGATTTTAGAACACATCGTAATAAGATAACATCTTCCTGAAGTAGGAAATGTACTTGAGTATTGTAATGACCTTTTATGAAAGATTTATAATGAAAAAAGTTTTTCTCTTGTTTCGGTCGAAATGCGTCTACTGTACAATAAAAATCTGGGGGCTAAGAACTATTTTGACGGGCTCCAAACTTCACTACCCCGTTTAGCGCCATTCCTGACGTTCAAAAGTCCTCTTAGAATTTATTAAAGATATATGAACCTTCCAAATAACTGCATCACACACACACACACACATAGGTCTTCACTACTTTTATGTACAATTATCTGCGGATGTTTGAAAAGTCCTGTAGTAAATTCGCAAAATTCGTCGTTCCGGTTCAATATGAGTAATATGCATTGGCTGTAAATAGTTTTAATTGTATCAAAAATGCTAAAAGTACACATTTTAGTAACTACACGACTTCCCCAATGATTCCATATGGCTAACTATTGGAGAGATATTCATGTGCATTAGCACTGACCTCCGTGATGGACTTGTTAGCACATCCGGGAGTTCGAATCCCGGCATGGATACTCTTCGAGTCCCTTCATCAGTTTCATGATATAATTCATCCTCAGGCGGAGCACAAAGCATGACGCCTTAGGTTGTAAGATACGTTTTTATTACGTTAAGAAAAGAAAGAACATCAAAAGCATCTCACCTAGGATAATCCACCAAATGCTGAAAACACAAAAGAATATCTTCCGCCTGTTCTGCACATGTGTCGCAACAGGCTGAATAGCTATGCACTACTACAAAACATCGTCATTATTTCCCTTGTATACAGCACCATACAGGAGAGATATCCTGCTACTCGATGTTATAAACTATTCCATATATGTTGGTCATAGGCGTGCCCACGGGGGTGGGGCAATTGCCCCCCATAATCACGGATGTTCGCAGATTTTTTCACAAAGGGACAAGAAAGGTATTTTTCCATGGGGCATATTACCCCGATACTAGTGCTGTCCCCTCAAAAAACACCACTTGAATTTGAAACTATCAAATTCCTGCGTCTCCATTACATAATAATGAATGTAAATTACTATGACTGAAATCTAATTATACGTGTGAAATATATACTTTTAGGTTGACCTTCGTTTTCAAGGTGTGGTCATCCTTGCCCCCCCCCCCCTCCAGACGTTCCATGTCCCTATATTATTATACTTTCATCTAGAAATTTAGTGGAGAGGAATATTGTTGCTGTTATTAAACAATATTATACTCTAAAAAGAAATGGCGCAACCACAAGGGGACGGGGGCATTGCCTCTTGCCTTTTTCCAACCTTGGACGGAAATCAATTATAGGGGGCCATAAATTGAAGTAATAGAATCAAGACTAGCAGAATCTACTAGTAGCAGGACAAAATGATACTCAAGACGGAATTAGTTTTCACGTCCGTCTTGCATTATTTCTTCCAGACGGCCAGGGTCACTTGCAGGGGGCACAGAGTCGCAATTGTCCCCTCGACTTTAAATTTTATACAAATAAAAATACATTTGGTAAAATTTTCTTTATCGCATCGCTCGCGGTATCTGCTTTTCTTGCAGTCTTGTCAACTTCCGAGCCGTAGCTAGGAAGTAGCGGGAGTTGGCCCTGGGCGCCGAACAATCTGATTGAGAAAAATTGCAAAAGAGAATGCCATGGCGTCCCACGAATTTTTTTGCGCCCTATTAAATCAATACTGTTTCCAACTTTCAAAAATTTGGATCGAAAAATTTCCTTGCTCGCTTCGCTCTCAGTTTCTTGTCTCCAATGTATTGTAAATTACCAGAGAGAAGTAAGAACAAATAAGTAATTCAGACAGTTGCTGCTATATCAGTTTGGTTTGGAGGAAAACGAGTGCTCACATTTCAGAGACAATTTATATAATTTTTGCTGTTGGTTTGTTAAGGGGCGGATGAATAGATTACGTAATGTATTTAAATAATATGTTAATACCTAGGTGTGTGTGTATATATATATATATATATATATACTGTATATATAATATAGGCTACACACGCATATATATACAGGGTCGCTCAATAAGTCACTTAACACCCTCAGTACAAGGCCACTGCGGCATGGAATGTGAAAATGGCGATGACCAATCATTGCCTGGCCAAGGGGGAACCACATTGACGCCACCCACACGGTCGGCGGCCATCTTGATGTCCGCCATCTTGAATTCAACTTCAGAATTTTAAATTGGAAGGTGGTCGTGCGACATATCAAAATGGGCTAGAATTTCACGAGAAATGCAATGGTGAAGGGTTTTTCGTCGTATCTTTAACCAGTAAAACGTTATGACTGAATTCTTGTGCCAAGTTGTTCCTTTTCGAGGTATTGGAAAAATACCTTAAAATTTGTTTAGCGCATCGGTAATGCATCGAGATCAAAGTGACGTCTAGGGAGAGAAGTTTGCATGCCATTGCACACGATTTTAATCGGATACATCCATGAAGAGCTGCGCATTATAAATGGTTGTCGCGAACAATTTACAGTGTGACGTTTCCATTGAATTAAAAGTCCTTCAAAGTGACAAGGCTAATGTTTATGGTCATGAGGAAGTTCATAAACAGAATATGCGACCCTTGTCATCTGATAACTTACTTTGGACAGAAACTGCTTCATAACGTTCCCATAAGTGTTCTGGTGTTCCTGCCTATTGAAAAAAACTCTGTAAAAAGTACCTTCTTCCATAAGCAAGGATGAAAAAAACTGTTTATTTAACAAATCCAAGTAGCCCTAAGCATTTAAGGTTCCGTTGATGGAAAATAGACTAACCAATTATGTTCCACACAGCACGCCACACCATTAACTTACCAACACTAACCATTCAGCTTTGATCTGTCGAAAATGGGTTATCAGATAAAAAGCATCGAATATTCTGTTTATAAACTTCCTTATGAACATAAACATTAGCCTTGTCACTGTGAAGGACTTTTAATTCAATGGAAGCGTCACACTGTAAATTGTTCGCGACAACCATTTATAATGCGCAGCTCTTCTTGGATGTATCCGATTAAAATCGTGTGCAATGGGATGCGAACTTCTCTCCCTAGACGTCACTTTGATCTCGATGCATTACCGATGCGCTAAACAAATTTTTAGGCATTTTTCTAATACCTCGAAAAGGAGCAAATTGGTACAAGAATTCAGTCATAACTTTTTACTGGTTAAAGATACGTCGCAAAAACCTTCACCATTGCATTTCTCGTGAAATTCTAGCCCATTTTGATATGTCGCACGAACACCTTCCAATTTAAAATTCTGAAGTTGAATTCAAGATGGCGGACATCAAGATGGCCGCCGACCGTGTGGGTGGCGTCAATGTGGTTTCCCCTTGGCCAGGCAATGATTGGTCATCGCCATTTTCACATTCCATGCCGCAGTGGCCTTGTACTGAGGGTGTTAAGTGACTTATTGAGCCACCCTGTATATCACATCAATGCAAAAAACTAAAACAGTGAGATAAAATGAGGTTTTTCTTTCCCGATCTGACTGAATTTCCAAAGGCTTTTGCCCCCCTTATCAGAGGGTCTGCGCACGCTTATGATGTTGGTACCTTCTTCTAATAATGAAAACAAATTAAAATAACTGTAATATTAAATTAATAATATTAAAATATTAATTAATATTGTTACTACATGAACGGGAAAAAGACGGCATAAGAATAGGAATATAACAGCACGTATTCATTATCTAGCTCATGAATAGTTAAGATCGCTTCAATTTGTATAAAAACAACTGCCCTGGCAATGTGATTGTGAAAGAGATAAGGAATTGAATAACGAAAAATTATGTTAGATCCATTTGACGAAAAGTAAAGTTCTTAATTTAATATTTAAGCATATTACTTAAGTAGTGGTGTGCATAAATCTTCTTTCATACAGTCATCCAAAGTTGTATGACCCCAATGTAATCCTTCCCTTACAATAAGTTTGACGGAAATACATCTCTCTCGATTATACAACAGATGCTAAACAAAACAAGCATATTTCCATTATTTAATTTTAGTACTTCGTAAGTCTCTCGTGGAAGATTCGGACTCCCTGGACACCCCACCTACCCTAAATAGTCCTTGGCTCTATTAAATGTAAGTTGTATTGCGATGTTCGTCAATGTGTGTTTTTCTTTTTTCAGACACTCGAAAAAAGTGTTGTCTTGTCACAGAAACCGTGGGGGCTGAAAAAAAGGTCTGTTATGGTCAGAGTCTAACCTTCTTGAACGGGGGGAAGGGGAGTAGTGGACAGGGAACCTTGTCTGTTTCTTTCGACAGAGCAACCCTCCCTGCAGCAAAGTCTCAATAGGTCTTCCATGCAATGGATTTGCGTTCGAAGGGGGAAGTGGAATCAATATTGGTAAGACTAGGAAGAATAAATGACATCTGTCCGGTGCTTTTTTCGAGTGACCCTCATACGGGCTCTTAAGGTTCGCCATTTTAGATAGAGGTCACACTTTCCAAGTGACAAGAGAGCCATGTGTGGTATCAAAACACATTACAAGTTTCCAAGAAATGCAATGCTATTATTAGTTTTGTGATAGCTGTAACGGTACAAATTACCTTATGTAGCCAGGTGAAGTTGGATTTGCCATTCCCCACCCGTTTCAGAGAAAATAGGATGTTCTGGGACATATGAACCACCCTGTATTAATGCAGGAATATCGTGATTTTAAAAAAAGCAAATCAAAGATTATTATGTGGGTGTGGATAGTAGTTGAATAGGAAGCTATGAGATGAAAAGAACAACTATCCTTATTTTGAATTGAGTTGAGTTGAGTTGAGTTGGTGTTTTAAGTCCACTTTATGCACAGTAAGGCTAATCGGGACTGGACCTACAATTTAAAGTGGGATCCGAACCACTTGTGCCTCCACTATTTTAGGCACTTAAATGAGTCTAAAGATGTACAATATTAAAAAGAAAATACTTTAACAACCACTAATATATTAAAGTGATTAATAGGGTATATCCTTCTATAGTAATAAATTCCAAGAATAAAAGTCTTCTTAAATATCACCGTCGCAATGGAAACCCAAGTCATGCTCGTATAACGTTAACGGAGAATACGTATTTCTGAGGTAAGGACAAATGGCTCTTCTGAAATAATTATCATTTGTAACACATATTTATGAGAGTTGTAATGATGCTTACTGAACTTTAGGGTTCTTAATTAGAAATTCACAAGACTTATATAGTGAAAGAGCACTGACCTCCCTGTTTAATTGCCTTGTTCGAACCAAATTAGAATATGCAAGTGTAGTTTGGTAATCTTACACACCATGTAATAGCAAAAAGATAGAAATTATTCAGCAGAAATTTGTTCGTTACTTGTATTACAAAAAATACAAAAGATCATCTTTTCAGGAGCAGGTATCATACAAACAACTACTCAGTGAATTCAATGTTACACCTTTGTAGTACATAAGGAGAGTGGTTTGACATCAATTATTTTTATATAAGTTAATTAACGGGCTAGTCGACAGCCCAAGTCTCCAAACATTAAATTTTAAAGCTAAGAAGGACATGTTACGGTTCAGGCAGCCATTTTATTACTGTAAATCCCACTCAACAGTCTACCAGAATTCGCCCATTCCACGACTATGCATTAAGCACAATGGAATAGTCAGGAACGGCGGAAACTTGGACTTTGTTATGTCTTTCAAGCAATTCCTGTCTATTCTTTAAAGAACATTAAGAATAAATTAAACCCCTACAGAATTTTATATCTTTCTGTGTACATGAATATGTATGTAAATATAATTATGTGTATATGTGTTTATATATGAGTATGTATGTGAACATAGTTTTCTATAAATATCATTTATTATATTATATTTATGCACTGCAAAAATGTATACTGGTATTATTTATGCAATTATTATTGTAGTTATGTTATCCCTTTCTTTCTTCTTCTCTTGTATTGTATTGTTGTATTTGTAATTTTTTAATTGTTTTTTTACTCTATGTATACCTATTGTAATTGGAGCCAGAGCTCTGTTATAGCTGATAAATAAATAAATATCGCATGCATTTAGAGAGAGTTTCTCAGCCTAAGTGCCTGATCTTTACCTGAGCACCAACCATCCCGTGCCGCAGTCTGTGGAGGTCCGTGTGCGACCAGGAGCTTTTCGACCAAGGCTCCTCCTGGCGGAGATCCTCGTTGAAGAGAAAGTTGCGGAGCTGGTTCCTCAAGAACTTTCGGATGTTCCACGGCAAATCGTTATGCCTGCAAAGATCAAAAGAAATTCATGTTATTAAACTTCAATTAAAGTAAAATGAATTGAAATGTAATAAAACCAAAATTAAATATTCAATCATTCCCCTATACGCCCTTATACGCCTTCATGGCATCTATATAACTGGCATTGGAGTAATGCATGGGACCACTTTCGCTCGATTGTACTTGTTTGAGTCTCCCACCCACGAGCGTATATAATGGAAGATCATTTTAGTGTGACACGTAGACATATTATTTGTAACATATTCCACTTGGTAGTTTCAACCCACAATCATAAATTTTCATACAGCACTGTGTATTGGTATGATAAACTAAACGACATTTTAACATGGAGATGATGACTATGTTTACTTAAGTTTCAATTTCACTGCGTTTCTTACTTCACGATTTATATTTGAGTGTCCAATACTAGAGACAAAATACAGTTATACGAGTGTACTACTTTGTTTCGAGTATATACCTCTCGTTTTGCCTGTTCGAGCTAATAAGCTATCAATTCCATGCGCTATCAAGCGTCGTCCGAGCGAAATCCTCTCCTTGCGGCACTCTAATAGGTATGCTCACTACAAGCTCCAGACTTTCTGATATTGAACACTGCGTTATATCAGCGCAGGATCAGCATCTACTAAATGGCATCTTTTTATTTCTGTAACACTTTCCAACGCTTCTAACTATATCTTCAGGCCCACCTGTTAGTAGGCAAGTTCTTCTTAGTCAATTCCATTTCCTTTTCTTCATCCCTTGTAGCATGGCCCCTTTACTTGCAACTCTTCTAAAGAGAGTTTAGGCTCTTACCTTGACGGTCCATTTCACACGCTCCATTCTTAGCCATAGCCACATTTATTAAGCTCCAAGCTGCTTTTCCCTACTTCTGCATCGCGCCCGGGTTTCTGTGACATATAATAGTCTACTGCACTCCACACAAACCTTGTCTGTCTTATACATTGAATTTCAATTTACTTTCTGCAATTCTAATGAAATAGATATAATTGTTTAAAAAGCTCTGGCGCAACTGCACATGGAGTAACGTGAGGTCAGCACGACGAACCCCAATGTTAATTTAGTTACAATAAAATGAAAGGTTGCTGTGTTAATTGTGGCTATGAGAATAAATTGTGATTACATTCAATATACGAAAAAACAAACTCAAGCAAAGAAAGTAGTTCTTCAGGACCCGACTAACTACACCAAAGTTAACTAAACTACTAAACTAAATATTCGCATTAAAGAACGTTACAGCATTAACGTGATTTAGCCAATCAGATTGGACAGACATTTTTGATATTGTCTAATTGACTAATTTTAATTTATGGGTTTCGACACAGCTGAATTGTATTATTTGATTTTTTCTTTTATGTCCTATTTGTACACATATAGGCTAATGGGGACTCTACCTAAAGTTTAAAGTGAGCTCCTTTGCCGGGTATCAAACCTGGGACCCTTGATTACAATGCGACGACGTTGCCACTACGCCATCGGGGAGAACTGAAAGAACAATTAAACCCAGGTGCAGTACCGTCAGGTTGCCCAGCATAGCCAGCTGTTGCCTCCTTTAAAAGTCTCTTCAAATAGAATAGGTCTAATAACCAAGTCTCCTTTAAGAATGAAATTTTTGCCAACAATCGATAATAATCGCTATGATATGAAATGAAAAATGTTTGGTAAGAATGCTCTGATCCAAATAGAAATCCAAATTCTGATAGAATTTAGATTGTTAATTATAAATGTTACCATTTACAGTGTGCAATACTTATGAAATACTTCTTACCTAAATGTATGTACTATGTTGCCTGTGGTATGTATATACAGGGTGACTGGTAATTAGATGTATTCCCTGAAAGGGGTTAAAGTAGAGACAATTTGCAATAAATTTGACCACATGATACCCCGTCCGAAAATTAGTAGTTTTCGAGATAATCGAATTTCAATTGTTTCTTTTAAAAATGACAATTTTCCACATAAATAGATGAATTGAGAAAAAACTGCTCATTGTATGGAACTTATTTCAGCGTTTTCTGATAGCTAACAAATAAGTGGTTCGTTGAAAATTAAGTTTTTCCCAAATAACAATCACATGTAAGTACCGGGTGGGTCTAAACTTAAAGTGATGATAAAAAAATGCACTCTTAGTTTATTTGGCAACGTATTAATAACAAAAATGGTATGACACGAAGCGTACAAATTACTTAAATTACTTCCTTGTTACATCTGCTATCCAACAAGGTACAAATGTTGCTAACATTCACATTTGTGTACAAGAAATAATACTTCATTCATCTTCATGTGAATGGAATCAATGCACAATACAATTAAAGAACATTACACGTCTTGCTCAAAGTGGGCACCTCCGTTACGAATGCAGGCACGCAGGTTTTTACGGACATTTGGTCTCTTAACTCGTGATGTGATGGTGTCCTTGATGTGTTGACCAGCTGTTAAGATCCTCTCCCTGAGCTCGTCTTGCGAGTTTACCTGTGTCTTGTCATGTGGCTCCAAATGTAAAAGTCGCAAGGCTTCAAATCGATAGGGGGATCGAGCTGGGCAGCCATCATGCTTGTAAATTATGTCACGTCTTGTAGCTAGAGGCACATCCTCCAACAACATTGCCATCCCGTTCCTCAAGAAATGTTCATAAGTGATGCCTTTTAAGATTTGGGGCAGGAAAAATGGCCCGATCAAATGATTGTTGATTACGCCCATCATTACTTCTGCTTGGGCGTGCGACTGTGGCTGGATGAAAATTGACCAAAGAAATGGATTGACCTAGGCGGCTCGATTCCCTGGCCGGCTCGATCGCCTGATTTGATGCTGCAGTTTTCATTTTAACCGGCCCTTTGGTAGTATTTTCTTATTAAATATTATTTTATTAATTGCTAATTTACAACTTAACCCTTATTTATTCGACTCCTACTTCGGTAAAGAAAAACGAAAAAAATGTAAAGAAAAAGTCCTGAAAAACTCAAGAATTTTGGATTTGTTATTTTGGTAGACACCCTGTTATTCAATTAAAAACTACCCAAGATGAAACTTCTGGAACCATTTCAATTACGGTAATTGCTGAATATTTGTTTGCCATTGCAGGTCATAATGCAAAAGTTGAGAGATTACTTTCATTACCATCAGCACAACGGACTCACGAGATTTTTTCATAAAGTCTGTAAGAAGTTTGGTACTTGTCCATATAATATCAAAGAGTTTGACTGTCCAGTCTCTCATAAATATATTCATTAAGGAATCTTTTTTTTTCTTCTTTTTAACTGAAAAGTCTCAATTTTAAATTACTCTGTAGAAATATGTATTATTTATTGCGAATGTTTTGTGTCCTACATTTTGGAACATTATGTCCTACACTTCCCTTATAGCGATCTGTTAACTATATGTCAACAGAGCTCCAAGCTGTTTTATAACAGTTACGTTCCCTTCAATATTAATAAACCAGTCGACATTGATTTCTCTCAGTACAGAGAAGAACATTGACCCATCTGGACATACTACGTGCACCGCACCCATGCATAAGACGCACTACAATAGATACCAAGAGATCGTACACTTCCCAAGATACAAGTAAAGAATTGACCGATAGAATAATACTCTGTAATATATGATACTACAAGCTAATATTTTCCAACCTACAATAAATTTAGAGCGAGGTAAGGCAAGAATTTTGCAGCCTGTTCTTATGTATGCCGTGTTGTACATTCTTAATCCTCATTTGATATAGTACGTAGTATGAATATATGAAACAAAGCATACACAGTGTGTTTACTACGTTTCTAGACTGGCAACACTGTAACAAGATAAATGCTACCATGTAGCATCATGTATTACGTTGTGTCACATGTAGTGAGTGTGCAGTGAAATCGGTGCCAGTTTCTGTGTAATATTGAGTGAGTTAGAGCTTTCAAATCAGTGTTTTATACCCTCGTCAGGAATTTGAAACAGAACAAAGAGTGGCGATTACGTTTTGTGTAAAACTCGTTAAAACCCCTTCAGAAACCTTCCAAATACATAAAACTGCTTATGGCAATGAAGCCTTTGTAGTGCCAATGCTTTCATTTGGCATGGTAGATTCCGTGTTGGTCGGGAAGATATGGCGGCTGATCCCAGGGAGGGCAGCCCTCCACCAGTCGAACTGATGAAATGTTGAAAAGGTTCCATAGAAACTGAATGAAAACCGTGCACAGTCACTGAAATTGATTGCTATGGATATTGGTTTACAAAAAGACACGTTGCATTAGGTTGCGGTTCAGATCGCAATGAGAAAAAACAGAGCTGCTTGCATCCGGTGATCGGTTCCTACGGAATGACAATGTTCCAACCCACAAGGCAATTGTTTTCCAACAGTTTTGGCACGTAAATTAGTAACTGTGTTAAACAACCCACATTATTTGCCAGATTTTGCACTGGTAGACTATTTTGTATTCCAAAAATTGATATCACACCTGAAGGCCCGAAGTTTTGACACCATTTATGAAATTTTAGAAGCTGTTACGAGGCACCTAAACACAGTCCTAAAAGAAGATTTCCACAGCAGCATCCAGCAATTGTACAGCCACGCCACTAATTGTGTAGACTTATGAGGGATGAACATCCAAGATGAACTAATTCTTATAAGTCCTACATATTTACACTATTTTTTAAGCCAGTCTAAAAACTTTGTAGACACACTGCGTATGCATATGAATAGTAATAACAAAATAAGCTGCGCCCAGTACGCACATTATGTTCGTCATGCGAAGCAAAATTATCTTCCTCTGTGACAACATAACTAGCCACACAGAGTTGAGTACGCTACGTATGCTATCTTCGCTGTTATACTAGTAGCGTCCAAACACAGTGCGCTAAGTCTACAAGGTTCGAATTCCGTCCTCCCCATACGTGTTCTTTGTGAGTGTCCCTTCATCACTTTCATCATATGATCAGTATTACTCATCTTCACGATTAGCCAAAAGTGGAAGAAATGTGAAGTAAATTAAAACCAAATCAATCAATTACTGCGTTCAGTAGTGATTGAGTTCGATTTTATGCACAGATATGCCAATCGGGACTGGACCTACAACGTAAAGTTGGTTCCCAAGCGCTATCTGGAAGGTGCCGGGAGTGTTCGATTATGCCTTTTTTTATATAACGTCACCGTGGACAACCATGAGCAGTAGACACGTTATGAGACGTCTGCAACGTGACATCTCAACCACCCTTCAGATGTGGCTGTAATGTGTATTAATTGAAATTCCATTATGCAAATTGAATGTTTCACGAGACGTTAATTGAAGTAGTGAAAAGTATCCATGAAATAGTATTTAAATTTGACTTTATATTCATGTAACTGTTTTATCCAATGAAGAAATTCACCAACATACAAGCGGATTAAAAATTATAGATACTCAAGTTCACCCGGGAAAGAGGTTCCTCTACCGTATTTAAATTGATCCGGAAAAAAAATTCTGGACTGATTTGATTGATTGGTTGATTGAGTTGGTGTTTTAAGTCCACTTTATACACAGTAATGCAAATTGGGACTGGACATACAGTTTAAAGTGGGTTCCGAACCACTATATGCCTCCACCGGGAACCCGGAACTCCTTGATTACAAGGCGACAACACTACCACTATTTTTTTTAAAGGAATACCCCTATGCGGAAGTAGTCCCCATCATTCACGCGACTTTCACTCATATCAATTGGACTATTTTCTCGATTTTTCTCATGGCAGGCAAACACAACTACCCATGTCTTAACCGGGACTCGAACCGGGAACCCCTGGCGTTGTAGCGAGCTCTGCTAACCTCTCCGCCACGGAGGTAGACTTTAAGTCCACTTTACCACTGCGCCATCGGGAGGCCCTGGACAGATTTGATATACTTTAAACAAAAAGGTTTCTTTCTGTGCATGACCCATTAATGCTTGCTGATTTTCTATCCTGGACCGGAATTGATTTTTTTTAAATTCCTGGATCTTTAACAACCCTGCTATTATGGTTTCCATGTATGAGAGTAAAATTACATTAACATTTGTCTTGCACCAACGACTGATTGAGCCATACTTTGATTGTATGTGCAAAGGTCGGCTGCTATTTTCAAACAATAATTAACTCATTCGCATGACATGCTTTGATAATATCGTTTGCTATAAAAATCCATTTTTGATTAATGTGGTCTGCAGCTGTTATATAATCGTGTATAGGTAAAAAAAAATGAGATTTATAAATAAGAACACAAAATAATAATGAAATACAGTGGCTGTGTTGAAATCCACTGCTTAATTTCGCAATTTATTAATCTTTGTACCAGTATCGCACATTACACCCTGTGTGCCTGTAATGGCTCACGAAATATTAATTGCCAGGATTTCGCATTATGGTTGGGTCTACCTAAGTCCAAAATGTTCCTAAAAACATACCTATTCTGAAACATGCTCTATCAGTGAAATCCAGTTTCCTATTTTAAATATTTCTACCTCCTTCTGCATTTATCGACTGAGGTATCCTTCTACTGTATTGAAATCTATCCTTCTGAAAATAACTTCCTCTGGCAGAAGAAAACGAATCTTTCCAATGAAATTCGATATTTTATACAACGTACCCGTAATGCAATATTGAGGGTGAAATTTAAACTTTGCGGAATGCCGAAAATGATTTCCCTGGTTTTAAAAGAAGCGCTTCCCCCATGGAACCCCATCACCCCTATTTTCTTCTCGTTCCAATCCTGTCCTCAGTTTCTGAAATTTGCCCCCGCCGGTGAATGGCATGCGTAGTAAGCTCAATATTGGGCTTTCTCCTCTGCTTCCTTCCAGAAACTGCTACTCAGGGAGCAATTCTCCATGTGCAAACTACTTCCTCGTCTTTTTTCCATCTCTTTATTTAGAATATCGTAGAGGAGAAGATGGCTCCTGCCGGGAATGGTTATTTCAAGGCAAATACGCACAGATGTATATTCTCATCTCATATATTACAGATATGTCCTAAAAGGTGTAATGGAGAGGAATCCCAGGGATTTTGCTCCTGCGGTTTCACTGCATACTCAGACGTCAAATTCAAGATTCCAAATACTGTATTTATAGCGCGAACACATATTTGCATGATTACTAACCGATGATGATTTTCCATTCATGTACATACTTGCACATGAGGGGTTCATAAGATTCGGACCCCTAAGCTAGCCTTTGTTTTTGACCCTTCCTTTTTATTATCGTAAGGCAACATTCAAATTCTCCGTGCTTACAGCACCGTGCAATGAAGGCACATTTAGGGGATGTGGGTATAGGGACCCACACATTCTCGGTCTCGGCTATTTTGAAAGTGATCTGATCAGCACCACGCTTCGATCCTCTTTAGACCCTCCCCCCTCGCAGTCTTGCACCCAAGTACTCATTGCTTTGAGGCTGGGTGAGACCCAGAGCCGCTTTATGTGGGGACAAGGCCGGCAAAATTCCGACATTAGATCACCCACTCCGGGAATCGAACCCGGTGGAGGCACAAGTGGTTTGAATTCCACTTTAAACTGTAGGTCCATCCTCCATTAGCCTCCCTGTGTATAAAGTGGACTTAAAACCAAATACTCAAAAACTTAAAAACTGTTAATGAAACTAGTTGGATTTTATCTCCATGCATAGATTAATGTAGTACTCTTCCCTTCTCCCAGAGTTTTTAGGCTATTACTTTTAGAGTATTTGAAAATTTGGCCTTTCCACTGAATATTGAGCTCTCGTACGAACAAGTCTTCTATTTCCTTCTCCCTGTAACGCATTGATTCTCCATCGCTTTTTGAAACAACATGTCCAACCTCATCAAGAGTTACTTAAACCAGTATATTTGATCCGAATATTTGTCGTAAATTAGTACCAGTATAGTTCCCTTAATAAATCCATCGAACGATTTGTCCCGCAGTGTGCTTTCCCTTTTATACAAATAGAACAGCCATGTACAACTTCAATCAAGTAGTGATGTACTCTTTATTGTTAGAACAGGCAGTGAGCTACTACATTAATCGTTAAGCACCGTAGGGAAAATATACAAATAATACAGTAAATAATTCAAATAAAGTAATTTGTGTTTAAATGAAATGGCTTATATTTTGGTTAGTGAGACGTCTGACTACCTACTCAGCCACTGACACCAATGTGAAAAATGATATCAGGTTGTCCTTCCTCAAGAGTGAGACTAAATAGCCGCCTTTGAAGTGATTTACCACGAATGGAATTTGCTATTTTAAAAGCTATGTCCATGACTGTTTTTGTGTTAAGCCTTTTGCTTGCCAAAACTTGTTGATGGATAATACAGTGGTATGCTTCATGCTGTCGGCAGAGGGCAATAAAGCCGTTAACGTGCCCGGTCTTTGATTTTGCCCCATCAGTAGTAATGGAAACCAGTTTGTGCAATGGAACATTAAGCTTTGTAACACAATAATGAAATGAATTAAATATGTTCGGACATATAGTTCTGCCTTTCAAGATATCATCCCTAAAAGTTCTTCTTTAACTTTAAAATATATCAAAACCATCCTAAGAAGAACTAGTACCTGAGCTGTCTCTCTGATGTCCGTAGATTCGTCCAATTGGAGTGAGGAGCAACACAATTGGAGAGATCTTTCAATTGTTCAGTTATGTTCTCACTCATTTTCTTGATTCCCGCACGACAGTGTTTCTTGATAATTGAACACCTTTAACATCAGCAGATATCTATTTCTGGTTCTTATTTCCTTAAAAAAGATTATCGGTTATTTCCAGAAAACAATCTTTTACGATTTCCCCTTCGATAAACGATCTGCAATTCTTAACTATCAGGTGGCTAACTTTGAAGGAACACAGGGTAGCTTTGATAATTTTTGAGGTTGGTTTCATCATAAATTGTTGTTGAGCAACTAAATTTGATTTACGTTCATTCAGTTTAGCTTTACGAATGTCAGTTTTGGTCGGAAAATCGGCATCGTATTTATTGCTATGGAGTTCTTTATAATGACGCTCTAAATTGCCCTTTTTTGGCAATGATATTGAGGCCTTACAAATTAAACAACAACATTTGTCTTTCACCATTACAAAAAAGTACTTACTCGCTTTCCCACTCATTGTCAAAATTGTAGCTTTTGCTCTTTTTAGAAGCTCTCATTTTCTAGCTGTTCAAACAACGATATTACACACGCACATACGTATATACGCATTTGAACCTCAATCACACTGCCACACACTCGCAAAAACGCACTGTTTTCACCTCTTCGACAGGCAGTCACACAGACGAACTCTAGACCCGCGAGCACAGCAAGGCGACTGGCAGTCAGCGCGAATCTTCGCCTGCACGGCTGTCATACCAGCTGGCGTCGGTAAGGGATCAAAAGACGATGGGGTTCAAAACTGCCACACTTAAAAAAAATTGAAAGAATAGCAGTGATAAATATTCAGAATCTGAAATTTGCGTTAAAAATTCATCAATCCATTATACATTAAAGAAGTTGAATTCAAATAAGGTATATTGGTATAATTACAATAGATAGTTGCGATCGACCAAAAAACGTTCCGCGATCGACGCGTTGGACATGCCTGAAATAGAAGGTTGCCTGGCTCATCATACAATTTATATTGAACACATCCATGTGTATCTGTTTGGCATGTTGTGTCTGAACAATGCTATCTCGTCCCCCGTCTTCATGGAAGCTGCTGCTCTTCGTTCCAACATTACGGTTGCTTCGTGGTTCTAATGATATCCTGCCTTTCTAAGTCTTCCAAACACTGTTTCACTAATCGAAATACCTTTCCCAGACTAGTTCCAATGGAGTTTGAAGAGACTGACTTTGGCATTCCTTTTCCCCACGACCCAATATCCACGCTATATATATTTGTTGAATCAATGCTTCCACTTTGACAGTGTTTTTCGCTGTTGATAGGAACGTAAACCAAATCTTCTCCATGTGTCCACAGTACTCACCTAAACCAATAAAACTCTACTACTATTTCCAGTCCCTGTTATCCAGAGAAGGGGGGAAATCGTGTGGACAGAACGAAGCAGTACAAGCTGCTGCAAAGGCTGGTAACGGCAATCGCTTTCCCGCCTCCACGCAATCCCATTTCCTCTCACGTGTTCATTGGTGGAGCCGTCTCGAGTCACTACTTGAGCAGATACTTGTTTTGTTTGCTTGCTCCAGAAATAGCCGGGACAGGGTGTAGGTCACAGCTTGCTGTGCCTATGCTGGCCTGCATGTGCCTCTTAAACAGGCTTTATTGCATTATATTACGTTCCCATATCCGTCCGGTGCAAACCGACCATGTTAGGAAGGTCCTACAGAGCATTTACATAAGGTCTATGTCAAGTTAACATAATGTCTTCACACTGCGATTTTCACAACGCCTGCATTCTTATCCACGGTTTACTTCCATCTTGTCTAGGTACAGCCAGAGTCAATAACAAAGAGACACCTAGATCTTGAAATACTCCCTTTCCTGCAACGCTTTATGTGTGCTGCCTAAAAGTGGATTTTAATAGCAAATTTTCAATGGCAACTTCTACTACCGACGTAGAGTTAGTCAACTCACAAAACGCTAAGCAAGGAAGCGAGTATTTCAGGATATAGGTGTCCCTTTAATATTGCCGGTGGGTGTACACGTAGAAGGAATAAGAGAGAAGAGAAACGCCAGACTTCCATCACGCCCATTTTACGTCGCTTTAAGCAATTGTTGACTAATAGCAAAAATAAGTATGAGTTGTGATAAGATGATATTCACGAAGCAACACAAGAAGGAACGCCCATGTCCTCGACAGGACTGAAACTCGAGACCTTCGGTAGCGCGATCGGAAGTCGATCACTTTAGACGCTCAGCATCTCCCTCACTGTGAGCGCTGTTGGCTTTACAGTCTTCCCTCCAACATATTGCCCTTAAGCTTTGCTATATTTTACTTCGCTTTTTGTGCCACTTTTTGGCTAATTTTGCGAAGATGGGGATGAGTGATAATATGATGAACATCCATGCCCAGGACGGAATTCGAACCCGGGACACCTGGCGTCGTAGCGCGATGTGCTAGTCACTTCCCCACTATATTGCCCTTAAGCTTCGACCTTTTCAACTAGTATTTTCTTTTCCCATAACTTATCCTTCATTATTTTCTGTTTACTCGTTAATCAAAGCTTTCCTGGAAATCAACAATGCCAACTGCTCTGCTTTAAACGTAATATTTTGAAGTTCTCTCAAATATTGTTCACTATGTGAACAGTTTTCATTAAGAATTCGTAGGCACATACAGTTTTAAGGTAATGTATTTTAATCGTGTTCCAAAGAAGTATTATTATTACTAAGAAAAATAATTACAACAACTGTATTTCATTTAACAGCATGGAAATGCGAGTTTAGCTGGATTTGCAAGGCAAGAAAAAGGAGAAGGGTGGGTTGAAATCCCTAATCTCGATAATAAGGAATCTTATTTGTTTCACCTTTGATTGCAATGACTTACCCGTCCACGAGAGGAACTTCCCGCAGGATTCTTTTCACCACTTCCAACCTCGCCTCCAGCGCTGGGGACCCCCTCTGCTGGAACTCAATTGAAATTCCAATAGCTGAGCACATGACTCCGACGAGAACTAGAATTCCAGGAAGAAGGAGCAGCTTATTTAGCTCCATGTCCGGCCCTGCAATGAACAAGATGCATATCTTAAGGAATTGCTGTTGTTACTTAATTTCAAGATCTGCAAGCGAAATAACATGCTTATACGATGCGGGTGGGCTGTCAGACCCATCACCTCTATTTTTTCAATTTTTCACCTCTGAAAATGTTTATAAAAAAATAAAATAAATTATATTCTTGCATAGGGTATTCCCAATATTTCTGTATCACTTTAGTTGTTGTTGTTGTTGATTTAGTTTTAAGTCCACTTTATGCACAGTAAGGCTAATCGGAACTGTATCTACAGTTTAAAGTGGGATCCGAACCACTATGTGACTCCACCGGGTATCGAGCCCGGGACCCGTTGATAACAAGACGAAGACGTAACCACTGCGTCACGGGGGAGACCCCTATGTATTACTTCTTTTCATAAAAATATAAATGTAATGTCTCGTCTCGTGGAAGTCTCGTCGAAATGCTGTCTCGTCTCGAAAATATTCGTTTGTCCCATGACACATGGTCAATCTCGTCTCGTCTCGAATTTTTAAAAGCCTGTCCCGTCTCGTCCCGTGGACAACACTAGTTCGCTTTATTCAGGGTGAAAAGTCTAGCGTATACAGTTTGGTTTCAGTGCATATTATTTCTCAGTTTTCTCGTGCACAACATGCCTCTCCTAAGTTTCCATAACTTGCACAAATTTTACAACGCAGTTTACATGTAACAATGTCTCTTGTTACGTTATTTTCGGGTGTCTAATAAACTGATTAATGCAATTATATCGGTACCATCATGCAAACTGAGCAAAGAAACCCGAAACCAAGTGTCGCTTGTCGCGTGTTGCATATCTCATGTTGCATGTTGCGTGTTTCTTCGGTGTGAATTCTCCCTTATATTTGCACAGTTCATATGCAATATGCCATGACCATCACATTGACACGCATCCCATTCAAATAATTTGTTTTAAATTCACACGAAATGGACACAGACATACAGTCAAAAATATTATATGCTGAACATGCTGTGGCGTGTATTACTGTCTACTAAACAGAGGGCAACAAATGTTTTATAGGAAACCGAATTATACCCAGAATTGACGTTTTCAAGCAACTAGCCTATCGATTGTAAGCTTTCTACTAGCTGTTCAAACCCCTTCTGACCAAACTTTATCTTTGCTCAACAACGGAATGTAGCGTCATTATGTGTTTCGTCAGTCCTGTGCCAATGCGTAGAAGAAAGAAATAACTTTCTGTTGACGTGTACAATAAAGCTCGATTAATGAAGAAAATAAGTAAAGGAGTGCATGACTTTATACTTGTTAGAAATGTTCTTGTGATGAATAAGGTTTGATGTAACAAGCTGTCCACCTATGATTGCTGGTTGATCAATGTACGAAACACCCATACAGAGTAAATTGTTAATCTGCAGAATAAGCCGAAACCTGTTTGGTGAACAATGCTTGGATATTTGTCCCTGGCAGGAAATTGAGTTGTGTGACATTGCACTTTCAATTTATGTCCACTTACAGTTTAAGAAATGAGGAAATTCTTTCCCAATAATTTAATTTGATCCATTAATAGTAACTACAAAGTCAAGATTCAGCTTTTAAGAGAAATGTGGACAAGAAGCAATGTTAATTTGTGATTGTAATGCACTTTAATTTGTATGCTGTCGACAACTATCACACTCGTCTCTACTTACATTTGTATTCTTGTATCTTTAAGTGACTTTCTGCTACATTTTACTGATCATTACTATGAGGATGAGATGCAATTGATGAAGGATTACTGACATACATAACCCATGCTCAGTCCGGGACTCGAACATGGACGGCTAGATCGGAAGTTCAACACTTCCTGCGTTCGGTCTAACTAAATTGATTTGCTTGCATGGGTGTATTTTACTTCGCTTCTCTGCAATTTTAGGATAATCACGAAGATGAGGATGAGTGATGAAATTAATAAAGGGACACTACCCAAATACGGCAATGTCATGCGGGGAATCAAACCCGGAACCCCTGGCGTCGTCGCGTCATGTGTTAACCACTTTGCCAAAAAGGTCGGGTGTCTTAATAATGAAATCATGTTCGGACTCTTGAGACATTCAAATAGACGAGAAGTTAACACGTGAGTAGTAAATCGTTATCATATTGTGTAATGGACAATGTAAACAACCAGGAATAATGTTGCTTAAAGTGAAAATGATATTAACGTTGCTCTAAAAAATATTTATTAGTCAATAAATGAATTTACATGAAATAAAGAAAAACGTTAAATAAATAAATTTGTGCACACGAGTCGTTTCCGATCAATATTCTTATGGAAAAAACACAGTGAAATAGTGTTTTCTGAAGCTCAAAACACATTCTTCAAATCATTTAAAAATAAGTTTACGTACATATATACACAAACAAGAAACATGCGCGACGCATAAGGTTTGGAGGGGAGAGGGAGAAAATGAGACGGGCTATGTACAAAATGCTCAACAAAGCTCAAAAAATTTTCATTGGAATAAGAACATAACAACGAATTTAACATGGAACATAACCACAAATTAGTAACCTAATCATTAAAGATAATATCAAATTTCAACGTATAATTCACGTAGACGTCGTAGTTCCAAATAATGCTGTGATTATAAAAAAAATGTTTGCACATCGTATAAAAACACACAAAGGCCCTGGGTACGATTCCCTGTGACACGCACCTTCTGCCTTTAGGGCTTTATGTTAGTCTCGTTATAACCCTTTTATCGGACTTCTCAGGGGCTTCTAAGGGTTAGTAGGACCAAGCCCTTGCGAGGTCTGTGGTGCAGGATTTATTTTTAATTATCACCTATGTAGGTTTGAAATGAAAGATCATTAAGACCTTTTTACTCGAAGATTTATTTAAACTTCCTATGATATACAAATACGTTTCAAACAGACAATTCATCCGATACAACTTGTAGGCCTAAACCTATTAGTTGTACCGAAGTTTATAACCCTGGTCTTTTTGATGATGCGGGAGAACGCCTTATTCAGAGTTGGGTTTGTGGAATATCTGCCAAATGGAGTACAAGTACAGCAGCCAATCCGAAGATTGAAGCAAGATATTACCCAACGTCCCCTGAACCATCAGCCTTTCGGCAACCAGGAGAATGTCCCGTAGACTTACAAAAGTCTAGCTCTTTTATACTGTATCATAATTTTGTTTACAATTTACCAAGGTTACTACATAGTTGTTTCATATTTCCATAGTTTCAGAATTTTTTCCTGATTTAAGTTAAACAATTCATTACCTATTGTAACATTAACAATAACATTTGTATGGAAAGAAATCTAACAATCTTTAAAGAAAAGATTCAACACTAATTCTTAACAACATAGATTTTTGTAACATAGACTGAATAGTTTAGTGCTTAAAAGGCATGTGTTGACAGGGGCGACACACCTTATAAAACATAATCCATTGAATCAGTTGATCTTTTATACTTATTTTCATTGTTAACCTATAGAGGTACAAATGCCAGTATAATAATAATAATAATAATAATAATAATAATGATAATAATAATAATAATAATTTTATTTCAGCCTCCTAGCTCCACTTTTTTTGGGTAAGGCTCAATACTTATCAGCACCTTCTAGTAACACTGTCACTTGTTTAAGATAGGTAAGGAAATTCCCATACATGTTCAGCATAAACTCCAATTCTATTGACATTTATGCTGTAACTTAAGCCTGAAATTTGTCAACTACGCAGACAATTGCATGGGAGAACTCTTTGTTCCACTAGTAAAATTCTAATTTGTTTTAAGTTGACAAAATTGTACATTTAAATTCTATTTCGTCAAATCTTCTTAATGGTGACAATTAAAATGTCAAATAGTACATGCAAGCTGGAAATTCTAAATTTGTAAATTATTGGATATTGTTCATATTCCACGGTATGCTTATATAAACAATTGAAGAATTTTTGAATTTGAATTTAAAATTTTGGGTGCGTCAGCACTAAGTCTATTTTGCACCCGTCACATTATACGGGGTCCAGCCCCTTATCGTTACACATAACAACTCTAACGTTGCATAACTAAAATCATAAAATATTAAAATCTTCTGACTTTCGTTAATAGCTGAGGCTGTAAAGGAGCACTCAGCACAAATAAGGACAAAACACTGGGCAACACAAACAAAATTATAGTAGCCTTGGGGCCAGTCGCCAGAGCCTCGTTAGTCTGCAGTCCAGGGTGTACTACGTGGAAGTGAGGTTGACTATTGGGTTCACTACGTGGAACAAACACAAACCAAGCACCCCAAAAAATTGGAGTTTTTATAAACAAGGTACTCTGGCTTCATGTGGAAAATTGGAAAAATTGCATGGGCTTCGAACAGCTAATATATTGTCCTGCCCTTTACGTCCACACTGAAACGTCTGTCCACATATACGAATAAATATCGTACTTTATATTAAAGATAGGGGATCTATTCATTCACATTCTCTATTATACAGATGGCTCAGTGCCTTGAATGTTATGAGAACATTTTGGGATCAATGGTTCCCGTAGGATATTTTCTCAGGGAGGCAGAGTAAGATTTCACATCTTGGCCTTCAGTCATATATTTCACTGATTATGATTATTATTAATTATTAGTATTTTACATATCATGAAATTTGAATACAATTAATAATACTTCGGATATGTTGACAAATTCAGACATGAGTTCACTTTAAATAGAAACTGAATTCGACTTTGTAACTCTCCATAAACATATATAATTTTTTTTAACGAATAGTTTTTTTTGTGTTTTTGTACTTTTCCACGATGCACAGATATCAAACAGACTTAATGTACTCTCCTTTATGGTACACCCAACGGCGAAAGAAACAGTAGGTGAATTGTCCACCACATTTTTTATTCGGGCTGTATTACACAATGTGATGACAATGAATTGAAATAATAACGTCAATAAGCAGAGAACAATGCCTGCTTTGAACCAACATAGTTTCTTTCGTTAAAACAACCGAGGATGTAGAATAAAAACGTAATGAAAATAGTGGTGGACAATTTGCCTACAATTATCTTTGCTGTTGACTGTACCTGACACCTGCATTTTTTAAAAGGAACACAAGAACAAGCAATTCAAAATTAATTGTAATGGTCAGATCCCGACCAGTCGAGAAATTTCGAACGATCGTATTTTGTCATTAATTTTTGCAATTTCCTGCACTATCTTGAAAATATCTTGAGATTAACAGTTGTTATCCAGATGTGCAAAAACAATCACATGAAGAAGGAAATAGTGTGTGGGATTCAAGGTTTTCCCCCACGTCAACAAATGGAAAACTTCTTCAGTCCTCAACGTCGGGATTATGAATTTTCCTGCCTAATCCCTTCCCCACAGCCCTAATTATTGCAGTCGAAATTATTCTAATTTCTCTGGTAAAAATGTTCTCTTGTTATTTTGTTGGACATGGCAGTTAATTGCTGTAAATCATATAAAACAATATTATTTGTAGGAAAATATCGCTACAATTTCACCATTCGTATTACATGGATGTGCCCCTCTGCTCCCTTTCGGGCGCCCTTGAATTGAATTCGAATTCCGGCTTGGAATCCAGAAATTCCTTTCACTTTGTCGTTTTAACTAATTATCATTCATGCCCAACGTCACAATGAGCTTGTAGACGTAGAGGAGAGATGCTAGATAAACAAAATACAAAGGAATTCCAACTGAATTTATTCTACCTCCCAGGTTAAGCACTGCATTTCCAGCAGTTCCTTCTAATTTTCTGAGTGGAATGCGCATAGTGAAGTCCTGGACCGCAGGTCAGCTAATAGTTGAACAAGAGCGCTTCAACAGAACACGATTGTGTGTTGCCAGAAAGAAACGCCCAGGGGTATTTTGAATTCAATACAAGCTGCTGGACTAAAAATATCAATTGTCATCTGTCTGCAATGGAATTGGCTTCATCGTTCAAGTTGTGTCTCGCTGAAAATCAAACCGCCGTTTGTATGGAGAAAGAAAAATATACATGATATATATGTTATTTATGTCAGGCACGTTCATTGAAATTTAAATCACTGAAGCAAACCTTTAAATGTATTACATGAAATACATTTTAAATTGAAAAGGGGACAATACTTAGTCCACCCAACGTTGAGTTTCAAATACTTAGACTCAGTGGCGGCGATTAGGGGGCGAGAGGGGGCACTTGCCGCCCACCCTCACTTTTTTGTCACATTTGCCCCCGCAGTATGTAAACCTCATCTACCAAGGGAATGGAAACTGCCCTTGCAGTTTGACACATTGCCCCAAGTTTTGGAACACAATCGCCGTTGCTGCTTAGAATTTGATCATTTCTACTCCCCCATTCCTCTGAGATTTCTGGAAAAAGATAATGTATTTCAATTGGTGAATTGTAGAGATATTTTACAACAAAAAGTATTGTTATCTGTTACTTACAAAGCCTTATTATTATTATTAGAATTATTAGTATTATTATTATTATTTGAATTAGGGTTACATTTAAGCTTACAGTGTATTTTTCACTGATACAACATTAAAATGTTGACGAAGGCAAAATTTTATAGTTAAAAAATACACATAAAAACGTAACATTTCTACCTTCTAACAGGGTCTTCTTCAGACTAGTATTCACAATAAATTGATGAATGATACAACCATCATCTTATATATATAATACAATATATATACTCCCAATACAGGGTTCATACACAAAAGAACACGAAGGCACCAGTCCCTCTCTTAGGACATTTTCTATCAGGAATTCCTGAGTGTGGATTCTCCTGACAGGTAATTTACACTACCTGTCAGATGATTGTACCTTATCAATTCCTTCACTTCTGGACATAGATAGGTTTCTTATATACTAGAGTCTTCCCTCTTCTTTCCTTTCTTCTTTTTTTTATCTTCTTCCCTCTATCCTTTGTCTCAGCTTTTCCACTCTTTCTATCACTCCCTTCCATTCTTTATTAATTTTCAACCTCCAAATCCAGTTCATTATTTCTTCTTCTCTGGTTTTCTCTATTTCCTTCACCTCTTTCCACTTCCTCACTATTCCTCTCTTCCCCCTCCCTATCCTCCTAGCCTTCTTCCATTCTATGGCGTTTCCTTTTCTTTTGTGTGCTTGAATATAGCATTTTTCTCCCTCTTTAATCTTACGTCGTCCTTATCTTGCTCCAACCTGTCTTTCAGTCTATTTTTCTCCTGTGTACACAATCTCACATTCCTTGCACTGAACCTCATATATTATCCTATATTATTCCTTCCTCTTCCTCCTCTTTGCCTTCTTCCTTCTTCTTGTTCGCTATCCTTAAAAGAATGCGGCCTCCCTTTCTGTACTTTTTTTATGCCCACCTTTCTATCGTCTCTGTGGCTGTCCCCATACTCCTTATACCATACCACCTCTCTTATCTTTCTCTTCCCCATCTCCTGTTTCATTATCTTCTTTCTTCTTCTTTTTACGTCTAGTCTATCTTCCTTTTCGTACCCATAGACTCTCCATTTTGCTCTCTCATTCTTCATCTTTCTTGAATATTTTCTTGATTCTGTCCTCCATATTCTTTAGAACATTTATTTTTGACCCCTCACTACCATCACATCTTTTGTGACAGAAGACTCCAGCTGCCCACTTTTCCGGATGGCAAGTGGTCTCAATTTCCTTTCCTCTCTCCCTTTTCATTAATATATCTAGGAAACTTATCATCTCTTCCTCTTTTATTTCACGTTCTAGTGATATCCCTTGTGCTTCAACTTCTATTTCTTTGACAAATATCTCCAGCTGCCTACTTGTTCACCTCCATATGCCGAAACAATCGTCCACATATCTGCAAAACATAATTATCTTTTCCCCTCCTTTTTCGATCGCTTTCTTCTCCCATTCGTTCATAAACCAATTCTGCTAACACTGGGCTAGAGCTAGAGCCTATATATAAGCCTTCCCCATTTTCATTATTTTATCACCCACTCTGCAGTAACCATTATCCCGAATAGTTTGCAGTGCTTTCACTAAGCGCTCACCTTCCATTCTCCTATTAGTTCTTCTCCTGTCTTCTTCCTTGTGAATATTCGTCTGAAAGACCCTGTTAGAGGGTTGAAACGTTGTTCTATGTATATTTTTTATACTATAAAAGTTTGCCTTGGGCAGTATTTCCATGTTTCATTAACATAGAAACAAGGCCTAACAGTGTTACCATGATTACACTGTGCGACAATGAAAATTGCCGCAGAACAAAATCATGTGATTCCTATGGAGTTCAGTGCCCTGATGATGATAGTAAGTTTAGGTGATAGCGTTTTTCGCTATCACCTAAACTTTTCTCTGGAAATGCAATTTTATCAGCGCACGAGTGCATGTTATTGTTGTCGCGGCACTTATCAGCACAGTTGTGTTACTAGGGCTCGACAGTGCATAGGGTAGGGGGTGGAGAGTGTAGGGATAGATAGCCACTTGGTTGAGGAATAGTGGAGTTGCAGTTATTTACATCAGTCAGTTGCTAGTGTTGCTAGTGTCCTGCAGTGTGTGTAGTGCAAAACCCCTAACGTGAAGAATACTGTTTGTGTGTGTTCGCGTGTTTCTTGAGTTCAGCGATGTCTTGGAAGTGTGTTAATTCACCAAAACTTTTCTGTTGTGTGTGGTGACTTTACAACGAAGTCCCAAAGACATCCCATTTCCCCGCTCATCAAAGAGGCGTACGAGTTGTATTTTGAATCAAAGGTAGATGAGGGTAAGTGTTGGGCACCACAGAACTGTTTCTCACGTTGCTCCCGCTATTTTGGAGGATGGTTGCATGGAACCCACCCATCTATGCCATTTGCCGTACCACAGTTGAGGAGGGAACCTAGAGACCACATAACAGATTGCTACTCTAGTTTAACGAAAGTAACAGGTATCTCAAGTAAATCAAAACACACAATTTCATATCCAAATTTGGAATCTGCAATATGCCCAGTTCCGCATTCTGATTCTCTCCCAGTTCCAAAACCACCATCAGAATGGACACTGGAAGATGAAACAGACGATGGAAGTGACCAACCAATAGATCACGAAAATCTTGATTACATGCCATCTACATCACAGCCCCAACCACAGCCATTGTCACAGGCAGAATTGAACGATCTTGTAAGAGATCTGAATATTTTAAAAAAGGAAGCAGAATTCTTGGGTCTCGTCTTCAAGAAAAAACCTGCTACAACCAAACACTAGTATATCATTCCGTAAACGACAGCTTGGTCTTTCCACTTTTTTCTCAATGGCAGAGAGTCTGGTGTATTGTAATGACATAAATGGTCTGCTTACAGAATTTGGAATGATTCACAATCCGGAAGAATGGCACCTATTCATAGAATCCTCAAAACTATTCTTAAAGCTGTTCTCTTGCATATCGGAAACGAGAAACCTTTGATACCAGTGGCACATTGCATTCAGTTAAAAGAAACCTACGAGAACATGAGACTACTTCTGAAGTATATTGGCTATTCGAACCACAAATGGAAAATCTGTGGTGATCTCAAAGTTCTGGAACTTGTGCTGGGAGTGCAGACTGGTTACACAAAATATTGCTATTTCTTGTGTCACTTGGACAGTTGGGCAAGGAAAGACCATTAGGAAGTGAAACAGTGCTTTCGAGAGAAAGTTTCAATCCAGGTGAAAAAAATGTGTCTCATGAACCCCTTGTTGACAAAGACAGTGTGCTGTTACCACCGATCCATCTGAAATTGGGCTTCATGAAGAATTTTGTGAAAGCAATGGACAAAGATGGCAGCGGGTTTCAATTTTTACTGTCCAAATTTCCTGCGATTAATACTGCAAATATTAAAGAAGGTATTTTAATTGGGCCTCAGATTCTTGACTTGATGAAAGACAACTTTTAAAGAGTTGCTGACAGATACTGAGAAGGCAGCTTGGCTTGCCTTCAAAGATGTATGCAACAATTTTTTGGGTAACGTCAGGTCTGACAATTACAGGGAACTTATAACCAACCAAAGGTTGGGTATACATCCCCAATACATACAGGCAGCACTCCACTCCAACCAAAGTACAAGGCCAATTCAATTCAGGTAAAATTAATAGGAATATACATTCCCAGATATGTTAAGATTAACAGAAATTAGGCCTAATTAGTAAAAGTATGATAAAACATCAAAATATTAAGTAAATAATAAGCCCCAGACCAAAATTCATTGGTTATCAAAAATACTTCCTTCTGTGGAGAAACAGAATTCAGAGAGCACATGTTGTTTTTCATGCAAATTTTTTATTAAAACAGATATTTTCAGGATAACATTTGTGCAAGCACAAATTAACTTGCTTTCCCTGAAAATAACTCCAAGTCACAATTATATGTGCAAACAAACCACAAAAACATTAAAAAATCGATGTTTTTGGACAAAAGACAATCGGTCTCACAGCACCAGAGCCATCTGGTGAGAGCCAGTGGAACTAGCCCTGACTGGACTGCCATCTATTGGACTTCTCTAGGTACTAGATAAAGGCAAGTAACCCAAGATGCTGTGAACCAATCAGATGGCTTCATGGGCGTGGCTACCAGACAATGAGACTGTGATAGCTTCTAACATGAGAGGAAGCCATCTTGATTTCACTCTGTGTTGATAGTTAGGATAGTGAACATCGCTCCAAGTTTTGGGCCAGTGTAGGCCAGTGGAGAGAGGACAAAGGAGAAGCCCTTGTGTTCTAACATGTGGAATATCCACTAAGTGCTGGAAAACAGCCATGTAGTGTATAATATGGACGAATTACAGCACTTGAAGTACCTTAAAGTGCATGAAACCAATATTCATGAAAATTCGGAAATTTCCAATACCACATGGTGAGGACAATGAGTTTTCAGGAAACTATGATGCTTTGTATCCAAAGACATCCACGATTATTCGGTCCATCCTTTGCGATATAGCTCCCTGAAACAGTCCATGTGCAAGCCAATACCCACATGTCTTAAGATACCGCTATATTTTTAGTGAAAACCCACCAGAAATTCCCCCATTTATAGTTGGAGTGAAAAGTGTTTGTTTTAAGGCCCATGTGTGATGAGGTGAATGCAGGATATGTAAGTACCATGCTTTTTGTTACCTATTTGTTGGTTCTAAGTGTAAAAACGAACCTATAAGTTTGTGCAGTGCTTGTGTATAGTTAAATATGTTAACATCAGAATATTAAATGTGTCTTTCCAACATCTTGATTTATCAATTCATATTTGGGCGGGTAAGCCCGGTAAGCGTTCTTCTCGCTCCGGAATAAATAGGCTGAAAGTCCTTACGATAAACCAGCAATCATTCCTCGGAATGGATGTTGGTCTACTGGGGACATCCTCCATGTTAATGGTCACTGGAGGACAGCGTAGAGCTGCACGGGGATGGGTGCGTCCAGGTTGCATAGCCAGGTAGTTTTGTGGGTTCAATGAAGCCCAAGGTGGGTGAGTAGGTTAGGTTCATCCTTCCTACCACTCGGCAACGTAACCTGGAGGCACGTATCCCTGGACCAGCCGCGTAGACAAAGCCATCCGACTACCGAATCTATCGTCAGTAGTCTTTGGTCTCCGTTTTGTCTCTTGCGCGGATCGCAAGATTATGAGACTCAGTACCGGCACTCCCCAAATGTGAATACCAGATCAAGGTCGCTGGAACGGCCAGCAGGTCGTGGATTCCCACCCAGCGGTGGTGCAAGTACCAGCAATAACCCCCAACTTGACCTCATTGTAGCAATGCTCCAGGAGCAAGCGAAAGTATCTGAAAATGTTAGTCAGAAACTCGAGGCACAGGGTCAGAAACTTGATGCGCAGGGTCAGAAAATTGATGCTCAGGGTAGGGAATTTGCCAAGGCATCGGCGGAAGTAAATCGGAAACTTGAAGCCGTAAGGACGGAATTCCAGGCCAGACTGGACTCCATCCACAATGCCACCACGAAGACCTCAGAATTATTAACCAAACAAGTAGCTTCCAACACCAATAGAATTAATCAGATTGAGATCCAGTGTAATGACCTAGAGTTAAGATTAGGTAGGGATTTTACACAAGTGTCAGGCCAGATTTCGGAACTGAGGGAACTCGTTAGCGAAGTGCAAGGCGGTGACAATCAGACCACCACAGCTCAGATTCTAGGGAGGTTAGATGCCCTAGAAAACATATGCAGAGAGCTCACTTGCAGTGACCACATGGTCACGATCGAGAACAGGGTTCTCGAGCAAGTGAGGAAGGAAATGCCGAACTGCCAGGCGGAAAGCCGCAGCTCGCGTGTATGCATTTCCGAGGGCCAAGTCACTGAGCAGCGCACCTCCTCACAACAAAGGGTTGGTGAGGAGCAGCTGCCAGCAGAACAAAGGTCTGACGATGCAAGCCTGATGAGGATTCTTGCTTGCCTGGAAGGGATGGAGAGACGAATCACTCAGTCCGCCCTTCCACTGACGTCAGTTACCATGCCCGTCTCACCTGCAAGGAATGTGTCTGTCTACCAGGCCTTGTACAAAGCCAAACGACGACCTAAGGGTTGCGAAAGCTCTGACCAGAGTAGTGGCTATGTGTCTCCCCCTAAAATGTACCACCCACTTGGTAACTCCCCGGAGTCCAACTCCGAAAGCTCGGACGCCGAAGTCCGCAGCCGGAGGAAGAGGAAGAACCGGAGGAGGAACAAGAGCAAACCTAGGGTTAGGTTTGCTGATCTCAAACAGCTCCCAACCTTTAACGGGCAGGGGAACAGGCTGGCCTCTGATTTTGTGCAGGAGTTTGAGAGAGATCTCACTCTCCTGGAGGTAGATTTGGCGGAAGCCCTCCAAATAATCTCGTTCTGTCTACGGGACGAGGCAGGGCAGTGGTACGAGAGGAACGAACGAAAGTTCAAGTCCTACTCAGATTTCAAAAGGCAGTTCCTCTCATATTTCCAAGGGGATGGGTGGAGAGCTTCTTCCCTTGCGAAGGCTCTCAACGAAAGGTACAACCCATCCCAGCACAGATCAGTGCACAAATATTTCTGGCGCCAAGTCAAAATGATTAGGCTTGCGTTGCCAGAAATCGCCGACAACCAGGTTTTCACCCACGTTGTGCAACAGCTGCCGCGCAGCTTGAAGGACCAGCTAATCCTAGCTCCCTTCGTCTCTCTTCAGGAGGTGGCCAACTCCATACTTCGGTATGAGAGTGTGCAAGTGCCACAATATCCTGAGAGGGAAGTTGCAAGGCCAGCACGACCCAATTACGGGAAAACCACGACTCGCGTTAACCGGACCTATGTGAGTCGTGGTCAGGGTGAAGCGAGCGGTTCGTCCAAAAAGGAGGACGCTCACATGTGCAAGTCTGCGAGGGGCTCCCGGCCTAAGGAGTACCCAAACAGAACCAAGGTAGACCGGAGAAAGGGTGGAACGTTCCAACGTAAGAGTTCCGCCAGCTCACACGGGTCTTCCGAGCATCTCGCTGAGGTGCATCCAAATATGCACAACCAGGGAAACTAGGTAGGCAACGTCCTGACGTGGGGAAGGGCGATGCCAAACCTAAACCTGTCCCACAATGTTCAGATTCATGCAAGCACACTCCACTGATAAATCAGTATCAGGCAGTGGGTGATTCAATGTTGTCACGTCTTGCGCAAAGAAAATTCGGGTATCCTGTCCAAAGAGACAGCGATGGTAATTACCACATCGGACTTTGCATATCTGGACAAACCTCAGCGCAGTTGCTCAGTGCTTTGAGAAGGGAAAAGTGTGTTCATAAAAATGTGTTATTAATGGTATCCACAAATGATATGCTCCGAGGGAAGGACACCAACCAGGTGTTCCGGAACCTCCAGGATATCATTTACACCCTAAAGAGGAAAGGTGCTCAGAAGGTTATTGTTCTGACTCCTCCACCAGTTCCCAGGTTAGCCAATGAGAACCGACACAGGTTCTGGGCCATGTATGACTCACTAATTGCAAAAATATTATCCCTTGATGATAATAGCAATGTAAGGGTTCTGGATTCCTCATCGAAATTTGTGCATAAGGGCCAAGAAATGAACATGTCGCTGTTCGAAGAAACCATGGGTTACGGTCAAAACATGAGACCTGACCTGGTTCACTTCAGCCCACGAGGTATGGATACCATACTCAACGCACTCGATGAGGTAAAATGGTTCACCAAACCAGGTCACACACCCAAGGGTAAACAGATGGGATCTCAACAGAGTGAGATGAATGCCATTCTGCCCTACGATCAACCCTCGGGAAACTAGCCAGTGCTGCTCTCGCAGGGGGTGATGGTAGCCAAGGTGTAACAAATCCTCCTAGGTTAGTAAATATAGCATTTTTGAATTTGGATGAATATGACTCAATAGAGAATGAGTTCTGTAGCTCCAGTAACAATTGTGTAGTCCCTATAAACAAGCATAACAATAGGTACGGTACGGTAATACAGGTGACTCTGGTAGATGTACCTACCAAAGCGCTTGTCGATTCTGGAGCTGAGGTATCTGTGCTGAGTTCCAAGATGTGGAAACAGATTACGCACAATGCATCCCGGCCCAGACTCATTAAGTGTGACAATATCAAGTTAGTAGATTACTCAGGTGCGAAAAAGCAAAAAATCCTAGGAACTGCTTCGGTAGGTGTCAATGTCGAAGGTACAGAGATTTGTGTAGAGTTCGTGGTTGTGAACGAACTCAGCATAGACTGCATTTTAGGTTTAGACTGGTTATATGGGATCAATGCACAAATAGATTTTTCATCCCACCAATTAATGTTCAGGAAAGGGTCGCACTCAACGATCACTAAGTTCTTGCCAATAGGTCCAGATGCAAGTCAAGACGAGGAAGCACAGATCCACAAGCTGGACATATTTCCCCTGGATACCTTCCAGAAGTCTGACATGGCATCCATACCCGAGATACGAGATGTCGCAAACAATGCAACCAGTATCTCCCAAGCTCAAAAGGAACAGTTGTTTCAAACACTGTGTCAAATGAGAACTGTTTTCAGTGACCGCCCAGGCAAGTGCAACATTCACGAGCACAAAATTACCCTCCACAAGTCTGATTATGTAGCTAGAAAAAACTATCCCATCCCTGTAAAGTACAAAGAGGGTGTAGCGGAGGAAATCAAACAGCTCATTGAATGGGACATAATTGAGCCCTCAAATTCTGAATATGTATCCCCAGTTTTGGTAGTACAAAAACCGAATGGATCTCTACGTCTCACGTTAGACCAACGAGAGATCAACAAACTTATCCTGCCTTTAAAATTGAAACCCCTCAACATGGAGGAAATTTTCACACAATTCCAAGGTAAAAAGTACTTTTCAACCTTAGATATATCTTCTGGTTTTTGGCAGATAGGCCTGGAAGAGGAGTCTAGGAGGTACACCGCTTTTACTTTCAATGGCAAGATGTACCAATTTAAGCGATTAATCTTTGGTCACATCAATAGCATGCAGGTGTTCATTGAAGTAATGAATAAACTGCTGTGTGGTACCGAGGAGTTTGCCTTAGCATATGTCGATGACATCACAATCTTCTCTGCCACCTTTGAAGAACATTTAGTCCACATTAGTAAGGTACTTGCCATTTTTCAAAAGGCTAACATGACCCTTAAATTGTCCAAATGTTCATTTGCCAGAGAACAAATTAAGTTCTTAGGGCACATAGTCAATTCCAAACACATATCCATGTGCCCAGAATATGTGGAATCCATATCCAACCTGCAACCCCCTGCTAATATCAAACAATTGCAGAAAATATTAGGTTCTTTCGGGTGGATTCGTAAATTCATTCCCAGCTATAATGAATACACCCAACCTCTTTACGACCTGCTACGAAAAGGATCCAAATGGCAGTGGGACAAGAATGCCCAACAGGCGTTCGAAGCACTGAAGTCAGTAGTCCAGGAGGACTGCAAATTATTTCACCCCAACTTCTCAGAGAAGTTTTACCTCCAGACCGACGCCTCGGGATCAGGGGTAGGGGGATTCTGCTTCCAATATTGCGAAGGAGAGAAGAGGCCATTGGGATACGTTAGCAGATCTCTGAAGAATTACGAGTTAGGATATACCTCCACAGAACTTGAACTCCTAAGCATTGTATGGTGCATAGAGAAGTTCTCATTTTTATTGCAAGGTCAGACCTTCACCATCCTATGCGACCACAAGAGTCTGTCATGGCTCAACTCAGCCTATTCATGGAACGTACGCCTCACCCGGTGGTTCCTCAAACTCCAGAACTACAAGTTTGATGTGGAGTATGTGGCTGGTCGCACGAACTGTCTAGCGGATATGCTATCCCGCATCCCGGAAAGACAGCAAGAGATGGTTAGACGTGTCAACCCAATTCAAGTGTTACCCCAACCCATAGCTAATTTGTCCGGAGACGATCTCCAGAGAGAGCAAGAAAGGGACCCCAGGTCCAAAGCAATCATAGATTACCTACAAGGGGGGGGGACAGGATAACAATCCTAGGTGCAGGAATTGGAGCAAGCAATATCAAATGGTCAATGACCTACTAGTGGTCAAAGACTTTCACTTCCTTGATAAGTTCAGGATATACATTCCCGAATCTTTAGTTTCACAGGTGCTCACAGCATATCACAATGATGATGGGCACCCAGGAGTAGACAAAACACACAATAAGGTGTTCCGTAGTTTTTTCTGGCCAGGTATGAGGCGAGGAGTCAAGGCGTGGGTGACTGACTGTGTTCAATGCCAGCAGGTGAAACCGAACCTTCATCCCCCTAGGCAAATCTTGCAGGCCCATCATGTCAAACAGTTAGGAGCAACTCTGTTCTGCGACCTCGTAGGTCCACTCCCAACCAGTAAGCGCCAAGAGAAGTACATCTTCACTATTCTCGAAGGGTGCTCAAGATACATAATGGCATACCCGCTCAGAAATTCCACCACTCCCTTAATATTGAGGAAACTCATTGATACATATTTTGTACATTTTTCACTTCCTCAAAGAATCGTAGTAGACAATGGTCCCCAGTTTAGGGCCAAGCAATTCACTCAAACCCTTGAAAATATGGGAATTCAAATTCTGTTTATACCATCATATCTCCCATCCGCCAATCTAGTTGAGAGGACACACCTCGAGATGGGAAAGCTCTTAAAGCTTATGTGCAATGAAAACCATAAAACATGGTCAGATAAATTACCAGCAGTGGTTAGCATTATCAATCACTCGATCAATGACACCACTGGGTACGCACCAGCAGAGCTTAGGTTACATGTTTCACTCAGGAACCCCGTTATGGAACATTTCCATATTCCCACTGGTGAACAAACCGAATGGGATCAGCAATTGTTCATGGCTGTATCCCGGACGGCCGAAAGGCGAAACAAAGCCAACAATAAGGTAAATGAATCACAGCAAAACAGGACTGTGATCAAAGTGTACGACTTAGTTTTTCTTAAATCCCATCTCCAAAGCAAAGCTCTAGAGGGACAGACCCACAAATTGTTCCACACCTTCTTCGGTCCATTAGTTTGTAGTGATCAGGTGACAGATAACATATTTAATCTCGTTCATTGTGTTAGCGGTAAGAGCCTACCCAACCAACATGTCAATAACATGAAGTTGTGGAGGTGTAGCTATAAGGTGTATAGTCATTACATTGAGAAGCTCAGACTACTACATCCGGTGTTAGCATCGAGAGTACCTCAAAGAAGTTAATTCAAGCCAAGGGGCCTCTGAATTCAACGAGGACTCAACCTCAATCCCGACGGGGTGCAGCCGTTTCCCTACGACTTGCTTTGTCTGTTGGTAAGACGAGTAACTGCGCACAAATGGCTCCACCCTCGTACCCTTGTGATACTTCCCCATGGAAACTGTAGAGGTCTGCTCGTCAGCTCTACGTTTCTTCCTAAACCCGATATCAGTAGGACCTAGGAGAGAAGTACGCGACGGTACGGCTCCTGCGCTATAGTATTAGTCGCATAAGAGGTATTGGTATCCCTCTAGCGCATCCAGGGTAAGACGCACGGATAGGAGTGTACAACAGGTACAAGATGAGGAGAAAAAGCTACACATTTTTTGAACATTAGTATTAATATATGTTAAAGGTCAGAGGTTTTGTGGATGAGGTTCTGTCTGGTCTGTGACATTCACCCATTTGTACAGAGGGTAGAAAAATTTATGTCAAGATCGTGTAAGGGATTATTTTATCATTGTATGCAAAAGTCAATTTCATTGTTGTGTACAAAAGTATTATCTCGTTGTTTTGTACAAAAGTATTATTTCATTGTTGTATACAAAAGTATTACTTCAGTATTATATGCCAAGGCAATTTCATTGTGGTATAAAGGATAATTTCATTATTGTATACCAGGGCCATTTCTTTGTTGGACACAAAAGTGAGTCCAACCATCATATAGAGATTTATTTCCTTATGAGTGCAAATCTATGCTAGATCACTCACTACCAATCAAACGAAATATTGTTTAGCAATTATTGGGTATTTGCACTACCGATGGGTTGGGTTCGACCAAACCAGGGTTAGCGGTAATAGAGAGATGCAAGCACCCCCAAACATATAGGGTTGTTTATGAGGAACAACCCATAACCAACAAGGGTAAGGTCAAAGCCTGCGTGTGAAGTGGGGCCAGTGAGTACATCACTCCAACTCCCCCTCAGTGTCACCACAAAACCCCGGAGCAAACATACAAAAGTGCATGGTGTCATAGGCAGAAGCAGACCCCCAAGCATATTATGCCAGGAACCAGAGACAATCTTTTCAGCGTTCCAGCAATATGGGGAAGCAGGGAGTGTGTCAGGGGTTCGTAATCGAACATTGACATCCAGAAACGAACCACCATGACAATCCGATAGACTTCACACAAGGAGTGCATTCCACAGATTGTTCACAATCCCAATGGGTAGCCAGGTCGAAGCATTGTTCCGCCAAGCGAGCAACAAAAAACATTTGCTGGCAACGGATGATGCGCAAAGCCAGGCGACAGCATGCTCCACCTAAGGAGATACTGAAGAACAATTGTGAGGTGACCAAACGTGGACCACATACCAAGGTGTATGATGAACAGTTCTTCAAGGTACTGCACCCTCAAGTGAATGAGGGGCAGAGACATTAGATACATGTCTAAAAACTATTATGCAGCTCAGGTCGAGTACAAAAACTGTATTCAGTGCGACAAAAAGCAGACATTATAACATGAACATCTGTTGAAAACTTTTAAGTGTGTGTTATATTAACCATGTATATACCGTCTAGGAAATCGTTCGATATATCGAACAGAACAATATCTCAAACATATATCCAAGTGACGGACAAGAATAATTGCAAATTTATTTTCTTTCATGTATATGTTCTTTTCGGACCAGCGTGGTCATAACAACTCAGTGTGTATATAAATATTTTGTGTATGTATTTGGGTATAGTGTAGTAAAGGGTAAAGAAAAATGATCCGCTTCACGTATCCTTTTTCTTTTCCCGAGGGCCCGGGATATGTATAACCAACCAAAGGTTGGGTATACATCCCCAATACATACAGGCAGCACTCCACTCCAACCAAAGTACAAGGCCAATTCAATTCAGGTAAAATTAATAGGAATATACATTCCCAGATATGTTAAGATTAACAGAAATTAGGCCTAATTAGTAAAAGTATGATAAAACATCAAAATATTAAGTAAATAATAAGCCCCAGACCAAAATTCATTGGTTATCAAAAATACTTCCTTCTGTGGAGAAACAGAATTCAGAGAGCACATGTTGTTTTTCATGCAAATTTTTTATTAAAACAGATATTTTCAGGATAACATTTGTGCAAGCACAAATTAACTTGCTTTCCCTGAAAATAACTCCAAGTCACAATTATATGTGCAAACAAACCACAAAAACATTAAAAAATCGATGTTTTTGGACAAAAGACAATCGGTCTCACAGCACCAGAGCCATCTGGTGAGAGCCAGTGGAACTAGCCCTGACTGGACTGCCATCTATTGGACTTCTCTAGGTACTAGATAAAGGCAAGTAACCCAAGATGCTGTGAACCAATCAGATGGCTTCATGGGCGTGGCTACCAGACAATGAGACTGTGATAGCTTCTAACATGAGAGGAAGCCATCTTGATTTCACTCTGTGTTGATAGTTAGGATAGTGAACATCGCTCCAAGTTTTGGGCCAGTGTAGGCCAGTGGAGAGAGGACAAAGGAGAAGCCCTTGTGTTCTAACATGTGGAATATCCACTAAGTGCTGGAAAACAGCCATGTAGTGTATAATATGGACGAATTACAGCACTTGAAGTACCTTAAAGTGCATGAAACCAATATTCATGAAAATTCGGAAATTTCCAATACCACATGGTGAGGACAATGAGTTTTCAGGAAACTATGATGCTTTGTATCCAAAGACATCCACGATTATTCGGTCCATCCTTTGCGATATAGCTCCCTGAAACAGTCCATGTGCAAGCCAATACCCACATGTCTTAAGATACCGCTATATTTTTAGTGAAAACCCACCAGAAATTCCCCCATTTATAGTTGGAGTGAAAAGTGTTTGTTTTAAGGCCCATGTGTGATGAGGTGAATGCAGGATATGTAAGTACCATGCTTTTTGTTACCTATTTGTTGGTTCTAAGTGTAAAAACGAACCTATAAGTTTGTGCAGTGCTTGTGTATAGTTAAATATGTTAACATCAGAATATTAAATGTGTCTTTCCAACATCTTGATTTATCAATTCATATTTGGGCGGGTAAGCCCGGTAAGCGTTCTTCTCGCTCCGGAATAAATAGGCTGAAAGTCCTTACGATAAACCAGCAATCATTCCTCGGAATGGATGTTGGTCTACTGGGGACATCCTCCATGTTAATGGTCACTGGAGGACAGCGTAGAGCTGCACGGGGATGGGTGCGTCCAGGTTGCATAGCCAGGTAGTTTTGTGGGTTCAATGAAGCCCAAGGTGGGTGAGTAGGTTAGGTTCATCCTTCCTACCACTCGGCAACGTAACCTGGAGGCACGTATCCCTGGACCAGCCGCGTAGACAAAGCCATCCGACTACCGAATCTATCGTCAGTAGTCTTTGGTCTCCGTTTTGTCTCTTGCGCGGATCGCAAACTGATTGAACACATGCTGGACTGTTACAAGGCTATGGTGCACAACATGTCTTCGAAAATAGATTTCCTGCATTCTCATTTGGATTTTTTCCCCACCTAATCTCGGAGATGTGAGTGACGAACATGGTGAGCGATTTCACCAATATATCGCTGCCATGGAAAGATGATATAAGGGAAGATGGTCACCAAATCTTTTGGCAGATTATTGCTGGACACTCTTACAAGAAGTTTTACCATCCACCCACAAACGGAAAGTTTCCAGGACACGTTTCTAACTTATAAGTACATTTCAAGCTTTTTGCAGCTTTCTCGAACCTTTTTTTATGTCTTGTAATACAAACAATTTATTTTGTTCCATGATCTGTATTTTGTATTAACTGTAATGGAGTCGTTTTCAAGTGTCGCGATAGTTGCTACTTTGTTTTTCATGAATTACAATATATTGCTAACTATATAAAATATAGACTAAGTGGTACATGTGGCATATCTTTTCCAGAAAAATTGGTACGTGATGGAAAATTTCTGATTTCATTTTCGTAATCAGCATATTTGATTTAGTAAAGAACGCCTTCTCTCATTTCGTGGCAAGATACAAAGTTCAAATTTGTTGCACTGTGTTATCTAACTATCAAAACAGATTTTGTCCTACACGAATAATTGTTAACCTTTTGGGTCCCAAGTATCTCGATCGAGATACCCAAATGTAAGCCTCACGGTCCCAAGTATCTCGATCGAGATACCCTTTGTCAAGGTCGTAGTTTTACGTTATAACTTTTCTATTTTTGGCTAGAATTTCGATTTTTTATATATATTGTTCCTAACACATTTATTTAACAGAAATGTTTTTTTGAATTATTTTTTTTCTTCATGAAAATGGAGGTGAAAAGGCGGGAAAAGGGACTTCTCTTTTGCGTCTCTTTTCAAGGTCAAATTTTTGCCGACAAAGGAACACCGGCTTTGTTGTTCTAAAGCAATGCTTTTCACTCCCGCCCGTTAACTGCATTCGAAGGAAACTCGTTTATCAGTATCCGATGTCAAAATGAAAGTTTTCCGTGAGGGCGGAAGCAGGGGGTGGGTGTGTAACACTCACGGTCCCAAGCGTCTCGATCGAGACGCTGTGTCAAAGTCGTAGTTTTTACGTTATAACTTTTTAATTTTTGACTAGAATTTCGATTTTTTTATATTGTTCTTAACACATGTATTTAACAGAAATGTTTCTTGCACCTTTTTTTTTCTTCATGAAAATGGAGGTGAAAAGGCGGAAAAAGGGACTTCTCTCAAGTTACATTGGTCATACGACAATGATGCAAATATTTTTCTGTTTCTTACATCCCAGCGATAATTTCTATGTGCATTTTGAACTTTTCATATCTTTTTATCGGGGGGGGGGGCGGGGGGGGGCGAAACCCCATTTTTTAAAAGAAAAAGTATTTTCAGGGGATTGAACCCCTTTCGCCCTCCATATATACGTCGAATGTGCATAAATTATATATCGTCTGAATCTGTGATTCATTCTGCGTACAACAGTATATCTTTCATATCTTTAGGGCATTTAGTTTCTGAGCTATAGTCATTTCAAGGTACCGCTGCATTTTGAAGCTTGAATCAGTGGCGTGCCGACCATTCGTTTTGGGGTACAACTCAAGTTACATTGGTCATATGATAATAATGCACATATTTTTGTGTTCCTTACATGTCAGCGATCATTTCCATGTGCATGTCGACACTGTCATGTACTATTTTCTTCGGGGAGGGTGGGGGAACCAATTTTTTTTCCGAAATTTTGGAATTTTGAGAGTTAGCCCCATCCCCCCGGCCACATATACGCCGAATTTGCATAAATTTCATATACTCTGAATCTCTGGTTCATTCCGCGCACAACGGTATATCACTCATATCTCTAGGGCAATTAGTCTCCGATCTACACTCATTTAATTGAAACTCTGCATTTTGCTCAAAATCGGCTCTGGACCAATAGGCTTACTTGTGAAAATGGCCTTGGGACTCAAAAGGTTAAGTATACAGACATGGAAATTGTATATAGATATACAGAATATGGAAATTACAGATGCATGTAATTCAAAAATACATAAATAGTAGTAGTAGTAGTAGTAGTAGTAGTAGTAGTAGCAATAGTAATGAAATTATAATAAAAATAATAACAAAAACAAAAAATAAATAAAACAACAATAATAATAGCAGCTAATAATAATAATAATAATAATAATAATAATATTATAAAAGTTTCTGTGACTCTGCTCCTCCAGAGAATAATCCTGCGGGCCCGCTGATCTACTGTTGTATTTGATTCCATAACTGAAACCATAAAATAGCGAGAACCTAACTTGACTGAAGTTAAAGATGCTATTAAAAGGCTAAAGAATAAAAAAGCACCTGGCATAGATTTAATAACAGCTGAGTTAATTAAATATGGTGGAAATTCGTTACTATGTCAAATTCATAAATTAATTGTTTAATATGGAATAAAGAAGAAATCCCTCAACAGTGGAAAGAATCCATAATTGTTCCTGTGTATAAAAAAGGTGATAAAATGAACTGCAATAATTACCGTGGAATTTCTCTACTCTCAACAACATATAAAATATTATCTAACATTCTTTTAACAAGACTAACCCCATATGCTAATGAAATTATAGGTGATTATCAATATGAATTTAAACGTAACAGATCAACTACAGATCAAATTTTCACATCAGACAGACACTTGAAAAAAAGTGGGAATATAATCAAAATGTCCATCAGCTATTCATTGATTTAAAAAAAGCATATGATTCGGTCAAAAGAGATAAATTATATAACATATTAGTCGAGTTTGGAATACCTAAGAAGCTTGTTAGTATGATAAAAGTATGCACCAGTGAAACAGAAAGTAAAATTCGTGTGGGTATTAATATGTCTGACAAATTTACAATTCATGTTTGGTTAAAAAAGGATATGCATTATCTCCATTGCTCTTTAATTTTTCCTTAGAATATGCTGTTAGGAAGGTAAAAGAAACTAAAGAAGGACTAGAATTAAACGGTGTGACTCAGTTGTTAGCATATGGAGATGATGTAGACTTATTATAGGATGATATAAATACAATTAAGAATAATGCTAAAATATTTTTCAAAACAGCTAAAGAGATAGGTTTGGAAGTTAACAAAGAGAAAACTAAATATATGCTTACAGGCCAAAACCAAGTGTTAGGTAATAACCAAAATCTAATTATTGATAACAACTCGTTTGAACCAGTTTCCAAATTCAAATACTTAGGAGTAATATTAAGAAATGAAAATTATATTAATGAGAAAATAAAAAGTAGGCTTAATTCAGGAAATACATGTTACTTCTCTCTTCATAAACTTTTGTCTTCTCGTTTAATATCTAAGATACTAAACGTTAGAATATACGAAACAGTAACTTTGCATGTAGTATTATATGGGTGTGAAAGTTGGTCCCTTACATTGAAAAATGAACATAAATTGAGAGTTTTTGAAGATAAAATCCTAAGAAAAATCTTTGGACCTAAAAGGGATGAGGAGACAGGTGAGTGGAGAAGGTTACATAATTTAGAACTAAATAATTTGTATTCATGTCCAGATATTATTAGAATAATGAAATCAAGAAGACTTAGATGGGCAGGCCATGTGGCACGAATGGGAGAGGAAAGAGGAGTTTACAGGATTCTTGTTGGGAAACCTGATGGTAAGAAACCTGTAGGAAAACCAAGACGAAGATGAAGGGACCTAAAGGAAATCGGTAGGGATGGAAAAGAGTATATATATCTTGCTCAAGATAGGGACGGATGGAAGGCCTGTGTTGCTGCAGCCATGAACCTTCGGGTTTAAGAAGGCTAGGGAGTTAGTTTAGTTAGTTTGTTATAAAATAGCGAGAGCTATAATTTTTCTCGAAGCTGCTATATTCTAATCTTATGTAATTAAAACACTAGATGGCAATGCTGGGATAGTTATTAAGGCAAGGGTTCTATAAATGGAAATAAGTTAAAAATTAAATTGATTTAGAAGCATTAAAATAATATAAAATATATTTTGAAACGAAAAAGATGGAAAATAATATATGAGATATAAATAATGATTGTATATGTTATTTTTCCTCTGTGTTTCAATTGTAACATACTTGGAAAAGCAAATATAATAATTCTATTGAGTGATTCCCATGAACATATGAAAATGTCAGAATTATTACTTCACATCATTCAGATTAATAGTCATCATTCATAGAGAATAGCTAGTAGGAATTCGGAATATCCAAGAAAGAATAGGGGATGTACAGTGCTTTCATTTTGGGCATGGGCTTAGATAAGAGGCGGTACGTTATGGCCAGGATTTTCCTCACGTGACGTCCCGGTAATTTTACGCTCATATCTTAAACACGCAGACAAATTTATTGATTGCTTGATTGATTTGCTTTATTTTACTTCGCTTTTTGTGCCACTTTTGGCTAATTTGCGAAAATGGAGATGAGTGATGGCATGATGAAGTTGATGAATGGACAATCACAAACATCTTTGCCCAGGCTAGGATTCGAACCCGGGACCCCTGCCTCTTAACGCGATGTACTGGCCTCTCCGCCAGGGGGGAAGGGGGCGGACAATTATATTTATATTGCATTACGAGTACTGATCTGTGTTATAACAACTCTTGTAACACAGCCGGCCTCCGTGCCGGAGTGGTTAGCACAGCGTGCTACGACGGCAGGGGTCCCGGGTTCGAATCCTGGCCTGGCAAGGATGTTTGTGAGAGTCCCTTCACCAATTTCATGGCATGATCACTCAACCTCATCTTTGCGATTAGCCAAAAGTGGCAGAAAAGCGAAGTAAAATAAACGAAATGAAGAAATCAAGAAATCTTGTAACACAGATTATTACACGTTATGCAGTCTATATCTATAAAAATGTACGAGTATGTGTGTATGTGTGTGTGTATCTATATTTTTTCCTCCATGACTCTCGAACGCCTTGAGCGATTTCAACCAAACTTCGTACACATATCACTTGCAATCTGGAAATAAACACTGTGGGGGTAAGACACGCCTGGCACTCCTAGGGGAGGGGTGACATGTAAAAATAATCGAAAACGACCGATATTAGTGTGGAATCCATAGTTTTCTGGGTTGCTAATGTGAATAGTGACACTCCCTATGCCGTTCAACTACAAGTTCATCACCTATCGGGATGGGGGGGGGGGTGAGAGGGGGTGAAAAGTAAAATGTCAAAAATTACCTGGATTAGTGTCGAATCCATAGTTTTCGGAGTCGCTAAGCTAATTGGTGACATTCACGATGACCAAACTTTGTACACATCTGACTTACAATCTGGAAAGAAATACTGTGGACGTGAGAGTACCCTGTAACCCCTAGGGTGGGGATGGGAAGGGGTTACATGTAAAACTAATAATGGAAAACGGCCGATATTAGTGTGAAATCCATGGTTTGCGGTGTCGCTAAGATGAATAGTGACACTAACAATGCCGCTCAACTCCAAGACACCCCTGGCACCACCAGGGGTGGGGGTTGTAAGATGGTGAAGTGTAATACGACTGATAATAGTTTGTAATCCATAGTTTTCGGGGTCGCCAAGATGACTAGTTACACTTCCAATATCGTTCGACTCGAAGTTCATTTTACACTATGGTTAGAATTCATATTTATCTTGTTTAATAGAAAATTGGGCGAAATAAATACCCGGGCAACGCCAGGTTATCAACTAGTATAAATATAATTGCATGCTAAAGATACTTTAATTTCCACGAAAGGGTCTGGAAATGATTTTTTTTTTTTTTTTGCTTTTTCCGATTCTACAATACAAATTAGGGATTTCCATTTAAATTTAAATTTTTGTAACTAATCATAAATATTGTAAACGTAGCAACACTCAATGAAAAATGAAATTTGGATTATTTGTTTACTATTATTCCACATACAGCCCGAATGCCATTTTGCTCTATTGCAGATACTCGCCTCCAACATATCATAAACGCCCCACATATTCGGAGAAAACGTATGGTGGGGGTATAGTAGACGTTTAGCTACAACTAAAGGGTACAATGAGAACAAAGTTTGAGACCCTCTGATGTACAAGATTCCCTTGCTTTATAACAGAACTCTCCTCTCAAGATAAATCCATAAACTAGGACAATCTCAATCATGAGAAAGTGAGAGAGAAAGAAAGAATCGAATGAGCAATCAGTTTTCAATTTTTCACTTAAGTATAACAAAAATTATCATTTTGTTAGATCGTAATTTTGAGATCATAACTATACATAGTTGGTCAAATGATTAGTTCGCCTATTAGAAATAAGAATAATTTAGTTGAGTTTCTATATCTCTCCGTCAATGTCCTTCTCATATGAGATTTCTAACTCATATCAAACCTTATTTACTTAAGCAAGAATCTTGAATTATGGTAAATAAATGTTTTGCCCAGAGAATTGTAATGAAGCTACATATCTATAAAAGAAATGTACTGTCTGATTGGATTAAGTTGTTCCATTTTGAGTACTGATAAGCCTGTTACTTTTCGAGCATTAAGGACCTCCGATGGACCCAGGTTCTTTGGTAGAAGTACAGCTCCGAGGCGGTTGTACCACCAACATTTCGTTTATGACGATATCTTTCTTGATGTTGAAAGTTCCGACTATGTGTCGATGAAAGCTGTTGAACTATCGTAACCAAATGTCATGAAATGGTCTACAGCACATGGAATACGTGAAATTGTCTTATGAAAATAGCGTTTCCAAGTTATTGTTAACATCATCTATAAGTCTGTCGTACACAGACAATCTGTCCCCAGTACTTTAACACAGTCTTTGGTATTGTCTCTTGGTACTCTTGCTCTGATGGTTACTAACACAGCGAACTCCTTGAATCTGGATGCATCTTGTAGTTTTCCATTTGATGAGCTCCTGGGTGTTTGGGAGGGCTGATGTCTGGTTCTGGGGAGCATTGGCCCCCTAGCCCCCTAGCCCCTACTAAACTATACCCTTGCTTGTCATTTTGAATTAAAGGTCGATAGTAATGACGTCATTATCCCTACCTAATGAATGAAACCAATTAAACCACCTTAGATGGTTAGGAAATCAATAATGACCGTTACGTATGCAAAAATATCGATTTTTAAAGAAATGGGGTAGGCGTTATCTTTATCTGGGCGGTATGGTCGGTCGATATGATTCCAACTATAAATAAAGTTACTTTAAAAGATCACGTTCACGAGAAAAGTGACGTATGCTCTGACGTCACGTCTATTCAATGTTCTTGATAGGCCTCTCTCGGGGCACTTATGATAGACGTTATCCTTTCATGAACGCGTTAAGTGCAAAGGTCTTTCCACGGATAATCGATTTGGTTGTTTGTGTTGTTTGAAGTTCAAGAGTGAAGCCAATCATAACCCAGAATTAGATCTTCGCTATCGCAGCATTCGTTTGTAAGTAATTGCGTGCTTGTATAACCCTGAGTTCGCCATAAACACATCAGTGAATGACATATGGATTGGATAATTGCTACTTCTCCCAAGCAATAACTCAGAATCACGATAGATTTGAAAATCCTTGGCTTGGTAATCTGATGTAGCAGTGGTGTGAACAGGATTTTCGTAAGAGAGGGTGTTTGACTATGTAGGGAGAGGATATGGCTTTTATTTAACCTTGCTTACCAAAGGGGAGGAAATGGGTGCTGTCAGCCCAACCATCTTTATTTTTTAGATTTTTGAACTGCGAAAATTTTTATAAAAAAACGAACATTAATTACGTCGTACCCTGCGGTATTCTAAATATTCTGTATTACATTTGCTTGTAAAAAAAATTAATGTAATGTAAATAAAAGGCAAAATGCACTACATGGGCCTATCAAACGCCATCTTTGAATGTCTGTCATTCGAGATACTCATAACACTGAGGTTGGTAAACAATTTGTTGGTCATAATGGTAGTTTTTATAATTATTATAATTAATAAACAAATTCGCCTCTATAAAGAAAAAAGGATTAATGAAAAATTATTGTTTTTTCCGATTTTTTGTGTATGGTAAAATATATTTACGTGGCACCCAAATAATTTTTTTATTATTCCTTATAAATTACGGCATTTTTTTAAATATTATAATTAATAATTAACTGTCATATGTGATAAAGGAAGCACTGATTCAGCAAGAAAATTGTTTGTTGAATTTTTATGAAAAAAGTCTGGGCCTGTGAGTATGTAAATTTCTCGTACGACACGGGTAAGCCAGGGTTAAACAGTCAGTTCAATATGTTGTTTTTTTTGTTTGTTTTTTCATGCGTTCCTTTTACGTATAAAAATTGAGTCAATGTGGTAGCGAGTAACGTCTCCTCCCACCAAGTCTCTAGTTGGCTCGTCACTGGATGTATCTATATTTGGTTATAATAAGGTTTTCAAAGGCTATGTCTTTATGTCATTTATGTCATATGCAAGCAAGTCATTTACAAAATGTCATTAAAAGAAAAATTATACTATTCCTTCTTTGGAATTAGATTATCTTTAGAAAATAAGCAAGCATTGCGGTACGAGATTAACGGAACGTAATTCTACTTAAGTTTCTAGACAAAAGGATTATTATAACTGTACAGACTAACCCTAGAAAATTAAAGTTTTTGAAAATTCCGAACAATGTAAGTGTAACTAACTAATTGAATCATTTATCACTTATTTACTGATAATCGTCCTCAGTATCCACATACATTTTCCTATTTTTTAATGAAAATAATATTGAATGTCTGGGTTCTTGGGTATGTGGACAAATGAACGCAGTGCTTCTATCTTTCGACCCCTTCTGCCACATTATAAGCAATTAGGAGAAGGGGCTGGGTAACTTGATAAAGAGAAATTGCTTTCGGAATATCCTAGTATGCTTACCTTCCGGGGAGAGGTGGGGATTCTCCCGGCAGCCGGCCGAAAGTAGACGAAGGTCATGAAGGTCAGAGGAGGTCAACAACAACAAGCCTTCTCTGTGTAACTTGCATTGTTGGCAGCAAAAATCGATTTTGATTCGACACATCTGAAAGGAAGAAGGACGTTTTGTCAAAAACACTCTTCAGAGGCTTCAACACATTATATCCATCCACCATGTATCTAGTCAAGCAACATGTACAGAAAGAAGAAAAAGCATTTATTATCTTTATTGCATTTGTTTTTACTATGAAACATGTCTAAAAAAACTAATGGGATTCTTTAGTGTGGTTTTGGAAACATATTTATTGTTATTTCGTACCTTCACCTTCTCTTAAAGGCAACTTTAAAAAGATAAACAGGTACGTTTCTCACGGACCACTGAAAAGCACCGGTCTCTGTGGTACAGTAGGATCCATGGTAATAACGTGAACTTGTTCATTAACTTGCTCGTGCACTTTATTTGACTCAACAAGAGTTTCAAGAATTAACATAAAACTGAAAACAAGCTATTGACAACTTCTGCCCCAGAATGCATAAAAATCCATTACTTAAAAACACAGAGCATGTAAGAGAAAAATTAATAAAAATAGTCATGGATAATTTGCACGGTAATAATAAAGAATTTGTAGGATACAAGGAAGATTTATTTTCCAAATAAACTTTATTGTACATGAATTTAAGTTACACATACAAAAAGGATGTAGGATTTCTACCTTTGCTTAGGGCGATAAAATTTAACCTGTCTGCTTTAAGACTACTTAGTGGATGGTATATTTAATCAATATGGAAGGTAAAAGAGCAAGGCAGCGTAATATAACACGATACTCAGCTAAATACGATTCTAAAACTTATGTAATGAAATGTCTACGTTGGTTAAATACTCAATTCCTAGTCAATTCTATACTATGCTTCACATATGGCAGAACACATCTTTCACAGCACAAAGCCTGATCGCAAAACCAATCACCACTGAATTCCTAAACATGTTAGGAATAGCAAAAGGGAAAACACTCACATAAGCTTCAAATTCTCCTAAATTTTCGTTCAGAAAGTAAAATAAAGCAATACTAAATCGAAACGTGTTTATAACAAAATTTAGTCCTTGGTCCCCGGTTCGTTACCACAGGTTAGTCAATAACCAACTTTGAGAGTATTGAAATGCTTCACAATCGTCCATGAAAGTCTAAAATCTATACAACAGCTTTATTAAAAAGTTTCAAAGTGCTTGAATATGCACGTAGCGCAGTACTACACAAAATGTAATACAAATATTCTTTAGAGTGTATGCTTGTATTTTTATGATCGTTTTATGCGTTCGACTCTGTTTCATAACCTTGGAATTCTCAAGAGGAGCTGTTGTTCAATACGATTCACAAATTTTATTTCACTGAACAGATACTGATACGTATTTCATTGTGAACTGGAGACTACTTAAAATTTTGACGACTCAGTTTTGACATATGGTTTGTAGGAATGTAAAATAGAAATAGAAAGTATACGTTTAGCATGTATTAAAATTTTGACCATAAGTGGAGTGACAGTCATGAAGCTGTTATTTGTTACTGTAGAAATTTAAAGTAAAGAGATCTACTTTTATGACAATAATTTGGTCAAAACATTGGTGATTTGTGACTTCAGTTTGACCCACTGTAGTTAACGGCCACACATTACCAAACAAACGCTTAGGTAAATTAAGTAAATTCATGCCAGACATGTTCTTAATCTAGGAAAATGTAGACTAGAGACATTGTTGGAAATATAGAATAAACTTTTGCCAACCCAAAAATTGCAAATTTAGCACTGTTTTCTAAATAACACATCATGTACAAAAATGATAAATGCCACTTACAAACTACATAACCTAGAATAAAAAATCCTCCGACATGATAATACAGTACGCCACATAACTCTAACAATACAGTGGAATTCAATCTATCGTTGGGACACATAACATGAACAATAAATTGTTGAAAAATAGAGACAGATGAAAAATTAATTAATTCACTAGAGAACTGACCAACACCACTCATTCCACATGCAAATTTACGAGTTTTGTGGTTTTCTTTGCTTTAAATTAATGCTCGCAAACAGCATCAATGCAAGAGGAACGTAGCGCAATGTCAATATTTATATGAAACAATATTTTATTAATTCGAGCGGAGCGAATGTGTAACCTCACTTAGCGTTCGATATGGTAACAATCAAAGCTACACCAATTAAAATAATATGACCAAAACTAATCTAAACCATAGGAAGTGGAGTGACATTGCGTTATTAACGTGTCACCGTTCTTTGTTCAGTTTAGCGTTGCCGACAAGAGAGGGCAGCAGGTGGTGGAATTATCCCAAAATGGATTAAGCGACAGAGTATTAACGTAGAAGGAATTGACGTGAAAGGACAAACTGGGAAATGATGATTATTTTGTGTGTAATTCTTACTGTGTCATAGGATATCCGAATGGATACCTAATGATTCTTTTAGTGACGAGGATATTAAAATATTGCTCTAGTAGGTGTCAATATAATGTTGCAATGAGTGTTGTAGCGAAAGACTGGTGTATACCCTTGGATGTCTTCAGCACTTGAAATAATGCACTTTTATTGGTGGTACAAGTCATGAACATGTAGAAGATATGAAAAACTTTATTTTTATTCATCACCGACTAACAAACCATGAATAAATGCACAGAAATGTTATAGAATAACTAGAATAAACAAGCAATAGTGTTCATAAATACTAAATTGAACAATATGCTGGACTACACCATCTAGCGTTTATAAGCATACACCCAAACGATTTTTACTAATCAGATCCACATTATCATCCAATTGTTGGGGATTGTGTATTTATTTGTGTTGTGATCACTACCATGAAAAGGGTAACTGCACAGCCTCTCCAGAAATTTTGATAAAAATCAATATTTCCAAATTAAAGTAGTGAAGAACTCGAAAAACTAAAGTGGCAAATTTAAACTCCTTAAAATTTCCCTCCACTAAAATTTCTGTCTTGGAACTAGTTTTAAAGCGAAGGGTTGAAATGGTAATTACCAAATAATTTTTGCGCATCCTGCTCCTACTTAGAACGGATCTGTGTGATATCCACGTTTACAATTCCAGTCCTTTCCGCTAGTTGTAGTGAATATGCTAACCCTTAAAAATGTATGATGACTGTCTCTTGAGGTGATTTTGACGCACTTGTTGGTGTGCGATTGTTACCTATTTATTGTTTGAAATTGTTATTTTGTAGGAAACTCTGATTAAGTATTGTTGGGTTCAGGTGAAAAAAGTGAAGATGCCGAAAGATTACCAACGTAAGCTAAGAGTCCAACAATAAGGAACAGGTATAGGAAATTTAGAAATTCCACATAGTAACCTCATAAACTAGGCGATTGGAAGTTTACATGTGAACAGAATAGGCAAGTGAGATGACAAAAATTGGTGTTCATGCTGTGGTGAAAAAGTACAGAATTATTCCAAATGAAGTCGACAACTATAAATGTTTATTGTAACGGGAGTTTATTATCATTTTAATGAAAGTAAGGATCAAA